>NW_026125750.1:0-600000 GCF_943737965.1 Phodopus roborovskii
TAAAACCCTGCTCTTCCGGAACAATAATTACATCTCCTGTTCCGGAACAACAATCAAATCTTCTCTTTGGAACAATAACTAAATCTCCTTTTCAGGAAAAATAATTAAATCTCCTCTTCTAGAAAAATAATTAAATCTTCTCTTCTGGAACAATAATTAAATATCCACTTCTAGAACAATAATTAAATCACATCTTCCGGAACAATTATTAAATCACCTCTTCTGGAACAATAATTAAATCTCCTCGTTCGGAACAAACATTACATCTCCTCTTCCTGAACAACAATAAAATCTCCTCTTCTGGAACAATAATTAAATCTCTTCTTCCGGAACAATAAATAAATCTCTTCTTCCATAACAATAATTAAGTCTCTTCTTCCAGAACAATAATTAAATCTCTTCAGGAACAATAATAAAATCTCCTCTTTCGGAACAATAATTAAATCTCCTCTTCCGGGACAATAATTAAATCTCCACTTCTGGAACAATTTTTAAATCTCCTATTCCAGAACAATAATTAAATCTCTTCTTCCGTAAAAATAATTAAATTTCCTGTGCTGGAACAATAATCAAATCTCCTCTTCCAGAACAATAATTAAAGCTACTCTTCTGGAGTAATAATTAAACCTCCTCTTCTAGAACAATTTTTTAAATCTTTTCTTCAGGAATAATAATTTAATCTCCATTTCTGGAACAATTAGTAAATCTAATCTTGTGGAACAATAATTAAATATCCTCTTCTGAAAAAATAATTAAATCCCCTCTTCTGGAACAATAATTAATCTCAGCTTCAGGATCAATAATTAATTCTCTTCTTCCAGAAAAATAATTAATTCTCCTATTGTGGAACAAGAATTCAATCTCCTCTTCCGGAACAAAATTCAAATCTCCTTATCTGGAACAATAATTACATCTCCTCTTCTTCTGGAACAATAATTAAATATCCTCTTCAAGATCTAAAATTAAATCTCCACTTCAAGATCAATAATTATATCTCCTCTTCTCGAACAATAATTAAATCTCCTCTTCTGGAACAACAATCAAATCTTCTATTCCGGAACAATAATTAAATCTCCTCTATTGGAGTAATAATTAAACCTCCACTTCTACAACAATAATCAAATCTCCTCTTCTGGAAAAACAATTAAATCTCCTCTTCCGAAACAATAATTAAATCTGCTTTTCTGGAACAATAATTAAATCTCCTGTTCCGGAACAATAATTAAATATGCTCTTCTGGAACAATAATTAAATCTCCTCTTGTGGAACAATAATCAAATCTCATCTTCCGGAACAATATTTAAATCTTTTCTTTAGGAATAATAATTCAATCTCCATTTCTGGAAAAATAATTAAATCACCTCTTCCGGAACAATAATTAAATCTCAGCTTCAGGGAACAATAATTAATTCTCTACTTCCGGAAAAATAATTAATTCTCCAATTGTGGAACAAGAATTCAATCTCCTCTTCCAGAGCAATAATTAAATCTCCTCTCCCGGAACAATAATCAAATCTCCTTATCTGGAACAATAATTACATCTCCTCTTCTTCTGTAACAATAATTAAATATCCTCTTCAAGATTAATAATTAAACCTACACTTCCAGAAGAATAATTAACTCTCCACTACCGGAACAATAATTAAATCTCCTCTTCGGGAACAATAATTAATTCTCCTCTTCTGGGACAATAATTAAATCTCCCATTCTGGAAAAATACTTAAATATCTTTTTCTGGAATAATGACTAAATCTCCTCTTGTGTAATGATAATTAAATCTACTCTTCCGGAAAAATAATTAAATATTCTATTATGGAACAATAATTAAATCTCTTCTTTCAGAACAATAATTAAGTCTCCTCTACTTGAACAATAATTAAATCTACCATTTTGGACCAATAGTTAAATCTCCTCATCTGGAACAATAATTAAACCTCCTATTCTGGAAAAATAATTAAATCTCCTTTCTGTAATAATAATTAAATCCCCTATTCTGGAACAATGTTTAAACCTCCAATTCTGAAACAATAATAATTAAATCTCCTCATCTGGAACAATTATTAAATCTCCTCTTCCGGAACAATAATTAAATCTCCTCTTCATGAACAATAATTAAATCTCCTCTTCCAGAATAATAATTAAATCTCCTCTTCCAGAATAATAATTAAGTCTCTTTTCCGGAACAATAATTAAATCTCTTCAGTAACAATAATTAAATCTCCTCTTCCGGAACAATAATTAATTCTCCAATGTGGAAAAAGAATTCAATCTCCTCTTCCAGAGCAATAATTACATCTCTTCTTCTTCTGGAACAATAATTAAATCTCCTCTTCAAGATCTAAAATTAAATCTCCACTTCAAGATCAATAATTAAATCTCCTCTTCTGGAAAAACAATTAAATATCCTCTTCCGGAACAATAATTAAATCTGCTTTTGGAACAATAACTAAATCTCCTCTTCCGGAACAATAATAAAATCTACTCTTCTGGAACAATAATTAAATCTCTTCTTCAGGAACAATAAATAAATCTCCTCTTCCGTAACAATAATTAAGTCTATTCTTCCAGAACAATAATTAAATCTCTTCAGGAACAATAATTAAATCTACTCTTCCGGAACAACAATCAAATCTGCTCTTCTGGAAAAATAATTAAATCTCCTCTTCGGGATCAATAATTAAATCTCCTCTACTGGAACAGTAATTAAATCTCCCATTTTGGACCAGTAATTAAATCTCCTCTTCTGGAAAAATAATTAAATCATCTCTTCTGGAACAGTAATTAAATCTCATCTTCTAGAACAATAATTAAATCTCCTCTTGTGTAATGATAATTAAATCTACTCTTTTGGAACAATAATTTAATCTCCTCTTCCGGAACAATAATTAAATCTCCTCTTCCGGAACAATAACTAAATCTCCTCGTTCGGAATAAAAATTACATCTCCTCTTTCTGAACAATAATAAAATCTACTCTTCTGGAACAATAAATAAATCTCTACTACCGGAACAATAAATAAATCTCCTCTTCTGTAACAATAATTAAGTCTATTCTTCCAGAACAATAATTAAATCTCGTCTTCCGGAACAATAATTTAATCTCATCTTCTGGAACAAAAATTAAATCTCCTTTTCTGGAAAAATAATTAATTATCCTATTATGGAACAATAATTAAATATCCACTTCTGGAACAATAATTAAATCTCCTCTTCCGGAACAATAATTAAATCTCCTCTTCCGGAACAATAATCAAATCTCCTCTTCCGGAACAATAATTAAAGCTACTCTATTGGAGTAATAATTAAACCTCCTCTGCTAGAACAATTTTTTAAATCTTTTCTTCAGGAATAATAATTTAATCTCCATTTCTGGAACAATTATTAAATCTACTCTTGTGGAACAATAATTAAATCTCCTCTTCTGGAACAATAATTAAATATCCTATTATGGAACAACAATTAAATCTCCTCTTATGGAAAATTAATTAAATCTCCACTTCCGTAACAATAATTAAAACTCATCTTCTGGAACAACAATCAAATCTTCTCTTTGGAACAATAACTAAATCTACTCTTCTGGAAAAATAATTAAATCTCTTCTGGAACAATAATTAAATCTGCTCTTCTGGAAAAATAATTAATTCTTTTCTTATGGAAAAATAATTAAATCTACACTTCCGGAACAATAATTAAATCTCCTCTTCCTTAACAATAATTAAATCTCCTCTTTCAGAACAATAATTAAGTTTCCTATACTTGAACAATAATTAAATCTACCATTTTGGACCAATAATTAAATCTCCTCATCTGGAACAATAATTAAATATCCTATTATAGAACCATAATTAAATCTCCTCTTCTGGAACAGTAATTAAACCTCCTATTCTGGAAAAATAATTAAATCTCCTTTCTGTAATAATAATTAAATCCCCTATTCTGGAACAATGATTAAACCTCCAATTCTGAAACAATAATAATTAAATCTCCTCATCTGGAACAATTATTAAATCTCTTCTACTGGAACAATAATTAAATCTCCTCTTCATGAACAATAAATAAATCTCCTCTTCCAGAATAATAATTAAGTCTCTTTTCCGGAACAATAATTAAATCTCTTCAGTAACAATAATTAAATCTCCTCTTCCGGAACAATAATTAAATCCCCTTTCCGGAAAAATAATCAATTCTCCAATGTGGAAAAAGAATTCAATCTCCTCTTCCAGAGCAATAATTACATCTCCTCTTCTTCTGGAACAATAATTAAATATCCTCTTCAAGATCTAAAATTAAATCTCCACTTCAAGATCAATAATTAAATCTCCTCTTCTGGAAAAACAATTAAATATCCTCTTCCGGAACAATAATTAAATCTGCTTTTGGAACAATAACTAAATCTCCTCTTCCGGAACAATAATTAAATCTCAGCTTCAGGGAACAATAATTAATTCTCTACTTCCGGAAAAATAATTAATTCTCCAATTGTGGAACAAGAATTCAATCTCCTCTTCCAGAGCAATAATTAAATCTCCTCTCCCGGAACAATAATCAAATCTCCTTATCTGGAACAATAATTACATCTCCTCTTCTTCTGTAACAATAATTAAATATCCTCTTCAAGATTAATAATTAAACCTACACTTCCAGAAGAATAATTAACTCTCCACTACCGGAACAATAATTAAATCTCCTCTTCGGGAACAATAATTAATTCTCCTCTTCTGGGACAATAATTAAATCTCCCATTCTGGAAAAATACTTAAATATCTTTTTCTGGAATAATGACTAAATCTCCTCTTGTGTAATGATAATTAAATCTACTCTTCCGGAAAAATAATTAAATATTCTATTATGGAACAATAATTAAATCTCTTCTTTCAGAACAATAATTAAGTCTCCTCTACTTGAACAATAATTAAATCTACCATTTTGGACCAATAGTTAAATCTCCTCATCTGGAACAATAATTAAACCTCCTATTCTGGAAAAATAATTAAATCTCCTTTCTGTAATAATAATTAAATCCCCTATTCTGGAACAATGTTTAAACCTCCAATTCTGAAACAATAATAATTAAATCTCCTCATCTGGAACAATTATTAAATCTCCTCTTCCGGAACAATAATTAAATCTCCTCTTCATGAACAATAATTAAATCTCCTCTTCCAGAATAATAATTAAATCTCCTCTTCCAGAATAATAATTAAGTCTCTTTTCCGGAACAATAATTAAATCTCTTCAGTAACAATAATTAAATCTCCTCTTCCGGAACAATAATTAATTCTCCAATGTGGAAAAAGAATTCAATCTCCTCTTCCAGAGCAATAATTACATCTCTTCTTCTTCTGGAACAATAATTAAATCTCCTCTTCAAGATCTAAAATTAAATCTCCACTTCAAGATCAATAATTAAATCTCCTCTTCTGGAAAAACAATTAAATATCCTCTTCCGGAACAATAATTAAATCTGCTTTTGGAACAATAACTAAATCTCCTCTTCCGGAACAATAATAAAATCTACTCTTCTGGAACAATAATTAAATCTCTTCTTCAGGAACAATAAATAAATCTCCTCTTCCGTAACAATAATTAAGTCTATTCTTCCAGAACAATAATTAAATCTCTTCAGGAACAATAATTAAATCTACTCTTCCGGAACAACAATCAAATCTGCTCTTCTGGAAAAATAATTAAATCTCCTCTTCGGGATCAATAATTAAATCTCCTCTACTGGAACAGTAATTAAATCTCCCATTTTGGACCAGTAATTAAATCTCCTCTTCTGGAAAAATAATTAAATCATCTCTTCTGGAACAGTAATTAAATCTCATCTTCTAGAACAATAATTAAATCTCCTCTTGTGTAATGATAATTAAATCTACTCTTTTGGAACAATAATTTAATCTCCTCTTCCGGAACAATAATTAAATCTCCTCTTCCGGAACAATAACTAAATCTCCTCGTTCGAATAAAAATTACATCTCCTCTTTCTGAACAATAATAAAATCTACTCTTCTGGAACAATAAATAAATCTCTACTACCGGAACAATAAATAAATCTCCTCTTCTGTAACAATAATTAAGTCTATTCTTCCAGAACAATAATTAAATCTCGTCTTCCGGAACAATAATTTAATCTCATCTTCTGGAACAAAAATTAAATCTCCTTTTCTGGAAAAATAATTAATTATCCTATTATGGAACAATAATTAAATATCCACTTCTGGAACAATAATTAAATCTCCTCTTCCGGAACAATAATTAAATCTCCTCTTCCGGAACAATAATCAAATCTCCTCTTCCGGAACAATAATTAAAGCTACTCTATTGGAGTAATAATTAAACCTCCTCTGCTAGAACAATTTTTTAAATCTTTTCTTCAGGAATAATAATTTAATCTCCATTTCTGGAACAATTATTAAATCTACTCTTGTGGAACAATAATTAAATCTCCTCTTCTGGAACAATAATTAAATATCCTATTATGGAACAACAATTAAATCTCCTCTTATGGAAAATTAATTAAATCTCCACTTCCGTAACAATAATTAAAACTCATCTTCTGGAACAACAATCAAATCTTCTCTTTGGAACAATAACTAAATCTACTCTTCTGGAAAAATAATTAAATCTCTTCTGGAACAATAATTAAATCTGCTCTTCTGGAAAAATAATTAATTCTTTTCTTATGGAAAAATAATTAAATCTACACTTCCGGAACAATAATTAAATCTCCTCTTCCTTAACAATAATTAAATCTCCTCTTTCAGAACAATAATTAAGTTTCCTATACTTGAACAATAATTAAATCTACCATTTTGGACCAATAATTAAATCTCCTCATCTGGAACAATAATTAAATATCCTATTATAGAACCATAATTAAATCTCCTCTTCTGGAACAGTAATTAAACCTCCTATTCTGGAAAAATAATTAAATCTCCTTTCTGTAATAATAATTAAATCCCCTATTCTGGAACAATGATTAAACCTCCAATTCTGAAACAATAATAATTAAATCTCCTCATCTGGAACAATTATTAAATCTCTTCTACTGGAACAATAATTAAATCTCCTCTTCATGAACAATAAATAAATCTCCTCTTCCAGAATAATAATTAAGTCTCTTTTCCGGAACAATAATTAAATCTCTTCAGTAACAATAATTAAATCTCCTCTTCCGGAACAATAATTAAATCCCCTTTCCGGAAAAATAATCAATTCTCCAATGTGGAAAAAGAATTCAATCTCCTCTTCCAGAGCAATAATTACATCTCCTCTTCTTCTGGAACAATAATTAAATATCCTCTTCAAGATCTAAAATTAAATCTCCACTTCAAGATCAATAATTAAATCTCCTCTTCTGGAAAAACAATTAAATATCCTCTTCCGGAACAATAATTAAATCTGCTTTTGGAACAATAACTAAATCTCCTCTTCCGGAACAATAATTAAATCTTCTCATTCGGAATAAAAATTACATCTCCTCTTCCTGAACAATAATAAAATCTACTCTTCTGGAACAATAATTAAATCTCTTCTTCAGGAACAATAAATAAATCTCCTCTTCCATAACAATAATTAAGTCTATTCTTCCAGAACAATAATTAAATCTCTTCAGGAACAATAATTAAATCTACTCTTATATAAAAACAATTAAATCTCCTCTTCTGGAACAATAATTAAATCTCTTCTTCCGGAAAAATAAATAAATCTCCTCTTCCATAACAATAATTAAGTCTCTTCTTCCAGAACAATAATTAAATCTCTTCAGGAACAATAATAAAATCTCCTCTTTTGGAAAATTAATTAAATCTCCTCTTCCGGAATTATAATTAAATCTCCTTTTCTGGAACAATAATCAAATCTTCTCTTTGGAACAATAATTAAATCTCCTCTTCTTGAACAATAATTAAATTCCACTTCCGGAACAATAATTAAATCTCCTCTTCTGAAAAAATAATTAAATCTCTTCTGGAAAAATACTTAAATCACTTTTTCTGGAACAATAATTAAATCTCCTCTTTCAGAACAATAATTAAATCATCTATTCAGGAACAATAATTTAATCTCATCTTCTGGAACAAAAATTAAATCTCCTCTTCTGGAAAAATAATTAATTATCCTATTATGGAACAATAATTAAATATCCACTTCTGGAACAATAATTAAATCTCCTCTTCCGGAACAATAATTAAATCATCTATTCAGGAACAATAATTTAATCTCTTCTTCCAGAACAATAATCAAATCTCCTCTTCTGGAAAAAACAATTAAATCTCCTCTTCCGAAACAATAATTAAATTTGCTTTTCTGGAACAATAATTAAATCTCCTCTTCCGGGACAATAATTAAATCTCCACTTCAGGAACAATATTTAAATCTCCTATTCCAGAACAATAATTAAATCTCCTCTTCCGTAAAAATAATTAAATTTCCTGTGCTGGAACAATAATTAAATCTCCTCTTCCGGAACAATAATCAAATCTCCTCTTCCGGAACAATAATTAAAGCTACTCTTCTGGAGTAATAATTAAACCTCCTCTTCTAGAACAATTTTTTAAATCTTTTCTTCAGGAATAATAATTTAATCTCCATTTCTGGAACAATTAGTAAATCTACTCTTGTGGAACAATAACTAAACATCCTCTTCTGAAAAAATAATAAAATCTCCTCTTCTGGAAAAATACTTAAATCTCTTTTTCTGGAATAATGATTAAAACTCCTGATGTGGAACAATAATTAAATGTCCTCTTCTGGAACAATAATTAAATCTCCTCTTCTGGAAAAATAATTAAATCTCTTTTTCTGGAACAATAATTAAATCTCCTCTTATGGAAAATTAATTAAATCTCCACTTCCGTAACAATAACTAAATCTAATCCTCTGGAACAACAATCAAATCTTCTCTTTGTAACAATAACTAAATCTACTCTTCTGAAAAAATAATGAAATCTCTTCTGGAACAATAATTAAATCTCGTCTTCCGGAATAATAATTAAATCTCCTTTTCTAGAACAATAATTAAATCTGCTCTTCTGGAAAAATAATTAATTCTTTTCTTATGGAAAAATAATTAAATCTACACTTCCGGAACAATAATTAAATCTCCTCTTCCTTAACAATAATTAAATCTCCTCTTTCAGAACAATAATTAAGTTTCCTATACTTGAACAATAATTAAATCTACCATTTTGGACCAATAATTAAATCTCCTCATCTGGAACAATAATTAAATATCCTATTATAGAACAATAATTAAATCTCCTCTTCTGGAACAGTAATTAAACCTCCTCTTCTGGAAAAATAATTAAATCTCCTTCTGTAATAATAACTAAATCCCCTATTCTGGAACAATGATTAAACCTTCAATTCTGAAACAATAATAATTAAATCTCCTCATCCAGGACAATTATTAAATCTCCTCTACTGGAACAATAATTAATTCTCCTCTTCCGGAACAATAAATAAATCTCCTCTTCCAGAATAATAATTAAGTCTCTTTTCCGGAACAATAATTAAATCTCTTCAGTAACAATACTTAAATCTAATCTTCTGGAACAATAATTAAATCTCCTCTTCCAGAACAAGAATTAAATCTCCATTTCTGGAACAAGAATTAAATATCCTCTTCAGGAACAATAATTAAATCTCCTCTTCGGGAACAATAATTAAATCTCCTCTTCTGAAAAAATAATTAAATCTCTTCTGGAAAAATACTTAAATCTCTTTTTCTGGAACAATAACTAAATCTCCTCTTTCAGAACAATAATTAAATCATCTATTCAGGAACAATAATTAAATCTCATCTTCTGGAACAAAAATTAAATCTCCTCTTCTGGAAAAATAATTAAATATCCTATTATGGAACAATAATTAAATCTCCTCTTCCAGAACAATAATTAAATCTCTGATCTAAGAACAATAATGAAATCTCCTCTTCTGGAACAATAATTAAATCTCTTCTGGAACAATAATTAAATATCCTCTCCCGGAAAAATAATTAAATCACCTCTTCAGGAACAATAATTAATCTCAGGTTCAGGATCAATAATTAATTCTCTTCCTCCGGAAAAATAATTAATTCTCCAATTGTGGAACAAGAATTCAATCTCCTCTTCCGGAACAAAAATCAAATCTCTTTATCTGGAACAATAATTACATCTCCTCTTCTTCTGGAACAATAATTAAATATCCTCTTCAAGATCTAAAATTAAATCTCCACTTCCAGATCAATAATTAAATCTCCACTACCGGAACAATAATTAAATCCGCTCTTCCGGAACAATAATTAAATCTCCTCTTGTGGAACAATAATCAAATATGCTCTTCTGGAAAAATAATTAAATCTCCTCTTCAGGATCAATAATTAAATCTCCTCTACTGGAAAAATAATTAAATCTCTGTAGTGGAAAAATAATTAAATGTCCTCTTGTGTAATGATAATTAAATCTACTCCTTTGGAACAATAATTTAATCTCCTCTTCCGGAACAATAATTAAATCTCCTCTTCCGGAACAATAATTAAATCTGCCATTCTGGAGCATTAATTAAATCTCCTCTACAGGAAAAATAATTAAATCCGGAACAATAAATAAATCTCCTCTTCCATAACAATAATTAAGTCTCTTCTTCCAGAACAATAATTAAATCTCTTCTTCCGGAAAAATAAATAAATCTCCTCTTCCATAACAATAATTAAGTCTCTTCTTCCAGAACAATAATTAAATCTCTTCAGGAACAATAATAAAATCTCCTCTTCCGGGACAATAATTAAATCTCCACTTCTGGAACAATATTTAAATCTCCTATTCCAGAACAATAATTAAATCTCTTCTTCCGTAAAAATAATTAAATTTCCTGTGCTGGAACAATAATTAAATCTCTTCTTCTGGAACAATAATCAAATCTCCTCTTCCGGGAACAATAATTAAAGCTACTCTTCTGGAGTAATAATTAAACCTCCTCTTCTAGAACAATTTTTTAAATCTTTTCTTTAGGAATAATAATTTAATCTCCATTTCTGGAACAATTATTAAATCTACTCTTGTGGAACAATAATTAAATATCCTCTTCTGAAAAAATAATTAAATCCCCTCTTCTGGAACAATAATTAATCTCAGCTTCAGGATCAATAATTAATTCTCTTCTTCCAGAAAAATAATTAATTCTCCTATTGTGGAACAAGAATTCAATCTCCTCTTCCGGAACAAAATTCAAATCTCCTTATCTGGAACAATAATTACATCTCCTCTTCTTCTGGAACAATAATTAAATATCCTCTTCAAGATCTAAAATTAAATCTCCACTTCAAGATCAATAATTATATCTCCTCTTCTCGAACAATAATTAAATCTCCTCTTCTGGAACAACAATCAAATCTTCTATTCCGGGAACAATAATTAAATCTCCTCTATTGGAGTAATAATTAAACCTCCACTTCTACAACAATAATCAAATCTCCTCTTCTGGAAAAACAATTAAATCTCCTCTTCCGAAACAATAATTAAATCTGCTTTTCTGGAACAATAATTAAATCTCCTCTTGTGGAACAATAATCAAATCTCATCTTCCGGAACAATATTTAAATCTTTTCTTTAGGAATAATAATTCAATCTCCATTTCTGGAAAAATAATTAAATCACCTCTTCCGGAACAATAATTAAATCTCAGCTTCAGGGAACAATAATGAAATCTCTTCTTCTGGAACAATAATTACATCTCTTCTGGAACAATAATTACATCTCCTCTTCTTCTGGAACAATAATTAAATCTCCTCTTCCTAAACAATAATTAATTCTCTTCTTCCAGAACAAGAATTAATTCTGCTCTTCCGGAACAATAATTACATCTCCTGTTCCGGAACTACAATCAAATCTTCTCTTTGGAACAATAACTAAATCTCCTCTTCAGGAAAAATAATTAAATCTCCTCTTCTAGAAAAATAATTAAATCTTCTCTTCTGGAACAATAATGAAATCTCCACTTCTAGAACAATAATTAAATCACCTCTTCCTGAACAACAATAAAATCTCCTCTTCTGGAACAATAACTAAATCTCTTCTTCCGGAACAATAAATAAATCTCCTCTTCCATAACAATAATTAAGTCTCTTCTTCCAGAACAATAATTAAATCTCTTCAGGAACAATAATAAAATCTCCTCTTTCGGAAAAATAATTAAATCTCTTCTGAAAAAATACTTAAATCTCTTTTTCTGGAATAATGATTAAATCTCTTGATGTGGAACAATAATTAAATGTCCTCTTCTGCAACAATAATTAAATCATCTATTCTGGAACAATAATTAAATATCCTATTTTGGAACAATACTTAAGACTCCTCTTCCGGAACAATAATTAAACCTACCCTTCAGGAACAATAATTAAATCTCTTCTTCCGGAATAATAATTAAATCTCCTTTTCTGGAACAATAATTAAATCTACTCTTCTGGAAAAATAATTAATTCTTTTCTTATGGAAAAATAATTAAATCTACACTTCCGGAACAATAATTAAATCTCCTCTTCCTGAACAATAATTAAATCTCCTCTTTCAGAAAAATAATTAAGTCTCCTCTACTTGAACAATAATTAAATCTACCATTTTGGACCAATAATTAAATCTCCTCATCTGGAACAATAATTAAATATCCTATTATAGAACCATAATTAAATCTCCTCTTCTGGAACAGTAATTAAACCTCCTCTTCTGGAAAAATAATTAAATCTCCTTTCTGTAATAATAATTAAATCCCCTATTCTGGAACAATGATTAAACCTCCAATTCTGAAACAATAATAATTAAATCTCCTCTTCCGGAACAATAATTAAATCTCCTCTACTGGAACAATAATTAAATCTCCTCTTCATGAACAATAAATAAATCTCCTCTTCCAGAATAATAATTAAATCTCCTCTTCCAGAATAATAATTAAGTCTCTTTTCCGGAACAATAATTAAATCTCTTCAGTAACAATAATTAAATCCCCTCTTCCGGAAAAATAATTAATTCTCCAATGTGGAAAAAGAATTCAATCTCCTCTTCCAGAGCAATAATTAAATCTCCTCTTCAAGATCTAAAATTAAATCTCCACTTCAAGATCAATAATTAAATCTCCTCTTCTAGAAAAACAATTAAATCTCCTCTTCCGGAACAATAATTAAATCTGCTTTTGGAACAATAACTAAATCTCCTCTTCCGGAACAATAATTAAATCTTCTCGTTGAATAAAAATTACATCTCCTCTTCCTGAACAATAATAAAATCTACTCTTCTGGAACAATAATTAAATCTCTTCTTCAGGAACAATAAATAAATCTCCTCTTCCATAACAATAATTAAGTCTCTTCTTCCAGAACAATAATTAAATCTCTTCAGGAACAATAATAAAATCTCCTCTTTCGGAAAAATAATTAAATCTCCTCTTCCGGAATAATAATTAAATCTCCTTTTCTGGAACAATAATCAAATCTTCTCTTTGGAACAATAATTAAATCTCCTCTTCTTGAACAATAATTAAATTCCACTTCCGGAACAATAATTAAATCTCCTCTTCTGAAAAAATAATTAAATGTCTTCTGGAAAAATACTTAAATCACTTTTTCTGGAACAATAATTAAATCTCCTCTTTCAGAACAATAATTAAATCATCTATTCAGGAACAATAATTTAATCTCATCTTCTGGAACAATAATTAAATCTCCTCTTCCGGAACAATAATTAAATCTCCTCTTCGGGAACAATAATTAAATCTCCTCTTCCGGAACAATAATTAAAGCTACTCTATTGGAGTAATAATTAAACCTCCTCTGCTAGAACAATTTTTTAAATCTTTTCTTCAGGAATAATAATTTAATCTGGAACAATTAGTAAATCTACTCTTGTGGAACAATAATTAAATATCCTCTTCTGAAAAAATAATTAAATCTCCTATTCTGGAAAAATACTTAAATCTCTTTTTCTGGAATAATGATTAAATCTCCTCTTCTGCAACAATAATTAAATCATCTATTCTGGAACAATAATTAAATATCCTATTATGGAACAAGAATTAAATCTCCTCTTATGGAAAATTAATTAAATCTCCACTTCCGTAACAATAATTAAATCTCATCCTCTGGAACAACAATCAAATCTTCTCTTTGGAACAATAACTAAATCTACTCTTCTGGAAAAATAATTAAATCTCTTCTGGAACAATAATAAAATCTCCTCTTCCGGAACAATATTAAACCTACCCTTCAGGAACAATAATTAAGTCTCTTCTTCTGGAATAATAATTAAATCTCCTTTTCTGGAACAATAATTAAATCTGCTCTTCTGGAAAAATAATTAATTCTTTTCTTATTGAAAAATAATTAAATCTCCTCTTCCTGAACAATAATTAAATCTCCTCTTTCAGAACAATAACTAAGTCTCCTCTACTTGAACAATAATTAAATCTACCATTTTGGACCAATAATTAAATCTCCTCTTCTGGAACAGTAATTAAACCTCCTCTTCTGCAAAAATACTTAAATCTCTTTTCTGTAATAATAATTAAATCCCCTATTCTGGAACAATGGTTAAACCTCCAATTCTGAAACAATAATAATTAAATCTCCTCTTCCGGAACAATAATTAAATCTCGTCTTCCTGAACAATAATTAAATCTCCTCAGTGGGACCAGACCAGCCGGCAGGAAAATCCTCACCCACAGCAGGGTCCGGAGTCCTCTCCTGATTTTTCACGTTGAATCTCCTCCCGTCCCCCTTTCCGTTTCGAGTTTTGTTGATCTCCGTGCTCTCTCTCTGCTTTCTGGTTAGTTTGATTAAGATTCGTCTCATTTGTTGATTTCTCTAAAAACCGACCCTTTGTTATATTGATTTTTTTTTCGCATTGTTTTTCTGGTTTCTCCTCCATTGATTTCAGCCCTTGAATTGATTATTTTCTGGGGTCTACGCCTCCGGGGTTGGTTCGCGTCTCTCTGTTCTACGGCTTTCAGTCGTGCCGTTAATGCTCTAATGTTGACCGTCTTCCATTTCCTTCACGTGGGCACTGAGTGCGATGAACTTTCCTGCTTTCAAAATGTCTGCGTGTGCTGTGTCCTCATTCTCATGGGATTCTAGTTAGTATTTCATTTCTTCCTTTATTTCTTCTTTTACCCAGATGCGGGGCAACTGCGCATTGTTCAGCTCCCACGGGTTTGCAGGGTTTCTGCGATCTGTGTTGTTGTTGAATTCCGACTTTAAAGCACGGTGGTTTTAGACGGCACAGGGGACTCCTGCAATTTCCTGTATCTGGTTTGGTTTGTTACGTTGCCGCGCGTGGGGTCGATTTCAGAGGCGGTTCCACGTGGAGCTGAGAAGAAGGAATATATATATTATTTTTACGTGTGTCTTTGGATGGAAAGTTCTATAGATGTCTGTTAGCCCCAGTTGAGACATAACTTCTGTTAATTCTTTTGTTTCTTTGTTGAGTTTCTGATTTGTGGTCCTGTCTAGTGTTGAGAGTGGTGTATTGAAGTCTCCCACTATGAGTGTGTAAGGTTTTATATGAGCTTTGAGTTTTAGTAGTGTTTCTTTTACGAATGTGGGTGACTTTGTATTAGGGGCATAGATGTTCAGAATTGAGACTTTGTGTTGATGGATTTCTCCTGAGATGAATATGAAATGACCGTCTTCATCTCTTTTGACTAGTTTTGGTTTGAAGTCTAGCTTGTTAGATATTAGGATAGCTACGCCTGCTTGCTTCTTATTTCCATTTGATTGGAAAATCTTTTCCCAACCCTTTACCCTGAGGTAATGTCTATCTTTGGAGCTGAGATGTGTTTCCTGTATGCAGCAGAAGGATGGATTCTGTCTTCGTATCCATTCTGTCCGCCTGTGTCTTTTTATAGGTGATTAATGTTGAGGGAAAATAAGGATCATTGATTTTTTAGTTATTGTCTGATTTAAATTTGTTGCCGGAGTTGGTATATATTTGCTCTGCTTTATCCTTTGGGTTCTGGTAAAGCGGGATTATCTATTTTCTATTTCTTTTGAGGGTAGTTAACTTCCTTGCGTTGGAGTTTTTCTTCCAGATCTTTCTTTAGGGCTGGATTTGTAGATGCGATTTGTGAAAATCTGGGTTAATCATTAAATATCTGGTTTTCTCCATCTACCATGGTTGAAATTCTTGCTGGGTACAGGAGCCTGGGCTGGCGTCCACGGACTCTTAGTATTTGGGGAACATCTGCCCCGGACCTTCTGGCCTTGAGGGTTTCCATGGAGAAGTCAGGTGTAATTTGGTTTCAGAAAACAGTAGGCCTCGCGGAGATGACATCAACCGAACACAGCAAAACAAGGGGTAACAGTGCTGGGCACAAACCCTCAGGTGAGCAGTGACCGAGGGAGCCCAATAGGAGGACAAGGAAACCAAGAACGGGCAGAAAAGTCGGGGGCGTCACAACGCCGCCGACAGTAGGAGTCTCCCAAACACCCCCAGACAGAGCCACCGTAGCCGGAACGCAGAGAAGCTGGGTAGCTGGGTTTCTAACAGGTTTTCATAACAAAAAACCGTGGAGTCAAATATAGGAATAAATGATACGAAATGAGAAAGACGGAGGAGAATCCAGAGTCACACCGCACCTCCTTGACTTCCCAGCCGAAAAGACAGCGAGTTCCGGTTTCCTCCTGCCTTATCGCTTCCTCTCTCTGAGCAACCAACCACATCTCTTCCCGCCTGTCTGCACGGAACCGCAGACCTCCCCGGTTAACCGGCGACTCTCTCCGCCCTCTGACTCCGAGCGAAGTTTATTTGTTAGAACCAAACAAAATATCACATTTTTTGTGTAACGGTAAAAGGAAAAGAAGGAAAACGTGAATGTTACGATTGATATCAGAAAAAATATAGACAAGTAAATCCGCATACAGGTGATAAATCCATCAGAAATGTGTTTACTGACGGATTCAGAGAAAATGTTCCACATCTCTGCTATCTCGGGGAGTCGAGGAGATTGTGTCCAATTCACTCTCCATCCCAATACTCTGCTTTATCAGACCCGAGTGATCTTTCGATGTCTTTCAACTTTGTACACTTTTCGGCTCTTTAGTGCGTTTCCGCCAACAAGGAGAATTCTCAGCTGTAAATGCCGAGCCTTCGACTGCATCAGAGCCTGGAGAAGGAAATATTACTCGAGTGAGCAGGTGACTCACACAACAACTGTGAGCAACGACGGAGACGCCCGGCGGTCGCCAGCCCCCAAATAACACACAGAGATGCTGCACTGGATGAAATGCTGTTGCTAGCATTGCTTCCCGGCTGGCTCTTAAATATCAACCCGTGTCTATTAATCTAAGTGTTTCCACGTGGTCTCATCTTACCGGAGAGAGACGGCCTGGAGCTCTGCTCTCTCAGTCTCTGCACATGGACTCTCCTCCTCCCTCTTCCTCGACTCCTCCTTGGGTGGAGTGGGCAGCCTCGTCCTGCGTCCGACCTCGGAGCGATGGCATCGGGTCTCTCTCCGCGTGGTTTGATGCCGGCTGCTGGTTGGCCGTGGACCGCGTTTGCTGTGTGTCGACCTTGACCTCTCCGACCTTTATCATGAAAGCGTGCTGGATTTTGCCAGAGGTTTTTTCCGGCATCTCTCGTGTGGGTTTTGCCGATTCGGTGTGCTCGTGTGGGGGATTACACGGATGCGTTTTCTCATGTCGGAGCATCCCTGCATCTCCGGGATGGAGCCTCCCTGGTCACGGCGGGTGATTTTTCCGATGTGTTCTTGGATTTCATTTGCCTGTGTTTTATTGCGCATTTCACACCGATGTGCGTGACGGGGGGGGGGGGTCACCCTGTGGTTCTCTTCATGTGGTTCGGATTCCAGGGTGATGGTAGCTTCATCCGATGAGCGTGGCGGTCACCCTTCCGCTCCTGTTGTACGGAGCGCTTCATGTCGTCCTTAAATCTCTCGTGGAATTCTGCCCCGTCCTTTTCAGGTTGGGAGACTTTTGACCACCGATTCTATTTCTCTGGGTAGCGTAAGTCTAATCAGTCCCTGATCTGTCCTCGCGTTAGTTTTGCTAAGTGATATCTTTCCATAAAACGGGTCGCGTAACTGAGCACTGTTCAACTTTCATGAGTTTGTAGGTTTTCTGCAATTTGTGTTGTTGATTTTTAACCTAAAAACATTGGGATCCAGTGAGATTCAGGTGGCTGCTCCGAGTTTTTATGTCTTTGTTGCCGAGTGTGTGTGAAAGAACTGATACCGGAGAGAAACCCCGTGAACGTAATCAGCGTGGTGCAGCCCGTTCATGCCCGAGTCACCTGACACAGCATGAAAATGCACATGCTGGGGAGAGATCCTGTGATTCCAGTCAGTGTGATGAAGGCTTTGCACTCGCCAGTTATCTGCAGAGGCGTAAAAGGACACACACTGGAGGGAAACCCCTGCTGTGAGCCTTTCCATGTATGAGTAGTCTCCAAAATCATGAGACAGTTACCATAGTGCAGAGAAACTATATAGACATAGTATGACAACATTTTAAATTTATGCATGAGAAAAATTTTTGTATGAAACCAGTCAGTTAATGCTTTTGCTTCTTACAGTAGCTTTTGAATATCCGAGAAAAGATAATGAGGAGACCTTATTGTCAAGAATTTCGTAAGATCTTTTACCTATGTAATATTTAACAATTAATTCTCCGATAATTAAATCTCCTTCTCTGGAACAATTATTACATCTCTTCTTCTTCTGGAAAAATAATTAAATCTCCTCTTCTGGAAAAATAATTAGTTCTCTTCTTCCAGAACAAGAATTAAATCTGCTCTTCCGGAACAATAATTACATCTCCTGTTCCGGAACAACAATCAAATCTTCTCTTTGGAACAATAACTAAATCTCCTCTTCAGGAAAAATAATTAAATCTCCTCTTCTAGAAAAATAATTAAATCTTCTCTTCTGGAACAATAATTAAATCTCCACTTCTAGAACAATAATTAAATCACCTCTTCCGGAACAATAATTAAATCTCCTCGTTCGGAACAAAAATTACATCTCCTCTTCCTGAACAACAATAAAATCTCCTCTTCTGGAACAATAATTAAATCTCTTCTTCCGGAACAATAAATAAATCTCTTCTTCCATAACAATAATTAAGTCTCTTCTTCCAGAACAATAATTAAATCTCTTCAGGAACAATAATAAAATCTCCTCTTTCGGAAAAATAATTAAATCTCCTCTTCCGGGACAATAATTAAATCTCCACTTCTGGAACAATTTTTAAATCTCCTATTCCAGAACAATAATTAAATCTCTTCTTCCGTAAAAATAATTAAATTTCCTGTGCTGGAACAATAATCAAATCTCCTCTTCCAGAACAATAATTAAAGCTACTCTTCTGGAGTAATAATTAAACCTCCTCTTCTAGAACAATTTTTTAAATCTTTTCTTCAGGAATAATAATTTAATCTCCATTTCTGGAACAATTAGTAAATCTACTCTTGTGGAACAATAATTAAATATCCTCTTCTGAAAAAATAATTAAATCCCCTCTTCTGGAACAATAATTAATCTCAGCTTCAGGATCAATAATTAATTCTCTTCTTCCAGAAAAATAATTAATTCTCCTATTGTGGAACAAGAATTCAATCTCCTCTTCCGGAACAAAAATCAAATCTCCTTATCTGGAACAATAATTACATCTCTTCTTCTGGAACAATAATTAAATATCCTCTTCAAGATCTAAAATTAAATCTCCACTTCAAGATCAATAATTATATCTCTTCTTCTCGAACAATAATTAAATCTCCTCTTCTGGAACAACAATCAAATCTTCTATTCCGGAACAATAATTAAATCTCCTCTATTGGAGTAATAATTAAACCTCCACTTCTACAACAATAATCAAATCTCCTCTTCTGGAAAAACAATTAAATCTCCTCTTCTGAAACAATAATTAAATCTGCTTTTCTGGAACAATAATTAAATCTCCTGTTCCGGAACAATAATTAAATATGCTTTTCTGGAACAATAATTAAATCTCCTCTTGTGGAACAATAATCAAATCTCATCTTCCGGAACAATATTTAATTCTTTTCTTTAGGAATAACAATTCAATCTCCATTTCTGGAAAAATAATTAAATCACCTCTTCCGGAACAATAATTAAATCTCAGCTTCAGGGAACAATAATTAATTCTCTACTTCCGGAAAAATAATTAATTCTCCAATTGTGGAACAAGAATTCAATCTCCTCTTCCAGAGCAATAATTAAATCTCCTCTCCCGGAACAATAATCAAATCTCCTTATCTGGAACAATAATTACATCTCCTCTTCTTCTGTAACAATAATTAAATATCCTCTTCAAGATTAATAATTAAACCTACACTTCCAGATGAATAATTAACTCTCCACTACCGGAACAATAATTAAATCTCCTCTTCGGGAACAATAATTAATTCTCCTCTTCTGGGACAATAATTAAATCTCCCATTCTGGAAAAATACTTAAATATCTTTTTCTGGAATAATGACTAAATCTCCTCTTGTGTAATGATAATTCAATCTACTCTTCCGGAAAAATAATTAAATATTCTATTATGGAACAATAATTAAATCTCTTCTTTCAGAACAATAATTAAGTCTCCTCTACTTGAACAATAATTAAATCTACCATTTTGGACCAATAATTAAATCTCCTCATCTGGAACAATAATTAAACCTCCTATTCTGGAAAAATAATTAAATCTCCTTTCTGTAATAATAATTAAATCCCCTATTCTGGAACAATGTTTAAACCTCCAATTCTGAAACAATAATAATTAAATCTCCTCATCTGGAACAATTATTAAATCTCCTCTTCCGGAACAATAATTAAATCTCCTCTTCATGAACAATAATTAAATCTCCTCTTCCAGAATAATAATTAAATCTCCTCTTCCAGAATAATAATTAAGTCTCTTTTCCGGAACAATAATTAAATCTCTTCAGTAACAATAATTAAATCTCCTCTTCCGGAACAATAATTAATTCTCCAATGTGGAAAAAGAATTCAATCTCCTCTTCCAGAGCAATAATTACATCTCTTCTTCTTCTGGAACAATAATTAAATCTCCTCTTCAAGATCTAAAATTAAATCTCCACTTCAAGATCAATAATTAAATCTCCTCTTCTGGAAAAACAATTAAATATCCTCTTCCGGAACAATAATTAAATCTGCTTTTGGAACAATAACTAAATCTCCTCTTCCGGAACAATAATAAAATCTACTCTTCTGGAACAATAATTAAATCTCTTCTTCAGGAACAATAAATAAATCTCCTCTTCCGTAACAATAATTAAGTCTATTCTTCCAGAACAATAATTAAATCTCTTCAGGAACAATAATTAAATCTACTCTTCCGGAACAACAATCAAATCTGCTCTTCTGGAAAAATAATTAAATCTCCTCTTCGGGATCAATAATTAAATCTCCTCTACTGGAACAGTAATTAAATCTCCCATTTTGGACCAGTAATTAAATCTCCTCTTCTGGAAAAATAATTAAATCATCTCTTCTGGAACAGTAATTAAATCTCATCTTCTAGAACAATAATTAAATCGCCTCTTGTGTAATGATAATTAAATCTACTCTTTTGGAACAATAATTTAATCTCCTCTTCCGGAACAATAATTAAATCTCCTCTTCCGGAACAATAATCAAATCTCCTCTTCCGGAACAATAATAAAATCTACTCTTCTGGAACAATAAATAAATCTCTACTACCGGAACAATAAATAAATCTCCTCTTCTGTAACAATAATTAAGTCTATTCTTCCAGAACAATAATTAAATCTCGTCTTCTGGAACAATAATTTAATCTCATCTTCTGGAACAAAAATTAAATCTCCTCTTCTGGAAAAATAATTAATTATCCTATTATGGAACAATAATTAAATATCCACTTCTGGAACAATAATTAAATCTCCTCTTCCGGAACAATAATTAAATCTCCTCTTCCGGAACAATAATCAAATCTCCTCTTCCGGAACAATAATTAAAGCTACTCTATTGGAGTAATAATTAAACCTCCTCTGCTAGAACAATTTTTTAAATCTTTTCTTCAGGAATAATAATTTAATCTCCATTTCTGGAACAATTATTAAATCTACTCTTGTGGAACAATAATTAAATCTCCTCTTCTGGAACAATAATTAAATATCCTATTATGGAACAACAATTAAATCTCCTCTTATGGAAAATTAATTAAATCTCCACTTCCGTAACAATAATTAAAACTCATCTTCTGGAACAACAATCAAATCTTCTCTTTGGAACAATAACTAAATCTACTCTTCTGGAAAAATAATTAAATCTCTTCTGGAACAATAATTAAATCTGCTCTTCTGGAAAAATAATTAATTCTTTTCTTATGGAAAAATAATTAAATCTACACTTCCGGAACAATAATTAAATCTCCTCTTCCTTAACAATAATTAAATCTCCTCTTTCAGAACAATAATTAAGTTTCCTATACTTGAACAATAATTAAATCTACCATTTTGGACCAATAATTAAATCTCCTAATCTGGAACAATAATTAAATATCCTATTATAGAACAATAATTAAATCTCCTCTTCTGGAACAGTAATTAAACCTCCTCTTCTCGAAAAATAATTAAATCTCCTTTCTGTAATAATAATTAAATCCCCTACTCTGGAACAATGATTAAACCTCCAATTCTGAAACAATAATAATTAAATCTCCTCATCTGGAACAATTATTAAATCTCTTCTACTGGAACAATAATTAAATCTCCTCTTCATGAACAATAAATAAATCTCCTCTTCCAGAATAATAAATAAATCTCCTCTTCCAGAATAATAATTAAGTCTCTTTTCCGGAACAATAATTAAATCTCTTCAGTAACAATAATTAAATCTCCTCTTCCGGAACAATAATTAAATCCCCTTTCCGGAAAAATAATCAATTCTCCAATGTGGAAAAAGAATTCAATCTCCTCTTCCAGAGCAATAATTACATCTCCTCTTCTTCTGGAACAATAATTAAATATCCTCTTCAAGATCTAAAATTAAATCTCCACTTCAAGATCAATAATTAAATCTCCTCTTCTGGAAAAACAATTAAATATCCTCTTCCGGAACAATAATTAAATCTGCTTTTGGAACAATAACTAAATCTCCTCTTCCGGAACAATAATTAAATCTTCTCATTCGAATAAAAATTACATCTCCTCTTCCTGAACAATAATAAAATCTACTCTTCTGGAACAATAATTAAATCTCTTCTTCAGGAACAATAAATAAATCTCCTCTTCCATAACAATAATTAAGTCTATTCTTCCAGAACAATAATTAAATCTCTTCAGGAACAATAATTAAATCTACTCTTATATAAAAACAATTAAATCTCCTCTTCTGGAACAATAATTAAATCTCTTCTTCCGGAAAAATAAATAAATCTCCTCTTCCATAACAATAATTAAGTCTCTTCTTCCAGAACAATAATTAAATCTCTTCAGGAACAATAATAAAATCTCCTCTTTCGGAAAATTAATTAAATCTCCTCTTCCGGAATAATAATTAAATCTCCTTTTCTGGAACAATAATCAAATCTTCTCTTTGGAACAATAATTAAATCTCCTCTTCTTGAACAATAATTAAATTCCACTTCCGGAACAATAATTAAATCTCCTCTTCTGAAAAAATAATTAAATCTCTTCTGGAAAAATACTTAAATCACTTTTTCTGGAACAATAATTAAATCTCCTCTTTCAGAACAATAATTAAATCATCTATTCAGGAACAATAATTTAATCTCATCTTCTGGAACAAAAATTAAATCTCCTCTTCTGGAAAAATAATTAATTATCCTATTATGGAACAATAATTAAATATCCACTTCTGGAACAATAATTAAATCTCCTCTTCCGGAACAATAATTAAATCATCTATTCAGGAACAATAATTTAATCTCTTCTTCCAGAACAATAATCAAATCTCCTCTTCTGGAAAAAACAATTAAATCTCCTCTTCCGAAACAATAATTAAATTTGCTTTTCTGGAACAATAATTAAATCTCCTCTTCCGGGACAATAATTAAATCTCCACTTCAGGAACAATATTTAAATATCCTATTCCAGAACAATAATTAAATCTCCTCTTCCGTAAAAATAATTAAATTTCCTGTGCTGGAACAATAATTAAATCTCCTCTTCCGGAACAATAATCAAATCTCCTCTTCCGGAACAATAATTAAAGCTACTCTTCTGGAGTAATAATTAAACCTCCTCTTCTAGAACAATTTTTTAAATCTTTTCTTCAGGAATAATAATTTAATCTCCATTTCTGGAACAATTAGTAAATCTACTCTTGTGGAACAATAACTAAACATCCTCTTCTGAAAAAATAATAAAATCTCCTCTTCTGGAAAAATACTTAAATCTCTTTTTCTGGAATAATGATTAAAACTCCTGATGTGGAACAATAATTAAATGTCCTCTTCTGGAACAATAATTAAATCTCCTCTTCTGGAAAAATAATTAAATCTCTTTTTCTGGAACAATAATTAAATCTCCTCTTATGGAAAATTAATTAAATCTCCACTTCCGTAACAATAACTAAATCTAATCCTCTGGAACAACAATCAAATCTTCTCTTTGTAACAATAACTAAATCTACTCTTCTGAAAAAATAATGAAATCTCTTCTGGAACAATAATTAAATCTCGTCTTCCGGAATAATAATTAAATCTCCTTTTCTAGAACAATAATTAAATCTGCTCTTCTGGAAAAATAATTAATTCTTTTCTTATGGAAAAATAATTAAATCTACACTTCGGAACAATAATTAAATCTCCTCTTCCTTAACAATAATTAAATCTCCTCTTTCAGAACAATAATTAAGTTTCCTATACTTGAACAATAATTAAATCTACCATTTTGGACCAATAATTAAATCTCCTCATCTGGAACAATAATTAAATATCCTATTATAGAACAATAATTAAATCTCCTCTTCTGGAACAGTAATTAAACCTCCTCTTCTGGAAAAATAATTAAATCTCCTTCTGTAATAATAACTAAATCCCCTATTCTGGAACAATGATTAAACCTTCAATTCTGAAACAATAATAATTAAATCTCCTCATCCAGGACAATTATTAAATCTCCTCTACTGGAACAATAATTAATTCTCCTCTTCCGGAACAATAAATAAATCTCCTCTTCCAGAATAATAATTAAGTCTCTTTTCCGGAACAATAATTAAATCTCTTCAGTAACAATACTTAAATCTAATCTTCTGGAACAATAATTAAATCTCCTCTTCCAGAACAAGAATTAAATCTCCATTTCTGGAACAAGAATTAAATATCCTCTTCAGGAACAATAATTAAATCTCCTCTTCGGGGAACAATAATTAAATCTCCTCTTCTGAAAAAATAATTAAATCTCTTCTGGAAAAATACTTAAATCTCTTTTTCTGGAACAATAACTAAATCTCCTCTTTCAGAACAATAATTAAATCATCTATTCAGGAACAATAATTAAATCTCATCTTCTGGAACAAAAATTAAATCTCCTCTTCTGGAAAAATAATTAAATATCCTATTATGGAACAATAATTAAATCTCCTCTTCCAGAACAATAATTAAATCTCTGATCTAAGAACAATAATGAAATCTCCTCTTCTGGAACAATAATTAAATCTCTTCTGGAACAATAATTAAATATCCTCTCCCGGAAAAATAATTAAATCACCTCTTCAGGAACAATAATTAATCTCAGGTTCAGGATCAATAATTAATTCTCTTCCTCCGGAAAAATAATTAATTCTCCAATTGTGGAACAAGAATTCAATCTCCTCTTCCGGAACAAAAATCAAATCTCTTTATCTGGAACAATAATTACATCTCCTCTTCTTCTGGAACAATAATTAAATATCCTCTTCAAGATCTAAAATTAAATCTCCACTTCCAGATCAATAATTAAATCTCCACTACCGGAACAATAATTAAATCCGCTCTTCCGGAACAATAATTAAATCTCCTCTTGTGGAACAATAATCAAATATGCTCTTCTGGAAAAATAATTAAATCTCCTCTTCAGGATCAATAATTAAATCTCCTCTACTGGAAAAATAATTAAATCTCTGTAGTGGAAAAATAATTAAATGTCCTCTTGTGTAATGATAATTAAATCTACTCCTTTGGAACAATAATTTAATCTCCTCTTCCGGAACAATAATTAAATCTCCTCTTCCGGAACAATAATTAAATCTGCCATTCTGGAGCATTAATTAAATCTCCTCTACAGGAAAAATAATTAAATCCGGAACAATAAATAAATCTCCTCTTCCATAACAATAATTAAGTCTCTTCTTCCAGAACAATAATTAAATCTCTTCTTCCGGAAAAATAAATAAATCTCCTCTTCCATAACAATAATTAAGTCTCTTCTTCCAGAACAATAATTAAATCTCTTCAGGAACAATAATAAAATCTCCTCTTCCGGGACAATAATTAAATCTCCACTTCTGGAACAATATTTAAATCTCCTATTCCAGAACAATAATTAAATCTCTTCTTCCGTAAAAATAATTAAATTTCCTGTGCTGGAACAATAATTAAATCTCTTCTTCTGGAACAATAATCAAATCTCCTCTTCCGGGAACAATAATTAAAGCTACTCTTCTGGAGTAATAATTAAACCTCCTCTTCTAGAACAATTTTTTAAATCTTTTCTTTAGGAATAATAATTTAATCTCCATTTCTGGAACAATTATTAAATCTACTCTTGTGGAACAATAATTAAATATCCTCTTCTGAAAAAATAATTAAATCCCCTCTTCTGGAACAATAATTAATCTCAGCTTCAGGATCAATAATTAATTCTCTTCTTCCAGAAAAATAATTAATTCTCCTATTTTGGAACAAGAATTCAATCTCCTCTTCCGGAACAAAATTCAAATCTCCTTATCTGGAACAATAATTACATCTCCTCTTCTTCTGGAACAATAATTAAATATCCTCTTCAAGATCTAAAATTAAATCTCCACTTCAAGATCAATAATTATATCTCCTCTTCTCGAACAATAATTAAATCTCCTCTTCTGGAACAACAATCAAATCTTCTATTCCGGAACAATAATTAAATCTCCTCTATTGGAGTAATAATTAAACCTCCACTTCTACAACAATAATCAAATCTCCTCTTCTGGAAAAACAATTAAATCTCCTCTTCCGAAACAATAATTAAATCTGCTTTTCTGGAACAATAATTAAATCTCCTCTTGTGGAACAATAATCAAATCTCATCTTCCGGAACAATATTTAAATCTTTTCTTTAGGAATAATAATTCAATCTCCATTTCTGGAAAAATAATTAAATCACCTCTTCCGGAACAATAATTAAATCTCAGCTTCAGGGAACAATAATGAAATCTCTTCTTCTGGAACAATAATTACATCTCTTCTGGAACAATAATTACATCTCCTCTTCTTCTGGAACAATAATTAAATCTCCTCTTCCTAAACAATAATTAATTCTCTTCTTCCAGAACAAGAATTAATTCTGCTCTTCCGGAACAATAATTACATCTCCTGTTCCGGAACTACAATCAAATCTTCTCTTTGGAACAATAACTAAATCTCCTCTTCAGGAAAAATAATTAAATCTCCTCTTCTAGAAAAATAATTAAATCTTCTCTTCTGGAACAATAATGAAATCTCCACTTCTAGAACAATAATTAAATCACCTCTTCCATAACAATAATTAAGTCTCTTCTTCCAGAACAATAATTAAATCTCCTCTTCCATAACAATAATTAAGTCTCTTCTTCCAGAACAATAATTAAATCTCTTCAGGAACAATAATAAAATCTCCTCTTTCGGAAAAATAATTAAATCTCTTCTGAAAAAATACTTAAATCTCTTTTTCTGGAATAATGATTAAATCTCTTGATGTGGAACAATAATTAAATGTCCTCTTCTGCAACAATAATTAAATCATCTATTCTGGAACAATAATTAAATATCCTATTTTGGAACAATACTTAAGACTCCTCTTCCGGAACAATAATTAAACCTACCCTTCAGGAACAATAATTAAATCTCTTCTTCCGGAATAATAATTAAATCTCCTTTTCTGGAACAATAATTAAATCTACTCTTCTGGAAAAATAATTAATTCTTTTCTTATGGAAAAATAATTAAATCTACACTTCCGGAACAATAATTAAATCTCCTCTTCCTGAACAATAATTAAATCTCCTCTTTCAGAAAAATAATTAAGTCTCCTCTACTTGAACAATAATTAAATCTACCATTTTGGACCAATAATTAAATCTCCTCATCTGGAACAATAATTAAATATCCTATTATAGAACCATAATTAAATCTCCTCTTCTGGAACAGTAATTAAACCTCCTCTTCTGGAAAAATAATTAAATCTCCTTTCTGTAATAATAATTAAATCCCCTATTCTGGAACAATGATTAAACCTCCAATTCTGAAACAATAATAATTAAATCTCCTCTTCCGGAACAATAATTAAATCTCCTCTACTGGAACAATAATTAAATCTCCTCTTCATGAACAATAAATAAATCTCCTCTTCCAGAATAATAATTAAATCTCCTCTTCCAGAATAATAATTAAGTCTCTTTTCCGGAACAATAATTAAATCTCTTCAGTAACAATAATTAAATCCCCTCTTCCGGAAAAATAATTAATTCTCCAATGTGGAAAAAGAATTCAATCTCCTCTTCCAGAGCAATAATTAAATCTCCTCTTCAAGATCTAAAATTAAATCTCCACTTCAAGATCAATAATTAAATCTCCTCTTCTAGAAAAACAATTAAATCTCCTCTTCCGGAACAATAATTAAATCTGCTTTTGGAACAATAACTAAATCTCCTCTTCCGGAACAATAATTAAATCTTCTCGTTCGGAATAAAAATTACATCTCCTCTTCCTGAACAATAATAAAATCTACTCTTCTGGAACAATAATTAAATCTCTTCTTCAGGAACAATAAATAAATCTCCTCTTCCATAACAATAATTAAGTCTCTTCTTCCAGAACAATAATTAAATCTCTTCAGGAACAATAATAAAATCTCCTCTTTCGGAAAAATAATTAAATCTCCTCTTCCGGAATAATAATTAAATCTCCTTTTCTGGAACAATAATCAAATCTTCTCTTTGGAACAATAATTAAATCTCCTCTTCTTGAACAATAATTAAATTCCACTTCCGGAACAATAATTAAATCTCCTCTTCTGAAAAAATAATTAAATGTCTTCTGGAAAAATACTTAAATCACTTTTTCTGGAACAATAATTAAATCTCCTCTTTCAGAACAATAATTAAATCATCTATTCAGGAACAATAATTTAATCTCATCTTCTGGAACAATAATCAAATCTCCTCTTCCGGAACAATAATTAAAGCTACTCTTCTGGAGTAATAATTAAACCTCCTCTTCTAGAACAATTTTTTAAATCTTTTCTTCAGGAATAATAATTTAATCTCCATTTCTGGAACAATTATTAAATCTACTCTTGTGGAACAATAATTAAACATCCTCTTCTGAAAAAATAATAAAATCTCCTCTTCTGTAAAAATACTTAAATCTCTTTTTCTGGAATAATGATTAAATCTCCTGATGTGGAACAATAATTAAATGTCCTCTTCTGGAACAATAATTAAATCTGCTCTTCTGGAAAAATAATTAAATCTCTTTTTCTGGAACAATAATTAAATCTCCTCTTATGGAAAATTAATTAAATCTCCACTTCCGTAACAATAATTATATCTCATCCTCTGGAACAACAATCAAATCTTCTCTTTGGAACAATAACTAAATCTACTCTTCTGGAAAAATAATTAAATCTCTTCTGGAACAATAATTAAATCTTGTCTTCCGGAACAATAATTAAACCTACCCTTCAGGAACAATAATTAAATCTCTTCTTCCGGAATAATAATTAAATCTCCTTTTCTGGAACAAAAATCAAATCTTCTCTTTGGAACAATAAATAAATCTCCTCTTCAGGAAAAAGTAATAAATGTCCTCTTCTGGAACAATAATTAAATCTCCTCTTCTTGAACAATAATTAAATTCCACTTCCGGAACAATAATTAAATCTCCTCTTCTGAAAAAATAATTAAATCTCTTCTGGAAAAATACTTAAATCTCTTTTTCTGGAACAATAATTAAATCTCCTCTTCCAGAACAATAATTAAATCATCTGTTCAGGAACAATAATTTAATCTCATCTTCTGGAACAAAAATTAAATCTCCTCTTCTGGAAAAATAATTAATTATCCTATTATGGAACAATAATTAAATATCCACTTCTGGAACAATAATTAAATCTCCTCTTCCTGAACAATAATTAATTCTCTTCTTCCAGAACAAGAATTAAATCTGCTCTTCCGGAACAATAATTACATCTCCTGTTCCGGAACAACAATCAAATCTTCTCTTTGGAACAATAACTAAATCTCCTCTTCAGGAAAAATAATTAAATCTCCTCTTCTAGAAAAATAATTAAATCTTCTCTTCTGGAACAATAATTAAATCTCCACTTCTAGAACAATAATTAAATCACCTCTTCCGGAACAATAATTAAATCTCATCTTCAGGAACAATAATTAAATCTCTTCCGTAAAAATAATTAAATTTCCTGTGCTGGAACAATAATTAAATCTCTTCTTCTGGAACAATATTTAAATCTCCTCTTCCGGAACAATAATCAAATCTCCTCTTCCGGAACAATAATTAAAGCTACTCTTCTGGAGTAATAATTAAACCTCCTCTTCTAGAACAATTTTTTAAATCTTTTCTTCAGGAATAATAATTTAATCTCCATTTCTGGAACAATTATTAAATCTACTCTTGTGGAACAATAATTAAATCTCCTCTTATGGAAAGTTAATTAAATCTCCACTTCCATAACAATAATTAAATCTCATCCTCTGGAACAACAATCAAATCTTCTCTTTGGAATAATAACTAAATCTACGCTTCTGGAAAAATAATTAAATCTCTTCTTCCGGAATAATAATTAAATCTCCTTTTCCGGAACAATAATTAAATCTCCTCTTCCTGAACAATAATTACATCTCCTCTTTCAGAACAATAATTAAGTCTCCTCATCAGGAACAATAATTAAATATCCTATTATAGAACCATAATTAAATCTCCTCTTCTGGAACAGTAATTAAACCTCCTATTCTGGAAAAATAATTAAATCTCCTTTCTGTAATAATAATTAAATCCCCTATTCTGGAACAATGATTAAACCTCCAATTCTGAAACAATAATAATTAAATCTCCTCTTCATGAACAATAAATAAATCTCCTCTTCCAGAATAATAATTAAATCTCCTCTTCCAGAATAATAATTAAGTCTCTTTTCCGGAACAATAATTAAATCTCTTCAGTAACAATAATTAAATCTCCTCTTCCGGAACAATATTTAAATCCCCTCTTCCGGAAAAATAATTAATTATCCAATGTGGAAAAAGAATTCAATCTCCTCTTCCAGAGCAATAATTGCATCTCCTCTTCTCCTGGAACAATAATTAAATATCCTCTTCAAGATCTAAAATTAAATCTCCACTTCAAGATCAATAATTAAATCTCCTCTTCTGGAAAACCAATTAAATCTCCTCTTCTGGAACAATAATTAAATCTTCTCGTTCGAATAAAAATTACACTCCTCTTCCTGAACAATAATAAAATCTACTCTTCTGGAACAATAATTAAATCTCTTCTTCAGGAACAATAATTAAATCTACTCTTCCGGAACAACAATCAAATCTGCTCTTCTGGAAAAATAATTAAATCTCCTCTTCGGGATCAATAATTAAATCTCCTCTACTGGAACAGTAATTAAATCTCCCATTTTGGACCAGTAATTAAATCTCCTCTTCTGGAAAAATAATTAAATCATCTCTTCTGGAACAGTAATTAAATCTCATCTTCTAGAACAATAATTAAATCTCCTCTTGTGTAATGATAATTAAATCTACTCTTTTGGAACAATAATTTAATCTCCTCTTGCGGAACAATAATTAAATATCCTCTTCAGGAAAAATTAATAAATGTCCCCTTCTGGAAAAATAATTACATCTCCTCTTCTGAAACAATAATTAAATCTCCTAATCTGGATCAATAATTAAATCACCTCTTCAGGAACAATATTTAATTCTCAGCTTCAGGGAACAATAATTAATTCTCTTCTTCCGGAAAAATAATTAATTCTCCAATTGTGGAACAAGAATTCAATCTCCTCTTCCAGAGCAATAATTAAATCTCCTCTTCCGGAACAATAATCAAATCTCCTTATCTGGGACAATAATTACATCTCCTCTTCAAGATCTAAAATTAAATCTCCTCTTCTACAACAATAATCAAATCTCCTCTTCTGGAAAAACAATTAAATCTCCTCTTCCGAAACAATAATTAAATCTCCTCTTCCGGAACAATAACTAAATCTCCTCGTTCGGAATAAAAATTACATCTCCTCTTTCTGAACAATAATAAAATCTACTCTTCTGGAACAATAAATAAATCTCTACTACCGGAACAATAAATAAATCTCCTCTTCTGTAACAATAATTAAGTCTCTTCTTCCAGAACAATAAATAAATCTCCTCTTTCAGAACAATAATTAAATCATCTATTCAGGAACAATAATTTAATCTCATCTTCTGGAACAAAAATTAAATCTCCTCTTCTGGAAAAATAATTAATTATCCTATTATGGAACAATAATTAAATATCCACTTCTGGAACAATAATTAAATCTCCTCTTCCGGAACAATAATTAAATCTCCTCTTCCGGAACAATAATCAAATCTCCTTTTCCGGAACAATAATTAAAGCTACTCTATTGGAGTAATAATTAAACCTCCTCTGCTAGAAAAATTTTTTAAATCTTTTCTTCAGGAATAATAATTTAATCTCCATTTCTGGAACAATTAGTAAATCTACTCTTGTGGAACAATAATTAAATATCCTCTTCTGAAAAAATAATTAAATCTCCTATTCTGGAAAAATACTTAAATCTCTTTTTCTGGAATAATGATTAAATCTACTGATGTGGAACAATAATTAAATCTCCTCTTCTGGAATAATAATTAAATCTCATCTTCTGGAACAACAATCAAATCTTCTCTTTGGAACAATAACTAAATCTACTCTTCTGGAAAAATAATTAAATCTCTTCTGGAACAATAATTAAATCTGCTCTTCTGGAAAAATAATTAATTCTTTTCTTATGGAAAAATAATTAAATCTACACTTCCGGAACAATAATTAAATCTCCTCTTCCTTAACAATAATTAAATCTCCTCTTTCAGAACAATAATTAAGTTTCCTATACTTGAACAATAATTAAATCTACCATTTTGGACCAATAATTAAATCTCCTCATCTGGAACAATAATTAAATATCCTATTATAGAACCATAATTAAATCTCCTCTTCTGGAACAGTAATTAAACCTCCTATTCTGGAAAAATAATTAAATCTCCTTTCTGTAATAATAATTAAATCCCCTATTCTGGAACAATGATTAAACCTCCAATTCTGAAACAATAATAATTAAATCTCCTCATCTGGAACAATTATTAAATCTCTTCTACTGGAACAATAATTAAATCTCCTCTTCATGAACAATAAATAAATCTCCTCTTCCAGAATAATAAATAAATCTCCTCTTCCAGAATAATAATTAAGTCTCTTTTCCGGAACAATAATTAAATCTCTTCAGTAACAATAATTAAATCTCCTCTTCCGGAACAATAATTAAATCCCCTTTCCGGAAAAATAATCAATTCTCCAATGTGGAAAAAGAATTCAATCTCCTCTTCCAGAGCAATAATTACATCTCCTCTTCTTCTGGAACAATAATTAAATATCCTCTTCAAGATCTAAAATTAAATCTCCACTTCAAGGTCAATAATTAAATCTCCTCTTCTGGAAAAACAATTAAATATCCTCTTCCGGAACAATAATTAAATCTGCTTTTGGAACAATAACTAAATCTCCTCTTCCGGAACAATAATTAAATCTTCTCATTCGGAATAAAAATTACATCTCCTCTTCCTGAACAATAATAAAATCTACTCTTCTGGAACAATAATTAAATCTCTTCTTCAGGAACAATAAATAAATCTCCTCTTCCATAACAATAATTAAGTCTATTCTTCCAGAACAATAATTAAATCTCTTCAGGAACAATAATTAAATCTACTCTTATATAAAAACAATTAAATCTCCTCTTCTGGAACAATAATTAAATCTCTTCTTCCGGAAAAATAAATAAATCTCCTCTTCCATAACAATAATTAAGTCTCTTCTTCCAGAACAATAATTAAATCTCTTCAGGAACAATAATAAAATCTCCTCTTTCGGAAAATTAATTAAATCTCCTCTTCCGGAATAATAATTAAATCTCCTTTTCTGGAACAATAATCAAATCTTCTCTTTGGAACAATAATTAAATCTCCTCTTCTTGAACAATAATTAAATTCCACTTCCGGAACAATAATTAAATCTCCTCTTCTGAAAAAATAATTAAATCTCTTCTGGAAAAATACTTAAATCACTTTTTCTGGAACAATAATTAAATCTCCTCTTTCAGAACAATAATTAAATCATCTATTCAGGAACAATAATTTAATCTCATCTTCTGGAACAAAAATTAAATCTCCTCTTCTGGAAAAATAATTAATTATCCTATTATGGAACAATAATTAAATATCCACTTCTGGAACAATAATTAAATCTCCTCTTCCGGAACAATAATTAAATCATCTATTCAGGAACAATAATTTAATCTCTTCTTCCAGAACAATAATCAAATCTCCTCTTCTGGAAAAAACAATTAAATCTCCTCTTCCGAAACAATAATTAAATTTGCTTTTCTGGAACAATAATTAAATCTCCTCTTCCGGGACAATAATTAAATCTCCACTTCAGGAACAATATTTAAATATCCTATTCCAGAACAATAATTAAATCTCCTCTTCCGTAAAAATAATTAAATTTCCTGTGCTGGAACAATAATTAAATCTCCTCTTCCGGAACAATAATCAAATCTCCTCTTCCGGAACAATAATTAAAGCTACTCTTCTGGAGTAATAATTAAACCTCCTCTTCTAGAACAATTTTTTAAATCTTTTCTTCAGGAATAATAATTTAATCTCCATTTCTGGAACAATTAGTAAATCTACTCTTGTGGAACAATAATTAAACATCCTCTTCTGAAAAAATAATAAAATCTCCTCTTCTGGAAAAATACTTAAATCTCTTTTTCTGGAATAATGATTAAATCTACTGATGTGGAACAATAATTAAATCTCCTCTTCTGGAATAATAATTAAATCTCATCTTCTGGAACAACAATCAAATCTTCTCTTTGGAACAATAACTAAATCTACTCTTCTGGAAAAATAATTAAATCTCTTCTGGAACAATAATTAAATCTGCTCTTCTGGAAAAATAATTAATTCTTTTCTTATGGAAAAATAATTAAATCTACACTTCCGGAACAATAATTAAATCTCCTCTTCCTTAACAATAATTAAATCTCCTCTTTCAGAACAATAATTAAGTTTCCTATACTTGAACAATAATTAAATCTACCATTTTGGACCAATAATTAAATCTCCTCATCTGGAACAATAATTAAATATCCTATTATAGAACCATAATTAAATCTCCTCTTCTGGAACAGTAATTAAACCTCCTATTCTGGAAAAATAATTAAATCTCCTTTCTGTAATAATAATTAAATCCCCTATTCTGGAACAATGATTAAACCTCCAATTCTGAAACAATAATAATTAAATCTCCTCATCTGGAACAATTATTAAATCTCTTCTACTGGAACAATAATTAAATCTCCTCTTCATGAACAATAAATAAATCTCCTCTTCCAGAATAATAAATAAATCTCCTCTTCCAGAATAATAATTAAGTCTCTTTTCCGGAACAATAATTAAATCTCTTCAGTAACAATAATTAAATCTCCTCTTCCGGAACAATAATTAAATCCCCTTTCCGGAAAAATAATCAATTCTCCAATGTGGAAAAAGAATTCAATCTCCTCTTCCAGAGCAATAATTACATCTCCTCTTCTTCTGGAACAATAATTAAATATCCTCTTCAAGATCTAAAATTAAATCTCCACTTCAAGGTCAATAATTAAATCTCCTCTTCTGGAAAAACAATTAAATATCCTCTTCCGGAACAATAATTAAATCTGCTTTTGGAACAATAACTAAATCTCCTCTTCCGGAACAATAATTAAATCTTCTCATTCGGAATAAAAATTACATCTCCTCTTCCTGAACAATAATAAAATCTACTCTTCTGGAACAATAATTAAATCTCTTCTTCAGGAACAATAAATAAATCTCCTCTTCCATAACAATAATTAAGTCTATTCTTCCAGAACAATAATTAAATCTCTTCAGGAACAATAATTAAATCTACTCTTATATAAAAACAATTAAATCTCCTCTTCTGGAACAATAATTAAATCTCTTCTTCCGGAAAAATAAATAAATCTCCTCTTCCATAACAATAATTAAGTCTCTTCTTCCAGAACAATAATTAAATCTCTTCAGGAACAATAATAAAATCTCCTCTTTTGGAAAATTAATTAAATCTCCTCTTCCGGAATAATAATTAAATCTCCTTTTCTGGAACAATAATCAAATCTTCTCTTTGGAACAATAATTAAATCTCCTCTTCTTGAACAATAATTAAATTCCACTTCCGGAACAATAATTAAATCTCCTCTTCTGAAAAAATAATTAAATCTCTTCTGGAAAAATACTTAAATCACTTTTTCTGGAACAATAATTAAATCTCCTCTTTCAGAACAATAATTAAATCATCTATTCAGGAACAATAATTTAATCTCATCTTCTGGAACAAAAATTAAATCTCCTCTTCTGGAAAAATAATTAATTATCCTATTATGGAACAATAATTAAATATCCACTTCTGGAACAATAATTAAATCTCCTCTTCCGGAACAATAATTAAATCATCTATTCAGGAACAATAATTTAATCTCTTCTTCCAGAACAATAATCAAATCTCCTCTTCTGGAAAAAACAATTAAATCTCCTCTTCCGAAACAATAATTAAATTTGCTTTTCTGGAACAATAATTAAATCTCCTCTTCCGGGACAATAATTAAATCTCCACTTCAGGAACAATATTTAAATCTCCTATTCCAGAACAATAATTAAATCTCCTCTTCCGTAAAAATAATTAAATTTCCTGTGCTGGAACAATAATTAAATCTCCTCTTCCGGAACAATAATCAAATCTCCTCTTCCGGAACAATAATTAAAGCTACTCTTCTGGAGTAATAATTAAACCTCCTCTTCTAGAACAATTTTTTAAATCTTTTCTTCAGGAATAATAATTTAATCTCCATTTCTGGAACAATTAGTAAATCTACTCTTGTGGAACAATAACTAAACATCCTCTTCTGAAAAAATAATAAAATCTCCTCTTCTGGAAAAATACTTAAATCTCTTTTTCTGGAATAATGATTAAAACTCCTGATGTGGAACAATAATTAAATGTCCTCTTCTGGAACAATAATTAAATCTCCTCTTCTGGAAAAATAATTAAATCTCTTTTTCTGGAACAATAATTAAATCTCCTCTTATGGAAAATTAATTAAATCTCCACTTCCGTAACAATAACTAAATCTAATCCTCTGGAACAACAATCAAATCTTCTCTTTGTAACAATAACTAAATCTACTCTTCTGAAAAAATAATGAAATCTCTTCTGGAACAATAATTAAATCTCGTCTTCCGGAATAATAATTAAATCTCCTTTTCTAGAACAATAATTAAATCTGCTCTTCTGGAAAAATAATTAATTCTTTTCTTATGGAAAAATAATTAAATCTACACTTCCGGAACAATAATTAAATCTCCTCTTCCTTAACAATAATTAAATCTCCTCTTTCAGAACAATAATTAAGTTTCCTATACTTGAACAATAATTAAATCTACCATTTTGGACCAATAATTAAATCTCCTCATCTGGAACAATAATTAAATATCCTATTATAGAACAATAATTAAATCTCCTCTTCTGGAACAGTAATTAAACCTCCTCTTCTGGAAAAATAATTAAATCTCCTTCTGTAATAATAACTAAATCCCCTATTCTGGAACAATGATTAAACCTTCAATTCTGAAACAATAATAATTAAATCTCCTCATCCAGGACAATTATTAAATCTCCTCTACTGGAACAATAATTAATTCTCCTCTTCCGGAACAATAAATAAATCTCCTCTTCCAGAATAATAATTAAGTCTCTTTTCCGGAACAATAATTAAATCTCTTCAGTAACAATACTTAAATCTAATCTTCTGGAACAATAATTAAATCTCCTCTTCCAGAACAAGAATTAAATCTCCATTTCTGGAACAAGAATTAAATATCCTCTTCAGGAACAATAATTAAATCTCCTCTTCGGGAACAATAATTAAATCTCCTCTTCTGAAAAAATAATTAAATCTCTTCTGGAAAAATACTTAAATCTCTTTTTCTGGAACAATAACTAAATCTCCTCTTTCAGAACAATAATTAAATCATCTATTCAGGAACAATAATTAAATCTCATCTTCTGGAACAAAAATTAAATCTCCTCTTCTGGAAAAATAATTAAATATCCTATTATGGAACAATAATTAAATCTCCTCTTCCAGAACAATAATTAAATCTCTGATCTAAGAACAATAATGAAATCTCCTCTTCTGGAACAATAATTAAATCTCTTCTGGAACAATAATTAAATATCCTCTCCCGGAAAAATAATTAAATCACCTCTTCAGGAACAATAATTAATCTCAGGTTCAGGATCAATAATTAATTCTCTTCCTCCGGAAAAATAATTAATTCTCCAATTGTGGAACAAGAATTCAATCTCCTCTTCCGGAACAAAAATCAAATCTCTTTATCTGGAACAATAATTACATCTCCTCTTCTTCTGGAACAATAATTAAATATCCTCTTCAAGATCTAAAATTAAATCTCCACTTCCAGATCAATAATTAAATCTCCACTACCGGAACAATAATTAAATCCGCTCTTCCGGAACAATAATTAAATCTCCTCTTGTGGAACAATAATCAAATATGCTCTTCTGGAAAAATAATTAAATCTCCTCTTCAGGATCAATAATTAAATCTCCTCTACTGGAAAAATAATTAAATCTCTGTAGTGGAAAAATAATTAAATGTCCTCTTGTGTAATGATAATTAAATCTACTCCTTTGGAACAATAATTTAATCTCCTCTTCCGGAACAATAATTAAATCTCCTCTTCCGGAACAATAATTAAATCTGCCATTCTGGAGCATTAATTAAATCTCCTCTACAGGAAAAATAATTAAATCCGGAACAATAAATAAATCTCCTCTTCCATAACAATAATTAAGTCTCTTCTTCCAGAACAATAATTAAATCTCTTCTTCCGGAAAAATAAATAAATCTCCTCTTCCATAACAATAATTAAGTCTCTTCTTCCAGAACAATAATTAAATCTCTTCAGGAACAATAATAAAATCTCCTCTTCCGGGACAATAATTAAATCTCCACTTCTGGAACAATATTTAAATCTCCTATTCCAGAACAATAATTAAATCTCTTCTTCCGTAAAAATAATTAAATTTCCTGTGCTGGAACAATAATTAAATCTCTTCTTCTGGAACAATAATCAAATCTCCTCTTCCGGAACAATAATTAAAGCTACTCTTCTGGAGTAATAATTAAACCTCCTCTTCTAGAACAATTTTTTAAATCTTTTCTTTAGGAATAATAATTTAATCTCCATTTCTGGAACAATTATTAAATCTACTCTTGTGGAACAATAATTAAATATCCTCTTCTGAAAAAATAATTAAATCCCCTCTTCTGGAACAATAATTAATCTCAGCTTCAGGATCAATAATTAATTCTCTTCTTCCAGAAAAATAATTAATTCTCCTATTTTGGAACAAGAATTCAATCTCCTCTTCCGGAACAAAATTCAAATCTCCTTATCTGGAACAATAATTACATCTCCTCTTCTTCTGGAACAATAATTAAATATCCTCTTCAAGATCTAAAATTAAATCTCCACTTCAAGATCAATAATTATATCTCCTCTTCTCGAACAATAATTAAATCTCCTCTTCTGGAACAACAATCAAATCTTCTATTCCGGAACAATAATTAAATCTCCTCTATTGGAGTAATAATTAAACCTCCACTTCTACAACAATAATCAAATCTCCTCTTCTGGAAAAACAATTAAATCTCCTCTTCCGAAACAATAATTAAATCTGCTTTTCTGGAACAATAATTAAATCTCCTCTTGTGGAACAATAATCAAATCTCATCTTCCGGAACAATATTTAAATCTTTTCTTTAGGAATAATAATTCAATCTCCATTTCTGGAAAAATAATTAAATCACCTCTTCCGGAACAATAATTAAATCTCAGCTTCAGGGAACAATAATGAAATCTCTTCTTCTGGAACAATAATTACATCTCTTCTGGAACAATAATTACATCTCCTCTTCTTCTGGAACAATAATTAAATCTCCTCTTCCTAAACAATAATTAATTCTCTTCTTCCAGAACAAGAATTAATTCTGCTCTTCCGGAACAATAATTACATCTCCTGTTCCGGAACTACAATCAAATCTTCTCTTTGGAACAATAACTAAATCTCCTCTTCAGGAAAAATAATTAAATCTCCTCTTCTAGAAAAATAATTAAATCTTCTCTTCTGGAACAATAATGAAATCTCCACTTCTAGAACAATAATTAAATCACCTCTTCCTGAACAACAATAAAATCTCCTCTTCTGGAACAATAATTAAATCTCTTCTTCCGGAACAATAAATAAATCTCCTCTTCCATAACAATAATTAAGTCTCTTCTTCCAGAACAATAATTAAATCTCTTCAGGAACAATAATAAAATCTCCTCTTTCGGAAAAATAATTAAATCTCTTCTGAAAAAATACTTAAATCTCTTTTTCTGGAATAATGATTAAATCTCTTGATGTGGAACAATAATTAAATGTCCTCTTCTGCAACAATAATTAAATCATCTATTCTGGAACAATAATTAAATATCCTATTTTGGAACAATACTTAAGACTCCTCTTCCGGAACAATAATTAAACCTACCCTTCAGGAACAATAATTAAATCTCTTCTTCCGGAATAATAATTAAATCTCCTTTTCTGGAACAATAATTAAATCTACTCTTCTGGAAAAATAATTAATTCTTTTCTTATGGAAAAATAATTAAATCTACACTTCCGGAACAATAATTAAATCTCCTCTTCCTGAACAATAATTAAATCTCCTCTTTCAGAAAAATAATTAAGTCTCCTCTACTTGAACAATAATTAAATCTACCATTTTGGACCAATAATTAAATCTCCTCATCTGGAACAATAATTAAATATCCTATTATAGAACCATAATTAAATCTCCTCTTCTGGAACAGTAATTAAACCTCCTCTTCTGGAAAAATAATTAAATCTCCTTTCTGTAATAATAATTAAATCCCCTATTCTGGAACAATGATTAAACCTCCAATTCTGAAACAATAATAATTAAATCTCCTCTTCCGGAACAATAATTAAATCTCCTCTACTGGAACAATAATTAAATCTCCTCTTCATGAACAATAAATAAATCTCCTCTTCCAGAATAATAATTAAATCTCCTCTTCCAGAATAATACTTAAGTCTCTTTTCCGGAACAATAATTAAATCTCTTCAGTAACAATAATTAAATCCCCTCTTCCGGAAAAATAATTAATTCTCCAATGTGGAAAAAGAATTCAATCTCCTCTTCCAGAGCAATAATTAAATCTCCTCTTCAAGATCTAAAATTAAATCTCCACTTCAAGATCAATAATTAAATCTCCTCTTCTAGAAAAACAATTAAATCTCCTCTTCCGGAACAATAATTAAATCTGCTTTTGGAACAATAACTAAATCTCCTCTTCCGGAACAATAATTAAATCTTCTCGTTCGGAATAAAAATTACATCTCCTCTTCCTGAACAATAATAAAATCTACTCTTCTGGAACAATAATTAAATCTCTTCTTCAGGAACAATAAATAAATCTCCTCTTCCATAACAATAATTAAGTCTCTTCTTCCAGAACAATAATTAAATCTCTTCAGGAACAATAATAAAATCTCCTCTTTCGGAAAAATAATTAAATCTCCTCTTCCGGAATAATAATTAAATCTCCTTTTCTGGAACAATAATCAAATCTTCTCTTTGGAACAATAATTAAATCTCCTCTTCTTGAACAATAATTAAATTCCACTTCCGGAACAATAATTAAATCTCCTCTTCTGAAAAAATAATTAAATGTCTTCTGGAAAAATACTTAAATCACTTTTTCTGGAACAATAATTAAATCTCCTCTTTCAGAACAATAATTAAATCATCTATTCAGGAACAATAATTTAATCTCATCTTCTGGAACAATAATCAAATCTCCTCTTCCGGAACAATAATTAAAGCTACTCTTCTGGAGTAATAATTAAACCTCCTCTTCTAGAACAATTTTTTAAATCTTTTCTTCAGGAATAATAATTTAATCTCCATTTCTGGAACAATTATTAAATCTACTCTTGTGGAACAATAATTAAACATCCTCTTCTGAAAAAATAATAAAATCTCCTCTTCTGTAAAAATACTTAAATCTCTTTTTCTGGAATAATGATTAAATCTCCTGATGTGGAACAATAATTAAATGTCCTCTTCTGGAACAATAATTAAATCTGCTCTTCTGGAAAAATAATTAAATCTCTTTTTCTGGAACAATAATTAAATCTCCTCTTATGGAAAATTAATTAAATCTCCACTTCCGTAACAATAATTATATCTCATCCTCTGGAACAACAATCAAATCTTCTCTTTGGAACAATAACTAAATCTACTCTTCTGGAAAAATAATTAAATCTCTTCTGGAACAATAATTAAATCTTGTCTTCCGGAACAATAATTAAACCTACCCTTCAGGAACAATAATTAAATCTCTTCTTCCGGAATAATAATTAAATCTCCTTTTCTGGAACAAAAATCAAATCTTCTCTTTGGAACAATAAATAAATCTCCTCTTCAGGAAAAAGTAATAAATGTCCTCTTCTGGAACAATAATTAAATCTCCTCTTCTTGAACAATAATTAAATTCCACTTCCGGAACAATAATTAAATCTCCTCTTCTGAAAAAATAATTAAATCTCTTCTGGAAAAATACTTAAATCTCTTTTTCTGGAACAATAATTAAATCTCCTCTTCCAGAACAATAATTAAATCATCTGTTCAGGAACAATAATTTAATCTCATCTTCTGGAACAAAAATTAAATCTCCTCTTCTGGAAAAATAATTAATTATCCTATTATGGAACAATAATTAAATATCCACTTCTGGAACAATAATTAAATCTCCTCTTCCTGAACAATAATTAATTCTCTTCTTCCAGAACAAGAATTAAATCTGCTCTTCCGGAACAATAATTACATCTCCTGTTCCGGAACAACAATCAAATCTTCTCTTTGGAACAATAACTAAATCTCCTCTTCAGGAAAAATAATTAAATCTCCTCTTCTAGAAAAATAATTAAATCTTCTCTTCTGGAACAATAATTAAATCTCCACTTCTAGAACAATAATTAAATCACCTCTTCCGGAACAATAATTAAATCTCATCTTCAGGAACAATAATTAAATCTCTTCCGTAAAAATAATTAAATTTCCTGTGCTGGAACAATAATTAAATCTCTTCTTCTGGAACAATATTTAAATCTCCTCTTCCGGAACAATAATCAAATCTCCTCTTCCGGAACAATAATTAAAGCTACTCTTCTGGAGTAATAATTAAACCTCCTCTTCTAGAACAATTTTTTAAATCTTTTCTTCAGGAATAATAATTTAATCTCCATTTCTGGAACAATTATTAAATCTACTCTTGTGGAACAATAATTAAATCTCCTCTTATGGAAAGTTAATTAAATCTCCACTTCCATAACAATAATTAAATCTCATCCTCTGGAACAACAATCAAATCTTCTCTTTGGAATAATAACTAAATCTACGCTTCTGGAAAAATAATTAAATCTCTTCTTCCGGAATAATAATTAAATCTCCTTTTCCGAACAATAATTAAATCTCCTCTTCCTGAACAATAATTACATCTCCTCTTTCAGAACAATAATTAAGTCTCCTCATCAGGAACAATAATTAAATATCCTATTATAGAACCATAATTAAATCTCCTCTTCTGGAACAGTAATTAAACCTCCTATTCTGGAAAAATAATTAAATCTCCTTTCTGTAATAATAATTAAATCCCCTATTCTGGAACAATGATTAAACCTCCAATTCTGAAACAATAATAATTAAATCTCCTCTTCATGAACAATAAATAAATCTCCTCTTCCAGAATAATAATTAAATCTCCTCTTCCAGAATAATAATTAAGTCTCTTTTCCGGAACAATAATTAAATCTCTTCAGTAACAATAATTAAATCTCCTCTTCCGGAACAATATTTAAATCCCCTCTTCCGGAAAAATAATTAATTATCCAATGTGGAAAAAGAATTCAATCTCCTCTTCCAGAGCAATAATTGCATCTCCTCTTCTCCTGGAACAATAATTAAATATCCTCTTCAAGATCTAAAATTAAATCTCCACTTCAAGATCAATAATTAAATCTCCTCTTCTGGAAAACCAATTAAATCTCCTCTTCTGGAACAATAATTAAATCTTCTCGTTCGAATAAAAATTACACTCCTCTTCCTGAACAATAATAAAATCTACTCTTCTGGAACAATAATTAAATCTCTTCTTCAGGAACAATAATTAAATCTACTCTTCCGGAACAACAATCAAATCTGCTCTTCTGGAAAAATAATTAAATCTCCTCTTCGGGATCAATAATTAAATCTCCTCTACTGGAACAGTAATTAAATCTCCCATTTTGGACCAGTAATTAAATCTCCTCTTCTGGAAAAATAATTAAATCATCTCTTCTGGAACAGTAATTAAATCTCATCTTCTAGAACAATAATTAAATCTCCTCTTGTGTAATGATAATTAAATCTACTCTTTTGGAACAATAATTTAATCTCCTCTTGCGGAACAATAATTAAATATCCTCTTCAGGAAAAATTAATAAATGTCCCCTTCTGGAAAAATAATTACATCTCCTCTTCTGAAACAATAATTAAATCTCCTAATCTGGATCAATAATTAAATCACCTCTTCAGGAACAATATTTAATTCTCAGCTTCAGGGAACAATAATTAATTCTCTTCTTCCGGAAAAATAATTAATTCTCCAATTGTGGAACAAGAATTCAATCTCCTCTTCCAGAGCAATAATTAAATCTCCTCTTCCGGAACAATAATCAAATCTCCTTATCTGGGACAATAATTACATCTCCTCTTCAAGATCTAAAATTAAATCTCCTCTTCTACAACAATAATCAAATCTCCTCTTCTGGAAAAACAATTAAATCTCCTCTTCCGAAACAATAATTAAATCTCCTCTTCCGGAACAATAACTAAATCTCCTCGTTCGGAATAAAAATTACATCTCCTCTTTCTGAACAATAATAAAATCTACTCTTCTGGAACAATAAATAAATCTCTACTACCGGAACAATAAATAAATCTCCTCTTCTGTAACAATAATTAAGTCTCTTCTTCCAGAACAATAAATAAATCTCCTCTTTCAGAACAATAATTAAATCATCTATTCAGGAACAATAATTTAATCTCATCTTCTGGAACAAAAATTAAATCTCCTCTTCTGGAAAAATAATTAATTATCCTATTATGGAACAATAATTAAATATCCACTTCTGGAACAATAATTAAATCTCCTCTTCCGGAACAATAATTAAATCTCCTCTTCCGGAACAATAATCAAATCTCCTTTTCCGGAACAATAATTAAAGCTACTCTATTGGAGTAATAATTAAACCTCCTCTGCTAGAAAAATTTTTTAAATCTTTTCTTCAGGAATAATAATTTAATCTCCATTTCTGGAACAATTAGTAAATCTACTCTTGTGGAACAATAATTAAATATCCTCTTCTGAAAAAATAATTAAATCTCCTATTCTGGAAAAATACTTAAATCTCTTTTTCTGGAATAATGATTAAATCTACTGATGTGGAACAATAATTAAATCTCCTCTTCTGGAATAATAATTAAATCTCATCTTCTGGAACAACAATCAAATCTTCTCTTTGGAACAATAACTAAATCTACTCTTCTGGAAAAATAATTAAATCTCTTCTGGAACAATAATTAAATCTGCTCTTCTGGAAAAATAATTAATTCTTTTCTTATGGAAAAATAATTAAATCTACACTTCCGGAACAATAATTAAATCTCCTCTTCCTTAACAATAATTAAATCTCCTCTTTCAGAACAATAATTAAGTTTCCTATACTTGAACAATAATTAAATCTACCATTTTGGACCAATAATTAAATCTCCTCATCTGGAACAATAATTAAATATCCTATTATAGAACCATAATTAAATCTCCTCTTCTGGAACAGTAATTAAACCTCCTATTCTGGAAAAATAATTAAATCTCCTTTCTGTAATAATAATTAAATCCCCTATTCTGGAACAATGATTAAACCTCCAATTCTGAAACAATAATAATTAAATCTCCTCATCTGGAACAATTATTAAATCTCTTCTACTGGAACAATAATTAAATCTCCTCTTCATGAACAATAAATAAATCTCCTCTTCCAGAATAATAAATAAATCTCCTCTTCCAGAATAATAATTAAGTCTCTTTTCCGGAACAATAATTAAATCTCTTCAGTAACAATAATTAAATCTCCTCTTCCGGAACAATAATTAAATCCCCTTTCCGGAAAAATAATCAATTCTCCAATGTGGAAAAAGAATTCAATCTCCTCTTCCAGAGCAATAATTACATCTCCTCTTCTTCTGGAACAATAATTAAATATCCTCTTCAAGATCTAAAATTAAATCTCCACTTCAAGGTCAATAATTAAATCTCCTCTTCTGGAAAAACAATTAAATATCCTCTTCCGGAACAATAATTAAATCTGCTTTTGGAACAATAACTAAATCTCCTCTTCCGGAACAATAATTAAATCTTCTCATTCGGAATAAAAATTACATCTCCTCTTCCTGAACAATAATAAAATCTACTCTTCTGGAACAATAATTAAATCTCTTCTTCAGGAACAATAAATAAATCTCCTCTTCCATAACAATAATTAAGTCTATTCTTCCAGAACAATAATTAAATCTCTTCAGGAACAATAATTAAATCTACTCTTATATAAAAACAATTAAATCTCCTCTTCTGGAACAATAATTAAATCTCTTCTTCCGGAAAAATAAATAAATCTCCTCTTCCATAACAATAATTAAGTCTCTTCTTCCAGAACAATAATTAAATCTCTTCAGGAACAATAATAAAATCTCCTCTTTCGGAAAATTAATTAAATCTCCTCTTCCGGAATAATAATTAAATCTCCTTTTCTGGAACAATAATCAAATCTTCTCTTTGGAACAATAATTAAATCTCCTCTTCTTGAACAATAATTAAATTCCACTTCCGGAACAATAATTAAATCTCCTCTTCTGAAAAAATAATTAAATCTCTTCTGGAAAAATACTTAAATCACTTTTTCTGGAACAATAATTAAATCTCCTCTTTCAGAACAATAATTAAATCATCTATTCAGGAACAATAATTTAATCTCATCTTCTGGAACAAAAATTAAATCTCCTCTTCTGGAAAAATAATTAATTATCCTATTATGGAACAATAATTAAATATCCACTTCTGGAACAATAATTAAATCTCCTCTTCCGGAACAATAATTAAATCATCTATTCAGGAACAATAATTTAATCTCTTCTTCCAGAACAATAATCAAATCTCCTCTTCTGGAAAAAACAATTAAATCTCCTCTTCCGAAACAATAATTAAATTTGCTTTTCTGGAACAATAATTAAATCTCCTCTTCCGGGACAATAATTAAATCTCCACTTCAGGAACAATATTTAAATATCCTATTCCAGAACAATAATTAAATCTCCTCTTCCGTAAAAATAATTAAATTTCCTGTGCTGGAACAATAATTAAATCTCCTCTTCCGGGAACAATAATCAAATCTCCTCTTCCGGAACAATAATTAAAGCTACTCTTCTGGAGTAATAATTAAACCTCCTCTTCTAGAACAATTTTTTAAATCTTTTCTTCAGGAATAATAATTTAATCTCCATTTCTGGAACAATTAGTAAATCTACTCTTGTGGAACAATAATTAAACATCCTCTTCTGAAAAAATAATAAAATCTCCTCTTCTGGAAAAATACTTAAATCTCTTTTTCTGGAATAATGATTAAATCTACTGATGTGGAACAATAATTAAATCTCCTCTTCTGGAATAATAATTAAATCTCATCTTCTGGAACAACAATCAAATCTTCTCTTTGGAACAATAACTAAATCTACTCTTCTGGAAAAATAATTAAATCTCTTCTGGAACAATAATTAAATCTGCTCTTCTGGAAAAATAATTAATTCTTTTCTTATGGAAAAATAATTAAATCTACACTTCCGGAACAATAATTAAATCTCCTCTTCCTTAACAATAATTAAATCTCCTCTTTCAGAACAATAATTAAGTTTCCTATACTTGAACAATAATTAAATCTACCATTTTGGACCAATAATTAAATCTCCTCATCTGGAACAATAATTAAATATCCTATTATAGAACCATAATTAAATCTCCTCTTCTGGAACAGTAATTAAACCTCCTATTCTGGAAAAATAATTAAATCTCCTTTCTGTAATAATAATTAAATCCCCTATTCTGGAACAATGATTAAACCTCCAATTCTGAAACAATAATAATTAAATCTCCTCATCTGGAACAATTATTAAATCTCTTCTACTGGAACAATAATTAAATCTCCTCTTCATGAACAATAAATAAATCTCCTCTTCCAGAATAATAAATAAATCTCCTCTTCCAGAATAATAATTAAGTCTCTTTTCCGGAACAATAATTAAATCTCTTCAGTAACAATAATTAAATCTCCTCTTCCGGAACAATAATTAAATCCCCTTTCCGGAAAAATAATCAATTCTCCAATGTGGAAAAAGAATTCAATCTCCTCTTCCAGAGCAATAATTACATCTCCTCTTCTTCTGGAACAATAATTAAATATCCTCTTCAAGATCTAAAATTAAATCTCCACTTCAAGGTCAATAATTAAATCTCCTCTTCTGGAAAAACAATTAAATATCCTCTTCCGGAACAATAATTAAATCTGCTTTTGGAACAATAACTAAATCTCCTCTTCCGGAACAATAATTAAATCTTCTCATTCGGAATAAAAATTACATCTCCTCTTCCTGAACAATAATAAAATCTACTCTTCTGGAACAATAATTAAATCTCTTCTTCAGGAACAATAAATAAATCTCCTCTTCCATAACAATAATTAAGTCTATTCTTCCAGAACAATAATTAAATCTCTTCAGGAACAATAATTAAATCTACTCTTATATAAAAACAATTAAATCTCCTCTTCTGGAACAATAATTAAATCTCTTCTTCCGGAAAAATAAATAAATCTCCTCTTCCATAACAATAATTAAGTCTCTTCTTCCAGAACAATAATTAAATCTCTTCAGGAACAATAATAAAATCTCCTCTTTTGGAAAATTAATTAAATCTCCTCTTCCGGAATAATAATTAAATCTCCTTTTCTGGAACAATAATCAAATCTTCTCTTTGGAACAATAATTAAATCTCCTCTTCTTGAACAATAATTAAATTCCACTTCCGGAACAATAATTAAATCTCCTCTTCTGAAAAAATAATTAAATCTCTTCTGGAAAAATACTTAAATCACTTTTTCTGGAACAATAATTAAATCTCCTCTTTCAGAACAATAATTAAATCATCTATTCAGGAACAATAATTTAATCTCATCTTCTGGAACAAAAATTAAATCTCCTCTTCTGGAAAAATAATTAATTATCCTATTATGGAACAATAATTAAATATCCACTTCTGGAACAATAATTAAATCTCCTCTTCCGGAACAATAATTAAATCATCTATTCAGGAACAATAATTTAATCTCTTCTTCCAGAACAATAATCAAATCTCCTCTTCTGGAAAAAACAATTAAATCTCCTCTTCCGAAACAATAATTAAATTTGCTTTTCTGGAACAATAATTAAATCTCCTCTTCCGGGACAATAATTAAATCTCCACTTCAGGAACAATATTTAAATCTCCTATTCCAGAACAATAATTAAATCTCCTCTTCCGTAAAAATAATTAAATTTCCTGTGCTGGAACAATAATTAAATCTCCTCTTCCGGAACAATAATCAAATCTCCTCTTCCGGAACAATAATTAAAGCTACTCTTCTGGAGTAATAATTAAACCTCCTCTTCTAGAACAATTTTTTAAATCTTTTCTTCAGGAATAATAATTTAATCTCCATTTCTGGAACAATTAGTAAATCTACTCTTGTGGAACAATAACTAAACATCCTCTTCTGAAAAAATAATAAAATCTCCTCTTCTGGAAAAATACTTAAATCTCTTTTTCTGGAATAATGATTAAAACTCCTGATGTGGAACAATAATTAAATGTCCTCTTCTGGAACAATAATTAAATCTCCTCTTCTGGAAAAATAATTAAATCTCTTTTTCTGGAACAATAATTAAATCTCCTCTTATGGAAAATTAATTAAATCTCCACTTCCGTAACAATAACTAAATCTAATCCTCTGGAACAACAATCAAATCTTCTCTTTGTAACAATAACTAAATCTACTCTTCTGAAAAAATAATGAAATCTCTTCTGGAACAATAATTAAATCTCGTCTTCCGGAATAATAATTAAATCTCCTTTTCTAGAACAATAATTAAATCTGCTCTTCTGGAAAAATAATTAATTCTTTTCTTATGGAAAAATAATTAAATCTACACTTCCGGAACAATAATTAAATCTCCTCTTCCTTAACAATAATTAAATCTCCTCTTTCAGAACAATAATTAAGTTTCCTATACTTGAACAATAATTAAATCTACCATTTTGGACCAATAATTAAATCTCCTCATCTGGAACAATAATTAAATATCCTATTATAGAACAATAATTAAATCTCCTCTTCTGGAACAGTAATTAAACCTCCTCTTCTGGAAAAATAATTAAATCTCCTTCTGTAATAATAACTAAATCCCCTATTCTGGAACAATGATTAAACCTTCAATTCTGAAACAATAATAATTAAATCTCCTCATCCAGGACAATTATTAAATCTCCTCTACTGGAACAATAATTAATTCTCCTCTTCCGGAACAATAAATAAATCTCCTCTTCCAGAATAATAATTAAGTCTCTTTTCCGGAACAATAATTAAATCTCTTCAGTAACAATACTTAAATCTAATCTTCTGGAACAATAATTAAATCTCCTCTTCCAGAACAAGAATTAAATCTCCATTTCTGGAACAAGAATTAAATATCCTCTTCAGGAACAATAATTAAATCTCCTCTTCGGGAACAATAATTAAATCTCCTCTTCTGAAAAAATAATTAAATCTCTTCTGGAAAAATACTTAAATCTCTTTTTCTGGAACAATAACTAAATCTCCTCTTTCAGAACAATAATTAAATCATCTATTCAGGAACAATAATTAAATCTCATCTTCTGGAACAAAAATTAAATCTCCTCTTCTGGAAAAATAATTAAATATCCTATTATGGAACAATAATTAAATCTCCTCTTCCAGAACAATAATTAAATCTCTGATCTAAGAACAATAATGAAATCTCCTCTTCTGGAACAATAATTAAATCTCTTCTGGAACAATAATTAAATATCCTCTCCCGGAAAAATAATTAAATCACCTCTTCAGGAACAATAATTAATCTCAGGTTCAGGATCAATAATTAATTCTCTTCCTCCGGAAAAATAATTAATTCTCCAATTGTGGAACAAGAATTCAATCTCCTCTTCCGGAACAAAAATCAAATCTCTTTATCTGGAACAATAATTACATCTCCTCTTCTTCTGGAACAATAATTAAATATCCTCTTCAAGATCTAAAATTAAATCTCCACTTCCAGATCAATAATTAAATCTCCACTACCGGAACAATAATTAAATCCGCTCTTCCGGAACAATAATTAAATCTCCTCTTGTGGAACAATAATCAAATATGCTCTTCTGGAAAAATAATTAAATCTCCTCTTCAGGATCAATAATTAAATCTCCTCTACTGGAAAAATAATTAAATCTCTGTAGTGGAAAAATAATTAAATGTCCTCTTGTGTAATGATAATTAAATCTACTCCTTTGGAACAATAATTTAATCTCCTCTTCCGGAACAATAATTAAATCTCCTCTTCCGGAACAATAATTAAATCTGCCATTCTGGAGCATTAATTAAATCTCCTCTACAGGAAAAATAATTAAATCCGGAACAATAAATAAATCTCCTCTTCCATAACAATAATTAAGTCTCTTCTTCCAGAACAATAATTAAATCTCTTCTTCCGGAAAAATAAATAAATCTCCTCTTCCATAACAATAATTAAGTCTCTTCTTCCAGAACAATAATTAAATCTCTTCAGGAACAATAATAAAATCTCCTCTTCCGGGACAATAATTAAATCTCCACTTCTGGAACAATATTTAAATCTCCTATTCCAGAACAATAATTAAATCTCTTCTTCCGTAAAAATAATTAAATTTCCTGTGCTGGAACAATAATTAAATCTCTTCTTCTGGAACAATAATCAAATCTCCTCTTCCGGAACAATAATTAAAGCTACTCTTCTGGAGTAATAATTAAACCTCCTCTTCTAGAACAATTTTTTAAATCTTTTCTTTAGGAATAATAATTTAATCTCCATTTCTGGAACAATTATTAAATCTACTCTTGTGGAACAATAATTAAATATCCTCTTCTGAAAAAATAATTAAATCCCCTCTTCTGGAACAATAATTAATCTCAGCTTCAGGATCAATAATTAATTCTCTTCTTCCAGAAAAATAATTAATTCTCCTATTTTGGAACAAGAATTCAATCTCCTCTTCCGGAACAAAATTCAAATCTCCTTATCTGGAACAATAATTACATCTCCTCTTCTTCTGGAACAATAATTAAATATCCTCTTCAAGATCTAAAATTAAATCTCCACTTCAAGATCAATAATTATATCTCCTCTTCTCGAACAATAATTAAATCTCCTCTTCTGGAACAACAATCAAATCTTCTATTCCGGAACAATAATTAAATCTCCTCTATTGGAGTAATAATTAAACCTCCACTTCTACAACAATAATCAAATCTCCTCTTCTGGAAAAACAATTAAATCTCCTCTTCCGAAACAATAATTAAATCTGCTTTTCTGGAACAATAATTAAATCTCCTCTTGTGGAACAATAATCAAATCTCATCTTCCGGAACAATATTTAAATCTTTTCTTTAGGAATAATAATTCAATCTCCATTTCTGGAAAAATAATTAAATCACCTCTTCCGGAACAATAATTAAATCTCAGCTTCAGGGAACAATAATGAAATCTCTTCTTCTGGAACAATAATTACATCTCTTCTGGAACAATAATTACATCTCCTCTTCTTCTGGAACAATAATTAAATCTCCTCTTCCTAAACAATAATTAATTCTCTTCTTCCAGAACAAGAATTAATTCTGCTCTTCCGGAACAATAATTACATCTCCTGTTCCGGAACTACAATCAAATCTTCTCTTTGGAACAATAACTAAATCTCCTCTTCAGGAAAAATAATTAAATCTCCTCTTCTAGAAAAATAATTAAATCTTCTCTTCTGGAACAATAATGAAATCTCCACTTCTAGAACAATAATTAAATCACCTCTTCCTGAACAACAATAAAATCTCCTCTTCTGGAACAATAATTAAATCTCTTCTTCCGGAACAATAAATAAATCTCCTCTTCCATAACAATAATTAAGTCTCTTCTTCCAGAACAATAATTAAATCTCTTCAGGAACAATAATAAAATCTCCTCTTTCGGAAAAATAATTAAATCTCTTCTGAAAAAATACTTAAATCTCTTTTTCTGGAATAATGATTAAATCTCTTGATGTGGAACAATAATTAAATGTCCTCTTCTGCAACAATAATTAAATCATCTATTCTGGAACAATAATTAAATATCCTATTTTGGAACAATACTTAAGACTCCTCTTCCGGAACAATAATTAAACCTACCCTTCAGGAACAATAATTAAATCTCTTCTTCCGGAATAATAATTAAATCTCCTTTTCTGGAACAATAATTAAATCTACTCTTCTGGAAAAATAATTAATTCTTTTCTTATGGAAAAATAATTAAATCTACACTTCCGGAACAATAATTAAATCTCCTCTTCCTGAACAATAATTAAATCTCCTCTTTCAGAAAAATAATTAAGTCTCCTCTACTTGAACAATAATTAAATCTACCATTTTGGACCAATAATTAAATCTCCTCATCTGGAACAATAATTAAATATCCTATTATAGAACCATAATTAAATCTCCTCTTCTGGAACAGTAATTAAACCTCCTCTTCTGGAAAAATAATTAAATCTCCTTTCTGTAATAATAATTAAATCCCCTATTCTGGAACAATGATTAAACCTCCAATTCTGAAACAATAATAATTAAATCTCCTCTTCCGGAACAATAATTAAATCTCCTCTACTGGAACAATAATTAAATCTCCTCTTCATGAACAATAAATAAATCTCCTCTTCCAGAATAATAATTAAATCTCCTCTTCCAGAATAATAATTAAGTCTCTTTTCCGGAACAATAATTAAATCTCTTCAGTAACAATAATTAAATCCCCTCTTCCGGAAAAATAATTAATTCTCCAATGTGGAAAAAGAATTCAATCTCCTCTTCCAGAGCAATAATTAAATCTCCTCTTCAAGATCTAAAATTAAATCTCCACTTCAAGATCAATAATTAAATCTCCTCTTCTAGAAAAACAATTAAATCTCCTCTTCCGGAACAATAATTAAATCTGCTTTTGGAACAATAACTAAATCTCCTCTTCCGGAACAATAATTAAATCTTCTCGTTCGGAATAAAAATTACATCTCCTCTTCCTGAACAATAATAAAATCTACTCTTCTGGAACAATAATTAAATCTCTTCTTCAGGAACAATAAATAAATCTCCTCTTCCATAACAATAATTAAGTCTCTTCTTCCAGAACAATAATTAAATCTCTTCAGGAACAATAATAAAATCTCCTCTTTCGGAAAAATAATTAAATCTCCTCTTCCGGAATAATAATTAAATCTCCTTTTCTGGAACAATAATCAAATCTTCTCTTTGGAACAATAATTAAATCTCCTCTTCTTGAACAATAATTAAATTCCACTTCCGGAACAATAATTAAATCTCCTCTTCTGAAAAAATAATTAAATGTCTTCTGGAAAAATACTTAAATCACTTTTTCTGGAACAATAATTAAATCTCCTCTTTCAGAACAATAATTAAATCATCTATTCAGGAACAATAATTTAATCTCATCTTCTGGAACAATAATTAAATCTCCTCTTCCGGAACAATAATTAAATCTCCTCTTCGGGAACAATAATTAAATCTCCTCTTCCGGAACAATAATTAAAGCTACTCTATTGGAGTAATAATTAAACCTCCTCTGCTAGAACAATTTTTTAAATCTTTTCTTCAGGAATAATAATTTAATCTGGAACAATTAGTAAATCTACTCTTGTGGAACAATAATTAAATATCCTCTTCTGAAAAAATAATTAAATCTCCTATTCTGGAAAAATACTTAAATCTCTTTTTCTGGAATAATGATTAAATCTCCTCTTCTGCAACAATAATTAAATCATCTATTCTGGAACAATAATTAAATATCCTATTATGGAACAAGAATTAAATCTCCTCTTATGGAAAATTAATTAAATCTCCACTTCCGTAACAATAATTAAATCTCATCCTCTGGAACAACAATCAAATCTTCTCTTTGGAACAATAACTAAATCTACTCTTCTGGAAAAATAATTAAATCTCTTCTGGAACAATAATAAAATCTCCTCTTCCGGAACAATATTAAACCTACCCTTCAGGAACAATAATTAAGTCTCTTCTTCTGGAATAATAATTAAATCTCCTTTTCTGGAACAATAATTAAATCTGCTCTTCTGGAAAAATAATTAATTCTTTTCTTATTGAAAAATAATTAAATCTCCTCTTCCTGAACAATAATTAAATCTCCTCTTTCAGAACAATAACTAAGTCTCCTCTACTTGAACAATAATTAAATCTACCATTTTGGACCAATAATTAAATCTCCTCTTCTGGAACAGTAATTAAACCTCCTCTTCTGCAAAAATACTTAAATCTCTTTTCTGTAATAATAATTAAATCCCCTATTCTGGAACAATGGTTAAACCTCCAATTCTGAAACAATAATAATTAAATCTCCTCTTCCGGAACAATAATTAAATCTCGTCTTCCTGAACAATAATTAAATCTCCTCAGTGGGACCAGACCAGCCGGCAGGAAAATCCTCACCCACAGCAGGGTCCGGAGTCCTCTCCTGATTTTTCACGTTGAATCTCCTCCCGTCCCCCTTTCAGTTTCGAGTTTTGTTGATCTCCGTGCTCTCTCTCTGCTTTCTGGTTAGTTTGATTAAGATTCGTCTCATTTGTTGATTTCTCTAAAAACCGACCCTTTGTTATATTGATTTTTTTTCGCATTGTTTTTCTGGTTTCTCCTCCATTGATTTCAGCCCTTGAATTGATTATTTTCTGGGGTCTACGCCTCCGGGGTTGGTTCGCGTCTCTCTGTTCTACGGCTTTCAGTCGTGCCGTTAATGCTCTAATGTTGACCGTCTTCCATTTCCTTCACGTGGGCACTGAGTGCGATGAACTTTCCTGCTTTCAAAATGTCTGCGTGTGCTGTGTCCTCATTCTCATGGGATTCTAGTTAGTATTTCATTTCTTCCTTTATTTCTTCTTTTACCCAGATGCGGGGCAACTGCGCATTGTTCAGCTCCCACGGGTTTGCAGGGTTTCTGCGATCTGTGTTGTTGTTGAATTCCGACTTTAAAGCACGGTGGTTTTAGACGGCACAGGGGACTCCTGCAATTTCCTGTATCTGGTTTGGTTTGTTACGTTGCCGCGCGTGGGGTCGATTTCAGAGGCGGTTCCACGTGGAGCTGAGAAGAAGGAATATATATATTATTTTTACGTGTGTCTTTGGATGGAAAGTTCTATAGATGTCTGTTAGCCCCAGTTGAGACATAACTTCTGTTAATTCTTTTGTTTCTTTGTTGAGTTTCTGATCTGTGGTCCTGTCTAGTGTTGAGAGTGGTGTATTGAAGTCTCCCACTATGAGTGTGTAAGGTTTTATATGAGCTTTGAGTTTTAGTAGTGTTTCTTTTACGAATGTGGGTGACTTTGTATTAGGGGCATAGATGTTCAGAATTGAGACTTTGTGTTGATGGATTTCTCCTGAGATGAATATGAAATGACCGTCTTCATCTCTTTTGACTAGTTTTGGTTTGAAGTCTAGCTTGTTAGATATTAGGATAGCTACGCCTGCTTGCTTCTTATTTCCATTTGATTGGAAAATCTTTTCCCAACCCTTTACCCTGAGGTAATGTCTATCTTTGGAGCTGAGATGTGTTTCCTGTATGCAGCAGAAGGATGGATTCTGTCTTCGTATCCATTCTGTCCGCCTGTGTCTTTTTATAGGTGATTAATGTTGAGGGAAAATAAGGATCATTGATTTTTTAGTTATTGTCTGATTTAAATTTGTTGCCGGAGTTGGTATATATTTGCTCTGCTTTATCCTTTGGGTTCTGGTAAAGCGGGATTATCTATTTTCTATTTCTTTTGAGGGTAGTTAACTTCCTTGCGTTGGAGTTTTTCTTCCAGATCTTTCTTTAGGGCTGGATTTGTAGATGCGATTTGTGAAAATCTGGGTTAATCATTAAATATCTGGTTTTCTCCATCTACCATGGTTGAAATTCTTGCTGGGTACAGGAGCCTGGGCTGGCGTCCACGGACTCTTAGTATTTGGGGAACATCTGCCCCGGACCTTCTGGCCTTGAGGGTTTCCATGGAGAAGTCAGGAGTAATTTGGTTTCAGAAAACAGTAGGCCTCGCGGAGATGACATCAACCGAACACAGCAAAACAAGGGGTAACAGTGCTGGGCACAAACCCTCAGGTGAGCAGTGACCGAGGGAGCCCAATAGGAGGACAAGGAAACCAAGAACGGGCAGAAAAGTCGGGGGCGTCACAATGCCGCCGACAGTAGGAGTCTCCCAAACACCCCCAGACAGAGCCACCGTAGCCGGAACGCAGCGAAGCTGGGTAGCTGGGTTTCTAACAGGTTTTCATAACAAAAAACCGTGGAGTAAATGATACGAAATGAGAAAGACGGAGGAGAATCCAGAGTCGCACCGCACCTCCTTGACTTCCCAGCCGAAAAGACAGCGAGTTCCGGTTTCCTCCTGCCTTATCGCTTCCTCTCTCTGAGCAACCAACCACATCTCTTCCCGCCTGTCTGCACGGAACCGCAGACCTCCCCGGTTAACCGGCGACTCTCTCCGCCCTCTGACTCCGAGCGAAGTTTATTTGTTAGAACCAAACAAAATATCACATTTTTTGTGTAACGGTAAAAGGAAAAGAAGGAAAACGTGAATGTTACGATTGATATCAGAAAAAGTATAGACAAGTAAATCCGCATACAGGTGATAAATCCATCAGAAATGTGTTTACTGACGGATTCAGAGAAAATGTTCCACATCTCTGCTATCTCGGGGAGTCGAGGAGATTGTGTCCAATTCACTCTCCATCCCAATACTGTGCTTTATCAGACCCGAGTGATCTTTCGATGTCTTTCAACTTTGTACACTTTTCGGCTCTTTAGTGCGTTTCCGGCAACAAGGAGAATTCTCAGCTATAAATGCCGAGCCTTCGACTGCATCAGAGACTGGAGAAGGAAATATTACTCGAGTGAGCAGGTGACTCACACAACAACTGTGAGCAACGACGGAGACGCCCGGCGGTCGCCAGCCCCCAAATAACACACAGAGATGCTGCACTGGATGAAATGCTGTTGCTAGCATTGCTTCCCGGCTGGCTCTTAAATATCAACCCGTGTCTATTAATCTAAGTGTTTCCACGTGGTCTCATCTTACCGGAGAGAGACGGCCTGGAGCTCTGCTCTCTCAGTCTCTGCACATGGACTCTCCTCCTCCCTCTTCCTCGACTCCTCCTTGGGTGGAGCGGGCAGCCTCGTCCTGCGTCCGACCTCGGAGCGATGGCATCGGGTCTCTCTCCGCGTGGTTTGATGCCGGCTGCTGGTTGGCCGTGGACCGCGTTTGCTGTGTGTCGACCTTGAACTCTCCGACCTTTATCATGAAAGCGTGCTGGATTTTGCCAGAGGTTTTTTCCGGCATCTCTCGTGTGGGTATTGCCGATTCGGTGTGCTCGTGTGGGGGATTACACGGATGCGTTTTCTCATGTCGGAGCATCCCTGCATCTCCGCGATGGAGCCTCCCTGGTCACGGCGGGTGATTTCTCCGATGTGTTCTTGGATTTCATTTGCCTGTGTTTTATTGCGCATTTCACACCGATGTGCGTGACGGGGGGGGGGGGGTCACCCTGTGGTTCTCTTCATGTGGTTCGGATTCCAGGGTGATGGTAGCTTCATCCGATGAGCGTGGCGGTCACCCTTCCGCTCCTGTTGTACGGAGCGCTTCATGTCGTCCTTAAATCTCTCGTGGAATTCTGCCCCGTCCTTTTCAGGTTGGGAGACTTTTGACCACCGATTCTATTTCTCTGGGTAGCGTAAGTCTAATCAGTCCCTGATCTGTCCTCGCGTTAGTTTTGCTAAGTGATATCTTTCCATAAAACGGGTCGCGTAACTGAGCACTGTTCAACTTTCATGAGTTTGTAGGTTTTCTGCAATTTGTGTTGTTGATTTTTAACCTAAAAACATTGGGATCCAGTGAGATTCAGGTGGCTGCTCCGAGTTTTTATGTCTTTGTTGCCGAGTGTGTGTGAAAGAACTGATACCGGAGAGAAACCCCGTGAACGTAATCAGCGTGGTGCAGCCCGTTCATGCCCGAGTCACCTGACACAGCATGAAAATGCACATGCTGGGGACAGATCCTGTGATTCCAGTCAGTGTGATGAAGGCTTTGCACTCGCCAGTTATCTGCAGAGGCGTAAAAGGACACACACTGGAGGGAAACCCCTGCTGTGAGCCTTTCCATGTATGAGTAGTCTCCAAAATCATGAGACAGTTACCATAGTGCAGAGAAACTATATAGACATAGTATGACAACATTTTAAATTTATGCATGAGAAAAATTTTTGTATGAAACCAGTCAGTTAATGCTTTTGCTTCTTACAGTAGCTTTTGAATATCCGAGAAAAGATAATGAGGAGACCTTATTGTCAAGAATTTCGTAAGATCTTTTACCTATGTAATATTTAACAATTAATTCTCCGATAATTAAATCTCCTTCTCTGGAACAATTATTACATCTCTTCTTCTTCTGGAAAAATAATTAAATCTCCTCTTCTGGAAAAATAATTAGTTCTCTTCTTCCAGAACAAGAATTAAATCTGCTCTTCCGGAACAATAATTACATCTCCTGTTCCGGAACAACAATCAAATCTTCTCTTTGGAACAATAACTAAATCTCCTCTTCAGGAAAAATAATTAAATCTCCTCTTCTAGAAAAATAATTAAATCTTCTCTTCTGGAACAATAATTAAATCTCCACTTCTAGAACAATAATTAAATCACCTCTTCCGGAACAATAATTAAATCTCCTCGTTCGGAACAAAAATTACATCTCCTCTTCCTGAACAACAATAAAATCTCCTCTTCTGGAACAATAATTAAATCTCTTCTTCCGGAACAATAAATAAATCTCTTCTTCCATAACAATAATTAAGTCTCTTCTTCCAGAACAATAATTAAATCTCTTCAGGAACAATAATAAAATCTCCTCTTTCGGAAAAATAATTAAATCTCCTCTTCCGGGACAATAATTAAATCTCCACTTCTGGAACAATTTTTAAATCTCCTATTCCAGAACAATAATTAAATCTCTTCTTCCGTAAAAATAATTAAATTTCCTGTGCTGGAACAATAATCAAATCTCCTCTTCCAGAACAATAATTAAAGCTACTCTTCTGGAGTAATAATTAAACCTCCTCTTCTAGAACAATTTTTTAAATCTTTTCTTCAGGAATAATAATTTAATCTCCATTTCTGGAACAATTAGTAAATCTACTCTTGTGGAACAATAATTAAATATCCTCTTCTGAAAAAATAATTAAATCCCCTCTTCTGGAACAATAATTAATCTCAGCTTCAGGATCAATAATTAATTCTCTTCTTCCAGAAAAATAATTAATTCTCCTATTGTGGAACAAGAATTCAATCTCCTCTTCCGGAACAAAAATCAAATCTCCTTATCTGGAACAATAATTACATCTCTTCTTCTGGAACAATAATTAAATATCCTCTTCAAGATCTAAAATTAAATCTCCACTTCAAGATCAATAATTATATCTCTTCTTCTCGAACAATAATTAAATCTCCTCTTCTGGAACAACAATCAAATCTTCTATTCCGGAACAATAATTAAATCTCCTCTATTGGAGTAATAATTAAACCTCCACTTCTACAACAATAATCAAATCTCCTCTTCTGGAAAAACAATTAAATCTCCTCTTCTGAAACAATAATTAAATCTGCTTTTCTGGAACAATAATTAAATCTCCTGTTCCGGAACAATAATTAAATATGCTTTTCTGGAACAATAATTAAATCTCCTCTTGTGGAACAATAATCAAATCTCATCTTCCGGAACAATATTTAATTCTTTTCTTTAGGAATAACAATTCAATCTCCATTTCTGGAAAAATAATTAAATCACCTCTTCCGGAACAATAATTAAATCTCAGCTTCAGGGAACAATAATTAATTCTCTACTTCCGGAAAAATAATTAATTCTCCAATTGTGGAACAAGAATTCAATCTCCTCTTCCAGAGCAATAATTAAATCTCCTCTCCCGGAACAATAATCAAATCTCCTTATCTGGAACAATAATTACATCTCCTCTTCTTCTGTAACAATAATTAAATATCCTCTTCAAGATTAATAATTAAACCTACACTTCCAGATGAATAATTAACTCTCCACTACCGGAACAATAATTAAATCTCCTCTTGGGGAACAATAATTAATTCTCCTCTTCTGGGACAATAATTAAATCTCCCATTCTGGAAAAATACTTAAATATCTTTTTCTGGAATAATGACTAAATCTCCTCTTGTGTAATGATAATTCAATCTACTCTTCCGGAAAAATAATTAAATATTCTATTATGGAACAATAATTAAATCTCTTCTTTCAGAACAATAATTAAGTCTCCTCTACTTGAACAATAATTAAATCTACCATTTTGGACCAATAATTAAATCTCCTCATCTGGAACAATAATTAAACCTCCTATTCTGGAAAAATAATTAAATCTCCTTTCTGTAATAATAATTAAATCCCCTATTCTGGAACAATGTTTAAACCTCCAATTCTGAAACAATAATAATTAAATCTCCTCATCTGGAACAATTATTAAATCTCCTCTTCCAGAATAATAATTAAATCTCCTCTTCCAGAATAATAATTAAGTCTCTTTTCCGGAACAATAATTAAATCTCTTCAGTAACAATAATTAAATCTCCTCTTCCGGAACAATAATTAATTCTCCAATGTGGAAAAAGAATTCAATCTCCTCTTCCAGAGCAATAATTACATCTCTTCTTCTTCTGGAACAATAATTAAATCTCCTCTTCAAGATCTAAAATTAAATCTCCACTTCAAGATCAATAATTAAATCTCCTCTTCTGGAAAAACAATTAAATATCCTCTTCCGGAACAATAATTAAATCTGCTTTTGGAACAATAACTAAATCTCCTCTTCCGGAACAATAACTAAATCTCCTCTTCCTGAACAATAATAAAATCTACTCTTCTGGAACAATAATTAAATCTCTTCTTCAGGAACAATAAATAAATCTCCTCTTCCGTAACAATAATTAAGTCTATTCTTCCAGAACAATAATTAAATCTCTTCAGGAACAATAATTAAATCTACTCTTCCGGAACAACAATCAAATCTGCTCTTCTGGAAAAATAATTAAATCTCCTCTTCGGGATCAATAATTAAATCTCCTCTACTGGAACAGTAATTAAATCTCCCATTTTGGACCAGTAATTAAATCTCCTCTTCTGGAAAAATAATTAAATCATCTCTTCTGGAACAGTAATTAAATCTCATCTTCTAGAACAATAATTAAATCTCCTCTTGTGTAATGATAATTAAATCTACTCTTTTGGAACAATAATTTAATCTCCTCTTCCGGAACAATAATTAAATCTCCTCTTCCGGAACAATAACTAAATCTCCTCGTTCGGAATAAAAATTACATCTCCTCTTTCTGAACAATAATAAAATCTACTCTTCTGGAACAATAAATAAATCTCTACTACCGGAACAATAAATAAATCTCCTCTTCTGTAACAATAATTAAGTCTATTCTTCCAGAACAATAATTAAATCTCGTCTTCCAGAACAATAATTTAATCTCATCTTCTGGAACAAAAATTAAATCTCCTCTTCTGGAAAAATAATTAATTATCCTATTATGGAACAATAATTAAATATCCACTTCTGGAACAATAATTAAATCTCCTCTTCCGGAACAATAATTAAATCTCCTCTTCCGGAACAATAATCAAATCTCCTCTTCCGGAACAATAATTAAAGCTACTCTATTGGAGTAATAATTAAACCTCCTCTGCTAGAACAATTTTTTAAATCTTTTCTTCAGGAATAATAATTTAATCTCCATTTCTGGAACAATTATTAAATCTACTCTTGTGGAACAATAATTAAATCTCCTCTTCTGGAACAATAATTAAATATCCTATTATGGAACAACAATTAAATCTCCTCTTATGGAAAATTAATTAAATCTCCACTTCCGTAACAATAATTAAATCTCATCTTCTGGAACAACAATCAAATCTTCTCTTTGGAACAATAACTAAATCTACTCTTCTGGAAAAATAATTAAATCTCTTCTGGAACAATAATTAAATCTGCTCTTCTGGAAAAATAATTAATTCTTTTCTTATGGAAAAATAATTAAATCTACACTTCCGGAACAATAATTAAATCTCCTCTTCCTTAACAATAATTAAATCTCCTCTTTCAGAACAATAATTAAGTTTCCTATACTTGAACAATAATTAAATCTACCATTTTGGACCAATAATTAAATCTCCTCATCTGGAACAATAATTAAATATCCTATTATAGATCAATAATTAAATCTCCTCTTCTGGAACAGTAATTAAACCTCCTCTTCTCGAAAAATAATTAAATCTCCTTTCTGTAATAATAATTAAATCCCCTACTCTGGAACAATGATTAAACCTCCAATTCTGAAACAATAATAATTAAATCTCCTCATCTGGAACAATTATTAAATCTCTTCTACTGGAACAATAATTAAATCTCCTCTTCATGAACAATAAATAAATCTCCTCTTCCAGAATAATAATTAAGTCTCTTTTCCGGAACAATAATTAAATCTCTTCAGTAACAATAATTAAATCTCCTCTTCCGGAACAATAATTAAATCCCCTTTCCGGAAAAATAATCAATTCTCCAATGTGGAGAAAGAATTCAATCTCCTCTTCCAGAGCAATAATTACATCTCCTCTTCTTCTGGAACAATAATTAAATATCCTCTTCAAGATCTAAAATTAAATCTCCACTTCAAGATCAATAATTAAATCTCCTCTTCTGGAAAAACAATTAAATATCCTCTTCCGGAACAATAATTAAATCTGCTTTTGGAACAATAACTAAATCTCCTCTTCCGGAACAATAATTAAATCTTCTCGTTCGGAATAAAAATTACATCTCCTCTTCCTGAACAATAATAAAATCTACTCTTCTGGAACAATAATTAAATCTCTTCTTCAGGAACAATAAATAAATCTCCTCTTCCATAACAATAATTAAGTCTATTCTTCCAGAACAATAATTAAATCTCTTCAGGAACAATAATTAAATCTACTCTTATATAAAAACAATTAAATCTCCTCTTCTGGAACAATAATTAAATCTCTTCTTCAGGAACAATAAATAAATCTCCTCTTCCATAACAATAATTAAGTCTCTTCTTCCAGAACAATAATTAAATCTCTTCAGGAACAATAATAAAATCTCCTCTTTCGGAAAAATAATTAAATCTCCTCTTCCGGAATAATAATTAAATCTCCTTTTCTGGAACAATAATCAAATCTTCTCTTTGGAACAATAATTAAATCTCCTCTTCTTGAACAATAATTAAATTCCACTTCCAGAACAATAATTAAATCTCCTCTTCTGAAAAAATAATTAAATCTCTTCTGGAAAAATACTTAAATCACTTTTTCTGGAACAATAATTAAATCTCCTCTTTCAGAACAATAATTAAATCATCTATTCAGGAACAAAAATTTAATCTCATCTTCTGGAACAAAAATAAAATCTCCTCTTCTGGAAAAATAATTAAATCTCCTCTTCCTGAACAATAATTAAGTCTCCTCTTCCGGAACAATAATTAAATCTCCTAATCTGGATCAATAATTAAATCTCCTCTTCTGGAGCAATAATTAAATCTCAGCTTCAGGGAACAATAATTAATTCTCTTCTTCCGGAAAAATAATTAATTCTCCAATTGTGGAACAAGAATTCAATCTCCTCTTCCAGAGCAATAATTACATCTCCTCTTCTTCTGGAACAATAATTAAATCTCCTCTTCTGGAACAACAATCAAATCTTCTCTTCCGAAACAATAATTAAATCTGCTTTTCTGGAACAATAATTTAATCTCTTCTTCTGGAACAATAATTAAATCTCCTCTACTGGAACAATAATTAAATCTCCCATTATGGACCAGTAATTAAATCTCCTCTTCTGGAAAAATAATTAAATCTCTGTAGTGGAACGATAATTAAATGTCCTCTTATGGAACAATAATTAAATCATCTCTTCTGGAACAGTAATTAAATCTCCTCTACAGGAACAAAAATTAAATCTCCTCTTCTGGAACAATAATTAAATCTGCCATTCTGGAGCAATAATTAAATCTCCTCTTCCGGAACAATAATTAAATCTGCCATTCTGGAGCAATAATTAAATCTCAGCTTCAGGGAACAATAATTAATTCTCTTCTTCCGGAAAAATAATTACTTCTCCAATTGTGGGACAAGAATTCAATCTCCTCTTCTGGAAAAATAATTAAATCTCCTTTCTGTAATAATAATTAAATCTTCTCATCCGGAACAATTATTAAATCTCCTCTTCGGGAACAATAATTAAATCTCCTCTTCTTGAACAATAATTAAATTCCACTTCCAGAACAATAATTAAATCTCCTCTTCTGAAAAAATAATTAAATCTCTTCTGGAAAAATACTTAAATCTCGTTTTCTGAAACAATAATTAAATCTCCTCTTTCAGAACAATAATTAAATCATCTATTCAGGAACAAAAATTAAATCTCCTCTACTGGAAAAATAATTAAATATCCTATTATGGAACAATAATTAAATCTCCTAATCTGGATCAATAATTAAATCTCCTCTTCCGGAACAATAATTAAATCTCTGATCTCGGAACAATAATGAAATCTCTTCTTCTGGAACAATAATTATATCTCTTCTGGAGCAATAATTAAGTATCCTCTCCCGGAAAAATAATTAAATCACCTCTTCAGGAACAATAATTAAATCTCCTCTTCCAGAACAATAATTAAATCATCTATTCAGGAACAATAATTTAATCTCATCTTCTGGAACAAAAATTAAATCTCCTCTTCTGGAAAAATAATTAAATATCCTATTATGGAACAATAATTAAATATCCACTTCTGGAACAATAATTAAATCTCCTCTTACGGAACATTAATTAAATCTCTGATCTCGGAACAATAATTAAATCTCCTTTTCTGGAGCAATAATTAAATCTCTTCTGGAGCAATAATTAAGTATCCTCTCCCGGAAAAATAATTAAATAACCTCTTCAGGAACAATAATTAAATCTCAGCTTCAGGGAACATTAATTAATTCTCTTCTTCCGGAAAAATAATTAATTCTCCAATTGTGGAACAACAATTCAATCTCCTCTTCCAGAGCAATAATTACACCTCCTCTTCTTCTGGAACAATAATTAAATCTCCTCTTCTGGAACAACAACCAAATCTTCTCTTCCGAAACAATAATTAAATCTGCTTTTCTGGAACAATAATTTAATCTCTTCTTCTGGAACAATAATTAAATCTCCTCTTCTGGAAAAATAATTAAATCTCTGTAGTGGAACGATAATTAAATGTCCTCTTCTGGAACAATAATTAAATCATCTCTTCCGGAACAATAATTAAATCTGCCATTTTGGAGCAATAATTAAATCTCCTCTTCCGGAACAATAATTAAATCTCCTCTTCTGGAAAAATAATTAAATCTCTTTTTCCTGAACAATAATTAAATCTCATCCTCAGGAACAACAATCAAATCTTTTCTTTGGAACAATAACTAAATCTACTCTTCTGGAAAAATAATTAAATATCTTCCGGAACAATAATTAAATGTCGTCTTCCGGAACAATAATTAAACCTACCCTTCAGGAACAATAATTAAATCTCTTCTTCCGGAACAATAATTAAGTCTATTCTTCCAGAACAATAATTAAATCTCTTCAGGAACAATAATTAAATTTACTCTTCTATAAAAACAATTAAATCTCCTCTTCTGGAAAAATAATTAAATCTCTTCTTCCGGAAAAATAAATAAATCTCCTCTTCCATAACAATAATTAAGTCTCTTCTTCCAGAACAATAATTAAATCTCTTCAGGAACAATAATAAAATCTCCTCTTTCGGAACAATAATTAAATCTCCTCTTCCGGGACAATAATTAAATCTCCACTTCTGGAACAATATTTAAATCTCCTATTCCAGAACAATAATTAAATCCCTTCTTCCGTAAAAATAATTAAATTTCCTGTGCTGGAACAATAATCAAATCTCCTCTTCCGGAACAATAATTAAACCTCCTCTTCTAGAACAATTTTTTAAATCTTTTCTTCAGGAATAATAATTTAATCTCCATTTCTGGAACAATTATTAAATCTACTCTTGTGGAACAATAATTAAATATCCTCTTCTGGAAAAATAATTAAATCTCCTTTCTGTAATAATAATTAAATCTCCTCTTCCGGAACAATAATTAAATCTCCTCATCGGAAACAATTATTAAATCTCCTCTTCCGGAACAATAATTAAATCTCGTCTTCTGGAACAATAATTAAATCTCCTCTTCTGAAAAAATAATTAAATCATCTATTCTAGAATAATAATTAAATATCCTATTATGGAACAATAACTAAATCTCCTCTTCTGGAAAAATAATTAAATCTCTTTTTCTGGAACAATAATTAAAACTCCTCTTATGGAAAATTAATTAAATCTCCACTTCCGTAACAATAATTAAATCTCATCCTCTGGAACAACAATCAAATCTTCTCTTTGGAACAATAACTAAATCTACGCTTCTGGAAAAATAATTAAATCTCTTCTGGAACAATAATTAAATCTGCTTTTGGAACAATAACTAAATCTCCTCTTCCGGAACAATAATTAAATCTTCTCGTTTGGAATAAAAATTACATCTCCTCTTCCTGAACAATAATAAAATCTACTCTTCGGGAACAATAATTAAATCTCTTCTTCAGGAACAATAAACAAATCTCCTCTTCCGTAACAATAATTAAGTCTATTCTTCCAGAACAATAATTAAATCACTTCAGGAACAATAATTAAATCTACTCTTCTATAAAAACAATTAAATCTCCTCTTCTGGAACAATAATTAAATCTCTTCTTCCGGAAAAATAAATAAATCTCCTCTTCCATAACAATAATTAAGTCTCTTCTTCCAAAACAATAATTAAATCTCTTCAGGAACAATAATAAAATCTCCTCTTTCGGAACAATATTTAAATCTCCTATTCCAGAACAATAATTAAATCTCTTCTTCCGTAAAAATAATTAAATTTCCTGTGCTGGAACAATAATTAAATCTCTTATTCTGCAACAATAATCAAATCACCTCTTCCGGAACAATAATTAAAGCTACTCTTCTGGAGTAATAATTAAACCTCCTCTTCTAGAACAATTTTTTAAATCTTTTCTTCAGGAATAATAATTTAATCTCCATTTCTGGAACAATTATTAAATCTACTCTTGTGGAACAATAATTAAATATCCTCTTCTGAAAATATAATTAAATCCCCTCTTCTGGAAAAACAATTAAATCTCCTCTTCCGAAACAATAATTAAATCTGCTTTTCTGGAACAATAATTAAACCTCCTCTTCTGGAACAATAATTAAATCTCCTGTTCCGGAACAATAATTACATCTCCTTCTCTGGAACAATTATTAAATCTCCTCTTCCGAAACAATAATTAAATCTGCTTTTCTGGAACAATAATTAAATCTCCTCTTGTGGAACAATAATCAAATCTCATCTTCCGGAAAATATTTAAATCTTTTCTTTAGGAATAATAATTCAATCTCCATTTCTGGAAAAATAATTAAATCACCTCTTCCGGAACAATAATTAAATCTGCTCTTCCGGAACAATAATTACATCTCCTCTTCTGGAACAATAATTACATCTCCTGTTCCGGAACAACAATCAAATCTTCTCTTTGGAACAATAACTAAATGTCCTCTTCAGGAAAAATAATTAAATCTCCTCTTCTAGAAAAATAATTAAATCTTCTCTTCTGGAACAATAATGAACTCTCCACTTCTAGAACAATAATTAAATCACCTCTTCTGGAACAATAATTAAATCTCCTCGTTCGGAACAAAAATTACATCTCCTCTTCCTGAACAACAATAAAATCTCCTCTTCTGGAACAATAATTAAATCTCTTCTTCCGGAAAAATAAATAAATCTCCTCTTCCATAACAATAATTAAGTCTCTTCTTCCAGAACAATAATTAAATCTCTTCAGGAACAATAATAAAATCTCCTCTTTCGGAAAAATAATTAAATCTCCTCTTCGGGAACAATAATTCAATCTCCTCTTCCGGGACAATAATTAAAGCTACTCTTCTGGAACAATATTTAAATCTCCTATTCCAGAACAATAATTAAATTTCCTCTTCCGTAAAAATAATTAAATTTCCTGTGCTGGAACAATAATTAAATCTCTTCTCCTGGAACAATAATTAAATCTCCTCTTCCGGAACAATAATTAAAGCTACTCCTCTGGAGTAATAATTAAACCTCCTCTTCTAGAACAATTTTTTAAATCTTTTCTTCAGGAATAATAATTTAATCTCCATTTCTGAAACAATTATTAAATCTACTCTTGTGGAACAATAATTAAATATCCTCTTCTGAAAAAATAATTAAATCATCTATTCTAGAATAATAATTAAATATCCTATTATGGAAGAATAACTAAATCTCCTCTTCTGGAACAATAATTAAATCTCTTTTTCTGGAACAATAATTAAATCTCCTCTTATGGAAAATTAATTAAATCTCAACTTCCGTAACAATAATTAAATCTCATCCTCTGGAACAACAATCAAATCTTCTCTTTGGAACAATAACTAAATCTACGCTTCTGGAAAAATAATTAAATCTCTTCTGGAACCATAATTAAATCTGCTTTTGGAACAATAACTAAATCTCCTCTTCTGGAACAATAATTAAATCTTCTCGTTTGGAATAAAAATTACATCTCCTCTTCCTGAACAATAATAAAATCTACTCTTCGGGAACAATAATTAAATCTCTTCTTCAGGAACAATAAACAAATCTCCTCTTCCGTAACAATAATTAAGTCTCTTCTTCCAGAACAATAATTAAATCTCCACTTTCGGAAAAATAATTAAATCTCCTCTTCCGGAATAATAATTAAATCTCCTCTTCTGAAAAAATAGTTAAATCTCTTCTGGAAAAATACTGAAATCACTTTTTCTGGAACAATAATTAAATCTCCTCTTTCAGAACAATAATTAAATCATCTATTCAGGAACAATAATTTAATCTCATCTTCTGGAACAAAAATTAAATCTCCTCTTCTGGAAAAATAATTAAATATCCTATTATGGAACAATAATTAAATCTCTTCTTACGGAACAATAATTAAATCTCTGATCTCGGAACAATAATTAAATCTCCTCTTCTGGAGCAATAATTAAATCTCAGCTTCAGGGAACATTAATTAATTCTCTTCTTCCGGAAAAATAATTAATTCTCCAATTGTGGAACAACAATTCAATCTCCTCTTCCAGAGCAATAATTACACCTCCTCTTCTTCTGGAACAATAATTAAATCTCCTCTTCTGGAACAACAACCAAATCTTCTCTTCCGAAACAATAATTAAATCTGCTTTTCTGGAACAATAATTTAATCTCTTCTTCTGGAACAATAATTAAATCTCCTCTTCTGGAAAAATAATTAAATCTCTGTAGTGGAACGATAATTAAATGTCCTCTTCTGGAACAATAATTAAATCATCTCTTCTGGAACAGTAATTAAATCTCCTCTACAGGAACAATAATTAAGTCTCCTCTTCCGGAACAATAATTAAATCTGCCATTCTGGAGCAATAATTAAATCTCCTCTACAGGAACAATAATTAAATCTCCTCTTCCGGAACAATAATTAAGTCTATTCTTCCAGAACAATAATTAAATCTCTTCAGGAACAATAATTAAATCTACTCTTCTATAAAAACAATTAAATCTCCTCTTCTGGAAAAATAATTAAATCTCTTCTTCCGGAAAAATAAATAAATCTCCTCTTCCATAACAATAATTAAGTCTCTTCCAAAACAATAATTAAATCTCTTCAGGAACAATAATATAATCTCCTCTTTCGGAAAAATAATTAAATCTCCTATTCCAGAACAATAATTAAATCTCTTCTTCCGTAAAAATAATTAAATTTCCTGTGCTGGAACAATAATCAAATCTCCTCTTCCGGAACAATAATTAAAGCTACTCTTCTGGAGTAATAATTAAACCTCCTCTTCTATAACAATTTTTTAAATCTTTTCTTCAGGAATAATAATTTAATCTCCATTTCTGGAACAATTATTAAATCTACTCTTGTGGAACAATAATTAAATATCCTCTTCTGAAAAAATAATTAAATCTCCTCTTCTGGAAAAATACTTAAATCTCTTTTTCTGGAATAATGATTAAATCTCCTGATGTGGAACAATAATTAAATGTCCTCTTCTGGAATAATAATTAAATCTCCTCTTCTGCAACAATAATTAAATCATCTATTCTGGAACAATAATTAAATATCCTACTTTGGAACAATAATTAAATCTCATCCTCTGGAACAACAATCATATCTTCTCTTTGGAACAATAACTAAATCTAAGCTTCTGGAAAAATAATTAAATCTCTTCTGGAACAATAATTAAATCTCTTCTTCCGGAATAATAATTAAATCTCCTTTTCTGGAACAATAATTAAATCTGCTCTTCTGGAAAAATAGTTAATTCTTTTCTTATGGAAAAATAATTAAATCTCCTCTTTCAGAACAATAATTAAGTCTCCTCTACTTGAACAATAATTAAATCTACCATTTTGGACCAATAATTAAACCTCCTCTTCTGGAACAGTAATTAAATCTCCTCCTTCTGGAGAGGTTGATCAATTGCTTGCCTGTCCCTCTGGGAGAACAGAGCTAATACTTTCTGCTACAAATAAGCGATGCTAGGATTTTCATTTTTAAGTAGGATGTTGCTAGATAACCGTGGCTGGTCTACGATTTGCTATGCTTCTACCTCAGTTTCTCCAGTGCTAGCTGTGTAACACCATGCCTGACTGCTGAAAACCCGATGTCAGTCTGGCTAGTCTCCATCCTCCCCCACACCCTTTTTTTTTTTTTTTGGCAATAGCACCATACTGTTTCAACCGTTATTATTTTTTTTTCCTTAATATACTGGCTATGGGTTGATTAGATCAGGAAAATCTCCAAACATCATTCATGTTAATTAAAACATAAAGCTTACATTGAATTCTGTTAATTAAAGGATGATTTCAGTGGTCGTCCTGTCTAGTGTTGAGAGTGGTGTATTGAAGTCTCCCACTATAAGTGTGTGAGGTTTTATATGAGCTTTGAGTTTTAGTAGTGTTTCTTTTACGAATGTGGGTGACTTTGTATTAGGGGCATAGATGTTCAGAATTGAGACTTTGTGTTGATGGATTTCTCCTGAGATGAATATGAAATGACCGTCTTCATCTCTTTTGACTAGTTTTGGTTTGAAGTCTAGCTTGTTAGATATTAGGATAGCTACGCCTGCTTGCTTCTTATTTCCATTTGATTGGAAAATCTTTTCCCAACCCTTTACCCTGAGGTAATGTCTATCTTTGGAGCTGAGATGTGTTTCCTGTATGCAGCAGAAGGATGGATTCTGTCTTCGTATCCATTCTGTCCGCCTGTGTCTTTTTATAGGTGATTAATGTTGAGGGAAAATAAGGACCATTGATTTTTTAGTTATTGTCTGATTTAAATTTGTTGCCGGAGTTGGTATATATTTGCCCTGCTTTATCCTTTGGGTTCTGGTAAAGCGGGATTATCTGTTTTGTATTTCTTTTGAGGGTAGTTAACTTCCTTGGGGTGGAGTTTTACTTCCAGAACTTTCTTTAGGGCTGGATTTGTAGATGCGATTTGTGAAAATCTGGGTTAATCATTAAATATCTGGTTTTCTCCATCTACCATGGTTGAAATTCTTGCTGGGTACAGGAGCCTGGGCTGGCGTCCACGGACTCTTAGTGTTTGGGGAACATCTGCCCCGGTCCTTCTGGCCTTGAGGGTTTCCATGGAGAAGTAGGTGTAATTTTGATAGGTCTGCCTTTATATGTTACCTGTCCTTTTTCCTTCGCTGCTCTTAATATTCTTTCTTCATTCTGTATGCTAGGTGTTTTGATTATTACGTGGTGAGGAATCTTTATTTCTTTGGTCCAGGCTATCTGGGGTTCGGTATGCTTCTTGTACTTTCATGGGCGTGTCCTTCTTCAGATTGGGAAAGTTTTCTTCAGTGATTGTGTTGAGTATGTTTTCTGCACCTTTGAGCTGGGCTTCCTCGCCTTCTTCTGTGATTATTATTCTTAGGTTGGGCGTTTTCACGGTCTCCCTCATTTCATGGATGCCTTGTTAAGGATTCGTTGGATTTAGGGTTTTCTTTGTCCATGAATCTATTCCCACTACTTTATCCTCAGCGCCTGAGATTCGGTCTTCCATCTCTTGCGTTCTGTTGGTTATGCCTGCATCTGTAGTTTCTGGTAGTTTGCCAAGTTTTTCTATTTCCAGCATTCCCTCAGTTTGTATCTCTTCTATTTTCTCTATTTCTGTTTTCAAGTCTTGAATGGTTTGATTTTTTTCCCCTCCATTTGTTCGATTGTGTTTTCTTGGGTTTCCTTGCTTTCTTTAAGAGGTTTGTTCATTTCTTCCATGTTTTGCTTGGTCTTTTCTTGTATTCCTTCCAGTTCTTTGTTTGTTTTTTCTTCCATTCCTTTAAGAGATTCTCTCATATTGTCTTTGAGAGCCTCTATCGTTTTTATGGAGTTATTTTTTCAGTCGTTCTCTTCTGGTTCCCTTACTTTGCTGTGTTCAGGTCTAGTTGGTACGGAGTTCCTAGAGTCTGGAGGTGTCATGCTTGTCTTTCTTCTGTTGGGTGTTTTCTTGTATTGGCATCTTCCCATTGCGTCCTCCAGAGGGTGCAGGTCGAGTGTGTCTCTCTCTGTCCTTCTCTCGTGATGGGTGTAGCTGTACTGGAGTGTGATGTCTGCAACACCGGATGATCCAAGCTCACCTCTGGCAGACGGCAGGCGTCCATTGGATGTAAAGACCGGGTGAGTGGGGCCTCAAGGTATAGACTGACCCAGTGTGCTCAGAGCTGACCCAGAACCTTCCATGGAGGTGGAAGGGTTGTTGGCCATTGCTTGTGACGTTTTGGTTTAACAGGGTTTTTCACCCAAGTTGGGGCCTGAAAATCTTACAGCAGATGTGGCTTTGTTCCACCAGGGGGGTATTTGGGACTGAAAAGGGAGAAGAGGGGACGGAGACCCAGGAAAGTGGGGGAGGTCTGTGGGCCGACGACCTGTATTGACTTCTGGCCGAGTGTGTGCTCTTTGTTTCTACGCGGGGTCTCCACCCAGGTAAGAAGCGGCAGCACACAGAGGAGGATAGTAAGTAGGATTGGGGGTAGTGCTGAGGGATTATTGGGGGGAAAAAGGAGGAGGTCGACAAGTGAGCAGCCTACATGGGTTTCGGGTGGCTGTGGTGGCTTCCGGTCTTTTCCGCTGCTCGCCTGCGTGTTCTGCGTTTGAGCAGTGGATGTCCTTCTGATTTACGGATGGGGTCAGGGCTTTGGCGGTGTCAGCTGTCGGGTCGACGGGGAGTTGTTTATCTGTGGAAGCTGCATGGGCCGACGGCCTGCCTACCTCTTCTCCTGGCTGTTGCGGCATGCACATGATTTTTGCCTGCGTTGGGGGTCAGCCATTCTCGATTTTTCCACCATGTGGCCGTCAGGGGATTGTCTGGAGTGTCAGAAGACATAGTGGACATTCGCGCTGGCTGGGCTATTACAGGCTGTGAGGACCATGGGGTAAATACATTTCCATTTTATCTTTGCATTTGCTCCTCTCCCATATAATACACCCTGAGTGCAGCCTCCATTTCTTCAATTCACCCCAGTCCCCGCTAACCCCCACTCTCCCAGATCAACTACTACTGGGTTTCCCTTCAGAAAACAGTAGGCCTCGCGGAGACATCAACCCAACACAGCAAAACAAGGGGTAACAGTGCTGGGCACAAACCCTCAGGTGAGCAGTGACCGAGGGAGCCCAATGGGAGGACAAGGAAACCAAGAACGGGCAGAAAAGTCGGGGGCGTCACAACGCCGCCGACAGTAGGAGTCTCCCAAACACCCCCAGACAGAGCCACCGTAGCCGGAACGCAGAGAAGCTGGGTAGCTGGGTTTCTAACAGGTTTTCATAACAAAAAACCGTGGAGTCAAATATAGGAATAAATGATACGAAATGAGAAAGACGGAGGAGAATCCAGAGTCACACCGCACCTCCTTGACTTCCCAGCCGAAAAGACAGCGAGTTCCGGTTTCCTCCTGCCTTATCGCTTCCTCTCTCTGAGCAACCAACCACATCTCTTCCCGCCTGTCTGCACGGAACCGCAGACCTCCCCGGTTAACCGGCGACTGTCTCCGCCCTCTGACTCCGAGCGAAGTTTATTTGTTAGAACCAAACAAAATATCACATTTTTTGTGTAACGGTAAAAGGAAAAGAAGGAAAACGTGAATGTTACGATTGATATCAGAAAAAGTATAGACAAGTAAATCCGCATACAGGTGATAAATCCATCAGAAATGTGTTTACTGACGGATTCAGAGAAAATGTTCCACATCTCTGCTATCTCGGGGAGTCGAGGAGATTGTGTCCAATTCACTCTCCATCCCAATACTCTGCTTTATCAGACCCGAGTGATCTTTCGATGTCTTTCAACTTTGTACACTTTTCGGCTCTTTAGTGCGTTTCCGCCAACAAGGAGAATTCTCAGCTGTAAATGCCGAGCCTTCGACTGCATCAGAGACTGGAGAAGGAAATATTACTCGAGGGAGCAGGTGACTCACACAACAACTGTGAGCAACGACGGAGACGCCCGGCGGTCGCCAGCCCCCAAATAACACACAGAGATGCTGCACTGGATGAAATGCTGTTGCTAGCATTGCTTCCCGGCTGGCTCTTAAATATCAACCCGTGTCTATTAATCTAAGTGTTTCCACGTGCTCTCATCTTACCGGAGAGAGACGGCCTGGAGCTCTGCTCTCTCAGTCTCTGCACATGGACTCTCCTCCTCCCTCTTCCTCGACTCCTCCTTGGGTGGAGCGGGCAGCCTCGTCCTGCGTCCGACCTCGGAGCGATGGCATCGGGTCTCTCTCCGCGTGGTTTGATGCCGGCTGCTGGTTGGCCGTGGACCGCGTTTGCTGTGTGTCGACCTTGACCTCTCCGACCTTTATCATGAAAGCGTGCTGGATTTTGCCAGAGGTTTTTTCCCGGCATCTCTCGTGTGGGTTTTGCCGATTCGGTGTGCTCGTGTGGGGGATTACACGGATGCGTTTTCTCATGTCGGAGCATCCCTGCATCTCCGGGATGGAGCCTCCCTGGTCACGGCGGGTGATTTTTCCGATGTGTTCTTGGATTTCATTTGCCTGTGTTTTATTGCGCATTTCACACCGATGTGCGTGACGGGGGGGGGGGGGGGTCACCCTGTGGTTCTCTTCATGTGGTTCGGATTCCAGGGTGATGGTAGCTTCATCCGATGAGCGTGGCGGTCACCCTTCCGCTCCTGTTGTACGGAGCGCTTCATGTCTTCCTTAAATCTCTCGTGGAATTCTGCCCCGTCCTTTTCAGGTTGGGAGACTTTTGACCACCGATTCTATTTCTCTGGGTAGCGTAAGTCTAATCAGTCCCTGATCTGTCCTCGCGTTAGTTTTGCTAAGTGATATCTTTCCATAAAACGGGTCGCGTAACTGAGCACTGTTCAATTTTCATGAGTTTGTAGGTTTTCTGCAATTTGTGCTGTTGATTTTTAACCTAAAAACATTGGGATCCAGTGCGATTCAGGTGGCTGCTCCGAGTTTTTATGTCTTTGTTGCCGAGTGTGTGTGAAAGAACCGATACCGGAGAGAAACCCCGTGAACGTAATCAGCGTGGTGCAGCCCGTTCATGCCCGAGTCACCTGACACAGCATGAAAATGCACATGCTGGGGAGAGATCCTGCGATTGCAGTCAGTGTGATGAAGGCTTTGCACTCGCCAGTTATCTGCAAAGGCGTAAAAGGACACACACTGGAGGGAAACCCCAGCTGTGAGCCTTTCCATGTATGAGTAGTCTCCAAAATCATGAGACAGTTACCATAGTGCAGAGAAACTATATAGACATAGTATGACAACATTTTAAATTTATGCATGAGAAAAAATTTTTGTATGAAACCAGTCAGTTAATGCTTTTGCTTCTTACAGTAGCTTTTGAATACCCGAGAAAAGATAATGAGGAGACCTTATTGTCAAGAATTTCGTAAGATCTTTTACCTATGTAATATTTAATAATTAATTCTCCGATAATTAAATCTGCTTCTCTGGAACAATTATTAAATCTCCTCTTCGGGAACAATAATTAAATCTCCTCTTCGTGAACAATAATTAAATCTCTTCTGGAAAAATACTTAAATCTCTTTTTCTGGAACAATAATTAAATCTCCTCTTTCTGAACAAGAATTAAATCTCCTCTTCAGGATCAATAATTAAATCTCCTCTACTGGAAAAATAATTAAATCTCTGTAGTGGAAAAATAATTAAATGTCCTCTTGTGTAATGATAATTAAATCTACTCCTTTGGAACAATAATTTAATCTCCTCTTCCGGAACAATAATTAAATATATTCTTCAGGAACAATAATTAAATCTCCTCTTCCTGAACAATAATTAAATCTCCTCTACAGGAACAATAATTAAATCTGCCATTCTGGAGCAATAATTAAATCTCCTCTTCTGGAACAATAATTAAATCTCTTCTTCCGGAACAATAAATAAATCTCCTCTTCCATAACAATAATTAAGTCTCTTCTTCCAGAACAAGAATTAAATCTCTTCAGGAACAATATTTAAATCTCCTATTCCAGAACAATAATTAAATCTCCTCTTCCGTAAAAATAATTAAATTTCCTGTTCTGGAACAATAATTAAATCTCTTCTTCTGAAACAATAATTAAATCTCCTCTTCCGGAACAATAATCAAATCTCCTCTTCCGGAACAATAATTAAAGCTACTCTTCTGGAGTAATAATTAAACCTCCTCTTCTAGAACAATTTTTTAAATCTTTTCTTCAGGAATAATAATTTAATCTCCATTTCTGGAACAATTATTAAATCTACTCTTGTGGAACAATAATTAAACATCCTCTTCTGAAAAAATAATAAAATCTCCTCTTCTGTAAAAATACTTAAATCTCTTTTTCTGGAATAATGATTAAATCTCCTGATGTGGAACAATAATTAAATGTCCTCTTCTGGAACAATAATTAAATCTGCTCTTCTGGAAAAATAATTAAATCTCTTTTTCTGGAACAATAATTAAATCTCCTCTTATGGAAAATTAATTAAATCTCCACTTCCGTAACAATAATTATATCTCATCCTCTGGAACAACAATCAAATCTTCTCTTTGGAACAATAACTAAATCTACTCTTCTGGAAAAATAATTAAATCTCTTCTGGAACAATAATTAAATCTTGTCTTCCGGAACAATAATTAAACCTACCCTTCAGGAACAATAATTAAATCTCTTCTTCCGGAATAATAATTAAATCTCCTTTTCTGGAACAAAAATCAAATCTTCTCTTTGGAACAATAAATAAATCTCCTCTTCAGGAAAAAGTAATAAATGTCCTCTTCTGGAACAATAATTAAATCTCCTCTTCTTGAACAATAATTAAATTCCACTTCCGGAACAATAATTAAATCTCCTCTTCTGAAAAAATAATTAAATCTCTTCTGGAAAAATACTTAAATCTCTTTTTCTGGAACAATAATTAAATCTCCTCTTCCAGAACAATAATTAAATCATCTGTTCAGGAACAATAATTTAATCTCATCTTCTGGAACAAAAATTAAATCTCCTCTTCTGGAAAAATAATTAATTATCCTATTATGGAACAATAATTAAATATCCACTTCTGGAACAATAATTAAATCTCCTCTTCCTGAACAATAATTAATTCTCTTCTTCCAGAACAAGAATTAAATCTGCTCTTCCGGAACAATAATTACATCTCCTGTTCCGGAACAACAATCAAATCTTCTCTTTGGAACAATAACTAAATCTCCTCTTCAGGAAAAATAATTAAATCTCCTCTTCTAGAAAAATAATTAAATCTTCTCTTCTGGAACAATAATTAAATCTCCACTTCTAGAACAATAATTAAATCACCTCTTCCGGAACAATAATTAAATCTCATCTTCAGGAACAATAATTAAATCTCTTCCGTAAAAATAATTAAATTTCCTGTGCTGGAACAATAATTAAATCTCTTCTTCTGGAACAATATTTAAATCTCCTCTTCCGGAACAATAATCAAATCTCCTCTTCCGGAACAATAATTAAAGCTACTCTTCTGGAGTAATAATTAAACCTCCTCTTCTAGAACAATTTTTTAAATCTTTTCTTCAGGAATAATAATTTAATCTCCATTTCTGGAACAATTATTAAATCTACTCTTGTGGAACAATAATTAAATCTCCTCTTATGGAAAGTTAATTAAATCTCCACTTCCATAACAATAATTAAATCTCATCCTCTGGAACAACAATCAAATCTTCTCTTTGGAATAATAACTAAATCTACGCTTCTGGAAAAATAATTAAATCTCTTCTTCCGGAATAATAATTAAATCTCCTTTTCCGGAACAATAATTAAATCTCCTCTTCCTGAACAATAATTACATCTCCTCTTTCAGAACAATAATTAAGTCTCCTCATCAGGAACAATAATTAAATATCCTATTATAGAACCATAATTAAATCTCCTCTTCTGGAACAGTAATTAAACCTCCTATTCTGGAAAAATAATTAAATCTCCTTTCTGTAATAATAATTAAATCCCCTATTCTGGAACAATGATTAAACCTCCAATTCTGAAACAATAATAATTAAATCTCCTCTTCATGAACAATAAATAAATCTCCTCTTCCAGAATAATAATTAAATCTCCTCTTCCAGAATAATAATTAAGTCTCTTTTCCGGAACAATAATTAAATCTCTTCAGTAACAATAATTAAATCTCCTCTTCCGGAACAATATTTAAATCCCCTCTTCCGGAAAAATAATTAATTATCCAATGTGGAAAAAGAATTCAATCTCCTCTTCCAGAGCAATAATTGCATCTCCTCTTCTCCTGGAACAATAATTAAATATCCTCTTCAAGATCTAAAATTAAATCTCCACTTCAAGATCAATAATTAAATCTCCTCTTCTGGAAAACCAATTAAATCTCCTCTTCTGGAACAATAATTAAATCTTCTCGTTCGGAATAAAAATTACACTCCTCTTCCTGAACAATAATAAAATCTACTCTTCTGGAACAATAATTAAATCTCTTCTTCAGGAACAATAATTAAATCTACTCTTCCGGAACAACAATCAAATCTGCTCTTCTGGAAAAATAATTAAATCTCCTCTTCGGGATCAATAATTAAATCTCCTCTACTGGAACAGTAATTAAATCTCCCATTTTGGACCAGTAATTAAATCTCCTCTTCTGGAAAAATAATTAAATCATCTCTTCTGGAACAGTAATTAAATCTCATCTTCTAGAACAATAATTAAATCTCCTCTTGTGTAATGATAATTAAATCTACTCTTTTGGAACAATAATTTAATCTCCTCTTGCGGAACAATAATTAAATATCCTCTTCAGGAAAAATTAATAAGTGTCCCCTTCTGGAAAAATAATTACATCTCCTCTTCTGAAACAATAATTAAATCTCCTAATCTGGATCAATAATTAAATCACCTCTTCAGGAACAATATTTAATTCTCAGCTTCAGGGAACAATAATTAATTCTCTTCTTCCGGAAAAATAATTAATTCTCCAATTGTGGAACAAGAATTCAATCTCCTCTTCCAGAGCAATAATTAAATCTCCTCTTCCGGAACAATAATCAAATCTCCTTATCTGGGACAATAATTACATCTCCTCTTCAAGATCTAAAATTAAATCTCCTCTTCTACAACAATAATCAAATCTCCTCTTCTGGAAAAACAATTAAATCTCCTCTTCCGAAACAATAATTAAATCTCCTCTTCCGGAACAATAACTAAATCTCCTCGTTCGGAATAAAAATTACATCTCCTCTTTCTGAACAATAATAAAATCTACTCTTCTGGAACAATAAATAAATCTCTACTACCGGAACAATAAATAAATCTCCTCTTCTGTAACAATAATTAAGTCTCTTCTTCCAGAACAATAAATAAATCTCCTCTTTCAGAACAATAATTAAATCATCTATTCAGGAACAATAATTTAATCTCATCTTCTGGAACAAAAATTAAATCTCCTCTTCTGGAAAAATAATTAATTATCCTATTATGGAACAATAATTAAATATCCACTTCTGGAACAATAATTAAATCTCCTCTTCCGGAACAATAATTAAATCTCCTCTTCCGGAACAATAATCAAATCTCCTTTTCCGGAACAATAATTAAAGCTACTCTATTGGAGTAATAATTAAACCTCCTCTGCTAGAAAAATTTTTTAAATCTTTTCTTCAGGAATAATAATTTAATCTCCATTTCTGGAACAATTAGTAAATCTACTCTTGTGGAACAATAATTAAATATCCTCTTCTGAAAAAATAATTAAATCTCCTATTCTGGAAAAATACTTAAATCTCTTTTTCTGGAATAATGATTAAATCTACTGATGTGGAACAATAATTAAATCTCCTCTTCTGGAATAATAATTAAATCTCATCTTCTGGAACAACAATCAAATCTTCTCTTTGGAACAATAACTAAATCTACTCTTCTGGAAAAATAATTAAATCTCTTCTGGAACAATAATTAAATCTGCTCTTCTGGAAAAATAATTAATTCTTTTCTTATGGAAAAATAATTAAATCTACACTTCCGGAACAATAATTAAATCTCCTCTTCCTTAACAATAATTAAATCTCCTCTTTCAGAACAATAATTAAGTTTCCTATACTTGAACAATAATTAAATCTACCATTTTGGACCAATAATTAAATCTCCTCATCTGGAACAATAATTAAATATCCTATTATAGAACCATAATTAAATCTCCTCTTCTGGAACAGTAATTAAACCTCCTATTCTGGAAAAATAATTAAATCTCCTTTCTGTAATAATAATTAAATCCCCTATTCTGGAACAATGATTAAACCTCCAATTCTGAAACAATAATAATTAAATCTCCTCATCTGGAACAATTATTAAATCTCTTCTACTGGAACAATAATTAAATCTCCTCTTCATGAACAATAAATAAATCTCCTCTTCCAGAATAATAAATAAATCTCTTTTCCGGAACAATAATTAAATCTCTTCAGTAACAATAATTAAATCTCCTCTTCCGGAACAATAATTAAATCCCCTTTCCGGAAAAATAATCAATTCTCCAATGTGGAAAAAGAATTCAATCTCCTCTTCCAGAGCAATAATTACATCTCCTCTTCTTCTGGAACAATAATTAAATATCCTCTTCAAGATCTAAAATTAAATCTCCACTTCAAGGTCAATAATTAAATCTCCTCTTCTGGAAAAACAATTAAATATCCTCTTCCGGAACAATAATTAAATCTGCTTTTGGAACAATAACTAAATCTCCTCTTCCGGAACAATAATTAAATCTTCTCATTCGGAATAAAAATTACATCTCCTCTTCCTGAACAATAATAAAATCTACTCTTCTGGAACAATAATTAAATCTCTTCTTCAGGAACAATAAATAAATCTCCTCTTCCATAACAATAATTAAGTCTATTCTTCCAGAACAATAATTAAATCTCTTCAGGAACAATAATTAAATCTACTCTTATATAAAAACAATTAAATCTCCTCTTCTGGAACAATAATTAAATCTCTTCTTCCGGAAAAATAAATAAATCTCCTCTTCCATAACAATAATTAAGTCTCTTCTTCCAGAACAATAATTAAATCTCTTCAGGAACAATAATAAAATCTCCTCTTTCGGAAAATTAATTAAATCTCCTCTTCCGGAATAATAATTAAATCTCCTTTTCTGGAACAATAATCAAATCTTCTCTTTGGAACAATAATTAAATCTCCTCTTCTTGAACAATAATTAAATTCCACTTCCGGAACAATAATTAAATCTCCTCTTCTGAAAAAATAATTAAATCTCTTCTGGAAAAATACTTAAATCACTTTTTCTGGAACAATAATTAAATCTCCTCTTTCAGAACAATAATTAAATCATCTATTCAGGAACAATAATTTAATCTCATCTTCTGGAACAAAAATTAAATCTCCTCTTCTGGAAAAATAATTAATTATCCTATTATGGAACAATAATTAAATATCCACTTCTGGAACAATAATTAAATCTCCTCTTCCGGAACAATAATTAAATCATCTATTCAGGAACAATAATTTAATCTCTTCTTCCAGAACAATAATCAAATCTCCTCTTCTGGAAAAAACAATTAAATCTCCTCTTCCGAAACAATAATTAAATTTGCTTTTCTGGAACAATAATTAAATCTCCTCTTCCGGGACAATAATTAAATCTCCACTTCAGGAACAATATTTAAATCTCCTATTCCAGAACAATAATTAAATCTCCTCTTCCGTAAAAATAATTAAATTTCCTGTGCTGGAACAATAATTAAATCTCCTCTTCCGGAACAATAATCAAATCTCCTCTTCCGGAACAATAATTAAAGCTACTCTTCTGGAGTAATAATTAAACCTCCTCTTCTAGAACAATTTTTTAAATCTTTTCTTCAGGAATAATAATTTAATCTCCATTTCTGGAACAATTAGTAAATCTACTCTTGTGGAACAATAACTAAACATCCTCTTCTGAAAAAATAATAAAATCTCCTCTTCTGGAAAAATACTTAAATCTCTTTTTCTGGAATAATGATTAAAACTCCTGATGTGGAACAATAATTAAATGTCCTCTTCTGGAACAATAATTAAATCTCCTCTTCTGGAAAAATAATTAAATCTCTTTTTCTGGAACAATAATTAAATCTCCTCTTATGGAAAATTAATTAAATCTCCACTTCCGTAACAATAACTAAATCTAATCCTCTGGAACAACAATCAAATCTTCTCTTTGTAACAATAACTAAATCTACTCTTCTGAAAAAATAATGAAATCTCTTCTGGAACAATAATTAAATCTCGTCTTCCGGAATAATAATTAAATCTCCTTTTCTAGAACAATAATTAAATCTGCTCTTCTGGAAAAATAATTAATTCTTTTCTTATGGAAAAATAATTAAATCTACACTTCCGGAACAATAATTAAATCTCCTCTTCCTTAACAATAATTAAATCTCCTCTTTCAGAACAATAATTAAGTTTCCTATACTTGAACAATAATTAAATCTACCATTTTGGACCAATAATTAAATCTCCTCTTTCAGAACAATAATTAAGTTTCCTATACTTGAACAATAATTAAATCTACCATTTTGGACCAATAATTAAATCTCCTCATCTGGAACAATAATTAAATGTCCTATTATAGAACAATAATTAAATCTCCTCTTCTGGAACAGTAATTAAACCTCCTCTTCTGGAAAAATAATTAAATCTCCTTCTGTAATAATAACTAAATCCCCTATTCTGGAACAATGATTAAACCTTCAATTCTGAAACAATAATAATTAAATCTCCTCATCCAGGACAATTATTAAATCTCCTCTACTGGAACAATAATTAATTCTCCTCTTCCGGAACAATAAATAAATCTCCTCTTCCAGAATAATAATTAAGTCTCTTTTCCGGAACAATAATTAAATCTCTTCAGTAACAATACTTAAATCTAATCTTCTGGAACAATAATTAAATCTCCTCTTCCAGAACAAGAATTAAATCTCCATTTCTGGAACAAGAATTAAATATCCTCTTCAGGAACAATAATTAAATCTCCTCTTCGGGAACAATAATTAAATCTCCTCTTCTGAAAAAATAATTAAATCTCTTCTGGAAAAATACTTAAATCTCTTTTTCTGGAACAATAACTAAATCTCCTCTTTCAGAACAATAATTAAATCATCTATTCAGGAACAATAATTAAATCTCATCTTCTGGAACAAAAATTAAATCTCCTCTTCTGGAAAAATAATTAAATATCCTATTATGGAACAATAATTAAATCTCCTCTTCCAGAACAATAATTAAATCTCTGATCTAAGAACAATAATGAAATCTCCTCTTCTGGAACAATAATTAAATCTCTTCTGGAACAATAATTAAATATCCTCTCCCGGAAAAATAATTAAATCACCTCTTCAGGAACAATAATTAATCTCAGGTTCAGGATCAATAATTAATTCTCTTCCTCCGGAAAAATAATTAATTCTCCAATTGTGGAACAAGAATTCAATCTCCTCTTCCGGAACAAAAATCAAATCTCTTTATCTGGAACAATAATTACATCTCCTCTTCTTCTGGAACAATAATTAAATATCCTCTTCAAGATCTAAAATTAAATCTCCACTTCCAGATCAATAATTAAATCTCCACTACCGGAACAATAATTAAATCCGCTCTTCCGGAACAATAATTAAATCTCCTCTTGTGGAACAATAATCAAATATGCTCTTCTGGAAAAATAATTAAATCTCCTCTTCAGGATCAATAATTAAATCTCCTCTACTGGAAAAATAATTAAATCTCTGTAGTGGAAAAATAATTAAATGTCCTCTTGTGTAATGATAATTAAATCTACTCCTTTGGAACAATAATTTAATCTCCTCTTCCGGAACAATAATTAAATCTCCTCTTCCGGAACAATAATTAAATCTGCCATTCTGGAGCATTAATTAAATCTCCTCTACAGGAAAAATAATTAAATCCGGAACAATAAATAAATCTCCTCTTCCATAACAATAATTAAGTCTCTTCTTCCAGAACAATAATTAAATCTCTTCTTCCGGAAAAATAAATAAATCTCCTCTTCCATAACAATAATTAAGTCTCTTCTTCCAGAACAATAATTAAATCTCTTCAGGAACAATAATAAAATCTCCTCTTCCGGGACAATAATTAAATCTCCACTTCTGGAACAATATTTAAATCTCCTATTCCAGAACAATAATTAAATCTCTTCTTCCGTAAAAATAATTAAATTTCCTGTGCTGGAACAATAATTAAATCTCTTCTTCTGGAACAATAATCAAATCTCCTCTTCCGGAACAATAATTAAAGCTACTCTTCTGGAGTAATAATTAAACCTCCTCTTCTAGAACAATTTTTTAAATCTTTTCTTCAGGAATAATAATTTAATCTCCATTTCTGGAACAATTATTAAATCTACTCTTGTGGAACAATAATTAAATATCCTCTTCTGAAAAAATAATTAAATCCCCTCTTCTGGAACAATAATTAATCTCAGCTTCAGGATCAATAATTAATTCTCTTCTTCCAGAAAAATAATTAATTCTCCTATTGTGGAACAAGAATTCAATCTCCTCTTCCGGAACAAAATTCAAATCTCCTTATCTGGAACAATAATTACATCTCCTCTTCTTCTGGAACAATAATTAAATATCCTCTTCAAGATCTAAAATTAAATCTCCACTTCAAGATCAATAATTATATCTCCTCTTCTGGAACAACAATCAAATCTTCTATTCCGGAACAATAATTAAATCTCCTCTATTGGAGTAATAATTAAACCTCCACTTCTACAACAATAATCAAATCTCCTCTTCTGGAAAAACAATTAAATCTCCTCTTCCGAAACAATAATTAAATCTGCTTTTCTGGAACAATAATTAAATCTCCTGTTCCGGAACAATAATTAAATATGCTTTTCTGGAACAATAATTAAATCTCCTCTTGTGGAACAATAATCAAATCTCATCTTCCGGAACAATATTTAAATCTTTTCTTTAGGAATAATAATTCAATCTCCATTTCTGGAAAAATAATTAAATCACCTCTTCCGGAACAATAATTAAATCTCAGCTTCAGGTAACAATAATTAATTCTCTACTTCCGGAAAAATAATTAATTCTCCAATTGTGGAACAAGAATTCAATCTCCTCTTCCAGAGCAATAATTAAATCTCCTCTCCCGGAACAATAATCAAATCTCCTTATCTGGGACAATAATTACATCTCCTCTTCTTCTGTAACAATAATTAAATATCCTCTTCAAGATTAATAATTAAACCTACACTTCCAGAAGAATAATTAACTCTCCACTACCGGAACAATAATTAAATCTCCTCTTCGGGAACAATAATTAATTCTCCTCTTCTGGGACAATAATTAAATCTCCCATTCTGGAAAAATACTTAAATATCTTTTTCTGGAATAATGACTAAATCTCCTCTTGTGTAATGATAATTAAATCTACTCTTCCGGAAAAATAATTAAATATTCTATTATGGAACAATAATTAAATCTCTTCTTTCAGAACAATAATTAAGTCTCCTCTACTTGAACAATAATTAAATCTACCATTTTGGACCAATAATTAAATCTCCTCATCTGGAACAATAATTAAACCTCCTATTCTGGAAAAATAATTAAATCTCCTTTCTGTAATAATAATTAAATCCCCTATTCTGGAACAATGTTTAAACCTCCAATTCTGAAACAATAATAATTAAATCTCCTCATCTGGAACAATTATTAAATCTCCTCTTCCGGAACAATAATTAAATCTCCTCTTCATGAACAATAATTAAATCTCCTCTTCCAGAATAATAATTAAATCTCCTCTTCCAGAATAATAATTAAGTCTCTTTTCCGGAACAATAATTAAATCTCTTCAGTAACAATAATTAAATCTCCTCTTCCGGAACAATAATTAATTCTCCAATGTGGAAAAAGAATTCAATCTCCTCTTCCAGAGCAATAATTACATCTCTTCTTCTTCTGGAACAATAATTAAATCTCCTCTTCAAGATCTAAAATTAAATCTCCACTTCAAGATCAATAATTAAATCTCCTCTTCTGGAAAAACAATTAAATATCCTCTTCCGGAACAATAATTAAATCTGCTTTTGGAACAATAACTAAATCTCCTCTTCCGGAACAATAATAAAATCTACTCTTCTGGAACAATAATTAAATCTCTTCTTCAGGAACAATAAATAAATCTCCTCTTCCGTAACAATAATTAAGTCTATTCTTCCAGAACAATAATTAAATCTCTTCAGGAACAATAATTAAATCTACTCTTCCGGAACAACAATCAAATCTGCTCTTCTGGAAAAATAATTAAATCTCCTCTTCGGGATCAATAATTAAATCTCCTCTACTGGAACAGTAATTAAATCTCCCATTTTGGACCAGTAATTAAATCTCCTCTCCTGGAAAAATAATTAAATCATCTCTTCTGGAACAGTAATTAAATCTCATCTTCTAGAACAATAATTAAATCTCCTCTTGTGTAATGATAATTAAATCTACTCTTTTGGAACAATAATTTAATCTCCTCTTCCGGAACAATAATTAAATCTCCTCTTCCGGAACAATAACTAAATCTCCTCGTTCGGAATAAAAATTACATCTCCTCTTTCTGAACAATAATAAAATCTACTCTTCTGGAACAATAAATAAATCTCTACTACCGGAACAATAAATAAATCTCCTCTTCTGTAACAATAATTAAGTCTATTCTTCCAGAACAATAATTAAATCTCGTCTTCTGGAACAATAATTTAATCTCATCTTCTGGAACAAAAATTAAATCTCCTCTTCTGGAAAAATAATTAATTATCCTATTATGGAACAATAATTAAATATCCACTTCTGGAACAATAATTAAATCTCCTCTTCCGGAACAATAATTAAATCTCCTCTTCCGGAACAATAATCAAATCTCCTCTTCCGGAACAATAATTAAAGCTACTCTATTGGAGTAATAATTAAACCTCCTCTGCTAGAACAATTTTTTAAATCTTTTCTTCAGGTATAATAATTTAATCTCCATTTCTGGAACAATTATTAAATCTACTCTTGTGGAACAATAATTAAATCTCCTCTTCTGGAACAATAATTAAATATCCTATTATGGAACAACAATTAAATCTCCTCTTATGGAAAATTAATTAAATCTCCACTTCCGTAACAATAATTAAAACTCATCTTCTGGAACAACAATCAAATCTTCTCTTTGGAACAATAACTAAATCTACTCTTCTGGAAAAATAATTAAATCTCTTCTGGAACAATAATTAAATCTGCTCTTCTGGAAAAATAATTAATTCTTTTCTTATGGAAAAATAATTAAATCTACACTTCCGGAACAATAATTAAATCTCCTCTTCCTTAACAATAATTAAATCTCCTCTTTCAGAACAATAATTAAGTTTCCTATACTTGAACAATAATTAAATCTACCATTTTGGACCAATAATTAAATCTCCTCATCTGGAACAATAATTAAATATCCTATTATAGAACCATAATTAAATCTCCTCTTCTGGAACAGTAATTAAACCTCCTATTCTGGAAAAATAATTAAATCTCCTTTCTGTAATAATAATTAAATCCCCTATTCTGGAACAATGATTAAACCTCCAATTCTGAAACAATAATAATTAAATCTCCTCATCTGGAACAATTATTAAATCTCTTCTACTGGAACAATAATTAAATCTCCTCTTCATGAACAATAAATAAATCTCCTCTTCCAGAATAATAATTAAGTCTCTTTTCCGGAACAATAATTAAATCTCTTCAGTAACAATAATTAAATCTCCTCTTCCGGAACAATAATTAAATCCCCTTTCCGGAAAAATAATCAATTCTCCAATGTGGAAAAAGAATTCAATCTCCTCTTCCAGAGCAATAATTACATCTCCTCTTCTTCTGGAACAATAATTAAATATCCTCTTCAAGATCTAAAATTAAATCTCCACTTCAAGATCAATAATTAAATCTCCTCTTCTGGAAAAACAATTAAATATCCTCTTCCGGAACAATAATTAAATCTGCTTTTGGAACAATAACTAAATCTCCTCTTCCGGAACAATAATTAAATCTTCTCATTCGGAATAAAAATTACATCTCCTCTTCCTGAACAATAATAAAATCTACTCTTCTGGAACAATAATTAAATCTCTTCTTCAGGAACAATAAATAAATCTCCTCTTCCATAACAATAATTAAGTCTATTCTTCCAGAACAATAATTAAATCTCTTCAGGAACAATAATTAAATCTACTCTTATATAAAAACAATTAAATCTCCTCTTCTGGAACAATAATTAAATCTCTTCTTCCGGAAAAATAAATAAATCTCCTCTTCCATAACAATAATTAAGTCTCTTCTTCCAGAACAATAATTAAATCTCTTCAGGAACAATAATAAAATCTCCTCTTTCGGAAAATTAATTAAATCTCCTCTTCCGGAATAATAATTAAATCTCCTTTTCTGGAACAATAATCAAATCTTCTCTTTGGAACAATAATTAAATCTCCTCTTCTTGAACAATAATTAAATTCCACTTCCGGAACAATAATTAAATCTCCTCTTCTGAAAAAATAATTAAATCTCTTCTGGAAAAATACTTAAATCACTTTTTCTGGAACAATAATTAAATCTCCTCTTTCAGAACAATAATTAAATCATCTATTCAGGAACAATAATTTAATCTCATCTTCTGGAACAAAAATTAAATCTCCTCTTCTGGAAAAATAATTAATTATCCTATTATGGAACAATAATTAAATATCCACTTCTGGAACAATAATTAAATCTCCTCTTCCGGAACAATAATTAAATCATCTATTCAGGAACAATAATTTAATCTCTTCTTCCAGAACAATAATCAAATCTCCTCTTCTGGAAAAAACAATTAAATCTCCTCTTCCGAAACAATAATTAAATTTGCTTTTCTGGAACAATAATTAAATCTCCTCTTCCGGGACAATAATTAAATCTCCACTTCAGGAACAATATTTAAATCTCCTATTCCAGAACAATAATTAAATCTCCTCTTCCGTAAAAATAATTAAATTTCCTGTGCTGGAACAATAATTAAATCTCCTCTTCCGGAACAATAATCAAATCTCCTCTTCCGGAACAATAATTAAAGCTACTCTTCTGGAGTAATAATTAAACCTCCTCTTCTAGAACAATTTTTTAAATCTTTTCTTCAGGAATAATAATTTAATCTCCATTTCTGGAACAATTAGTAAATCTACTCTTGTGGAACAATAACTAAACATCCTCTTCTGAAAAAATAATAAAATCTCCTCTTCTGGAAAAATACTTAAATCTCTTTTTCTGGAATAATGATTAAAACTCCTGATGTGGAACAATAATTAAATGTCCTCTTCTGGAACAATAATTAAATCTCCTCTTCTGGAAAAATAATTAAATCTCTTTTTCTGGAACAATAATTAAATCTCCTCTTATGGAAAATTAATTAAATCTCCACTTCCGTAACAATAACTAAATCTAATCCTCTGGAACAACAATCAAATCTTCTCTTTGTAACAATAACTAAATCTACTCTTCTGAAAAAATAATGAAATCTCTTCTGGAACAATAATTAAATCTCGTCTTCCGGAATAATAATTAAATCTCCTTTTCTAGAACAATAATTAAATCTGCTCTTCTGGAAAAATAATTAATTCTTTTCTTATGGAAAAATAATTAAATCTACACTTCCGGAACAATAATTAAATCTCCTCTTCCTTAACAATAATTAAATCTCCTCTTTCAGAACAATAATTAAGTTTCCTATACTTGAACAATAATTAAATCTACCATTTTGGACCAATAATTAAATCTCCTCTTTCAGAACAATAATTAAGTTTCCTATACTTGAACAATAATTAAATCTACCATTTTGGACCAATAATTAAATCTCCTCATCTGGAACAATAATTAAATGTCCTATTATAGAACAATAATTAAATCTCCTCTTCTGGAACAGTAATTAAACCTCCTCTTCTGGAAAAATAATTAAATCTCCTTCTGTAATAATAACTAAATCCCCTATTCTGGAACAATGATTAAACCTTCAATTCTGAAACAATAATAATTAAATCTCCTCATCCAGGACAATTATTAAATCTCCTCTACTGGAACAATAATTAATTCTCCTCTTCCGGAACAATAAATAAATCTCCTCTTCCAGAATAATAATTAAGTCTCTTTTCCGGAACAATAATTAAATCTCTTCAGTAACAATACTTAAATCTAATCTTCTGGAACAATAATTAAATCTCCTCTTCCAGAACAAGAATTAAATCTCCATTTCTGGAACAAGAATTAAATATCCTCTTCAGGAACAATAATTAAATCTCCTCTTCGGGAACAATAATTAAATCTCCTCTTCTGAAAAAATAATTAAATCTCTTCTGGAAAAATACTTAAATCTCTTTTTCTGGAACAATAACTAAATCTCCTCTTTCAGAACAATAATTAAATCATCTATTCAGGAACAATAATTAAATCTCATCTTCTGGAACAAAAATTAAATCTCCTCTTCTGGAAAAATAATTAAATATCCTATTATGGAACAATAATTAAATCTCCTCTTCCAGAACAATAATTAAATCTCTGATCTAAGAACAATAATGAAATCTCCTCTTCTGGAACAATAATTAAATCTCTTCTGGAACAATAATTAAATATCCTCTCCGGAAAAATAATTAAATCACCTCTTCAGGAACAATAATTAATCTCAGGTTCAGGATCAATAATTAATTCTCTTCCTCCGGAAAAATAATTAATTCTCCAATTGTGGAACAAGAATTCAATCTCCTCTTCCGGAACAAAAATCAAATCTCTTTATCTGGAACAATAATTACATCTCCTCTTCTTCTGGAACAATAATTAAATATCCTCTTCAAGATCTAAAATTAAATCTCCACTTCCAGATCAATAATTAAATCTCCACTACCGGAACAATAATTAAATCCGCTCTTCCGGAACAATAATTAAATCTCCTCTTGTGGAACAATAATCAAATATGCTCTTCTGGAAAAATAATTAAATCTCCTCTTCAGGATCAATAATTAAATCTCCTCTACTGGAAAAATAATTAAATCTCTGTAGTGGAAAAATAATTAAATGTCCTCTTGTGTAATGATAATTAAATCTACTCCTTTGGAACAATAATTTAATCTCCTCTTCCGGAACAATAATTAAATCTCCTCTTCCGGAACAATAATTAAATCTGCCATTCTGGAGCATTAATTAAATCTCCTCTACAGGAAAAATAATTAAATCCGGAACAATAAATAAATCTCCTCTTCCATAACAATAATTAAGTCTCTTCTTCCAGAACAATAATTAAATCTCTTCTTCCGGAAAAATAAATAAATCTCCTCTTCCATAACAATAATTAAGTCTCTTCTTCCAGAACAATAATTAAATCTCTTCAGGAACAATAATAAAATCTCCTCTTCCGGGACAATAATTAAATCTCCACTTCTGGAACAATATTTAAATCTCCTATTCCAGAACAATAATTAAATCTCTTCTTCCGTAAAAATAATTAAATTTCCTGTGCTGGAACAATAATTAAATCTCTTCTTCTGGAACAATAATCAAATCTCCTCTTCCGGAACAATAATTAAAGCTACTCTTCTGGAGTAATAATTAAACCTCCTCTTCTAGAACAATTTTTTAAATCTTTTCTTCAGGAATAATAATTTAATCTCCATTTCTGGAACAATTATTAAATCTACTCTTGTGGAACAATAATTAAATATCCTCTTCTGAAAAAATAATTAAATCCCCTCTTCTGGAACAATAATTAATCTCAGCTTCAGGATCAATAATTAATTCTCTTCTTCCAGAAAAATAATTAATTCTCCTATTGTGGAACAAGAATTCAATCTCCTCTTCCGGAACAAAATTCAAATCTCCTTATCTGGAACAATAATTACATCTCCTCTTCTTCTGGAACAATAATTAAATATCCTCTTCAAGATCTAAAATTAAATCTCCACTTCAAGATCAATAATTATATCTCCTCTTCTGGAACAACAATCAAATCTTCTATTCCGGAACAATAATTAAATCTCCTCTATTGGAGTAATAATTAAACCTCCACTTCTACAACAATAATCAAATCTCCTCTTCTGGAAAAACAATTAAATCTCCTCTTCCGAAACAATAATTAAATCTGCTTTTCTGGAACAATAATTAAATCTCCTGTTCCGGAACAATAATTAAATATGCTTTTCTGGAACAATAATTAAATCTCCTCTTGTGGAACAATAATCAAATCTCATCTTCCGGAACAATATTTAAATCTTTTCTTTAGGAATAATAATTCAATCTCCATTTCTGGAAAAATAATTAAATCACCTCTTCCGGAACAATAATTAAATCTCAGCTTCAGGTAACAATAATTAATTCTCTACTTCCGGAAAAATAATTAATTCTCCAATTGTGGAACAAGAATTCAATCTCCTCTTCCAGAGCAATAATTAAATCTCCTCTCCCGGAACAATAATCAAATCTCCTTATCTGGGACAATAATTACATCTCCTCTTCTTCTGTAACAATAATTAAATATCCTCTTCAAGATTAATAATTAAACCTACACTTCCAGAAGAATAATTAACTCTCCACTACCGGAACAATAATTAAATCTCCTCTTCGGGAACAATAATTAATTCTCCTCTTCTGGGACAATAATTAAATCTCCCATTCTGGAAAAATACTTAAATATCTTTTTCTGGAATAATGACTAAATCTCCTCTTGTGTAATGATAATTAAATCTACTCTTCCGGAAAAATAATTAAATATTCTATTATGGAACAATAATTAAATCTCTTCTTTCAGAACAATAATTAAGTCTCCTCTACTTGAACAATAATTAAATCTACCATTTTGGACCAATAATTAAATCTCCTCATCTGGAACAATAATTAAACCTCCTATTCTGGAAAAATAATTAAATCTCCTTTCTGTAATAATAATTAAATCCCCTATTCTGGAACAATGTTTAAACCTCCAATTCTGAAACAATAATAATTAAATCTCCTCATCTGGAACAATTATTAAATCTCCTCTTCCGGAACAATAATTAAATCTCCTCTTCATGAACAATAATTAAATCTCCTCTTCCAGAATAATAATTAAATCTCCTCTTCCAGAATAATAATTAAGTCTCTTTTCCGGAACAATAATTAAATCTCTTCAGTAACAATAATTAAATCTCCTCTTCCGGAACAATAATTAATTCTCCAATGTGGAAAAAGAATTCAATCTCCTCTTCCAGAGCAATAATTACATCTCTTCTTCTTCTGGAACAATAATTAAATCTCCTCTTCAAGATCTAAAATTAAATCTCCACTTCAAGATCAATAATTAAATCTCCTCTTCTGGAAAAACAATTAAATATCCTCTTCCGGAACAATAATTAAATCTGCTTTTGGAACAATAACTAAATCTCCTCTTCCGGAACAATAATAAAATCTACTCTTCTGGAACAATAATTAAATCTCTTCTTCAGGAACAATAAATAAATCTCCTCTTCCGTAACAATAATTAAGTCTATTCTTCCAGAACAATAATTAAATCTCTTCAGGAACAATAATTAAATCTACTCTTCCGGAACAACAATCAAATCTGCTCTTCTGGAAAAATAATTAAATCTCCTCTTCGGGATCAATAATTAAATCTCCTCTACTGGAACAGTAATTAAATCTCCCATTTTGGACCAGTAATTAAATCTCCTCTCCTGGAAAAATAATTAAATCATCTCTTCTGGAACAGTAATTAAATCTCATCTTCTAGAACAATAATTAAATCTCCTCTTGTGTAATGATAATTAAATCTACTCTTTTGGAACAATAATTTAATCTCCTCTTCCGGAACAATAATTAAATCTCCTCTTCCGGAACAATAACTAAATCTCCTCGTTCGGAATAAAAATTACATCTCCTCTTTCTGAACAATAATAAAATCTACTCTTCTGGAACAATAAATAAATCTCTACTACCGGAACAATAAATAAATCTCCTCTTCTGTAACAATAATTAAGTCTATTCTTCCAGAACAATAATTAAATCTCGTCTTCTGGAACAATAATTTAATCTCATCTTCTGGAACAAAAATTAAATCTCCTCTTCTGGAAAAATAATTAATTATCCTATTATGGAACAATAATTAAATATCCACTTCTGGAACAATAATTAAATCTCCTCTTCCGGAACAATAATTAAATCTCCTCTTCCGGAACAATAATCAAATCTCCTCTTCCGGAACAATAATTAAAGCTACTCTATTGGAGTAATAATTAAACCTCCTCTGCTAGAACAATTTTTTAAATCTTTTCTTCAGGTATAATAATTTAATCTCCATTTCTGGAACAATTATTAAATCTACTCTTGTGGAACAATAATTAAATCTCCTCTTCTGGAACAATAATTAAATATCCTATTATGGAACAACAATTAAATCTCCTCTTATGGAAAATTAATTAAATCTCCACTTCCGTAACAATAATTAAAACTCATCTTCTGGAACAACAATCAAATCTTCTCTTTGGAACAATAACTAAATCTACTCTTCTGGAAAAATAATTAAATCTCTTCTGGAACAATAATTAAATCTGCTCTTCTGGAAAAATAATTAATTCTTTTCTTATGGAAAAATAATTAAATCTACACTTCCGGAACAATAATTAAATCTCCTCTTCCTTAACAATAATTAAATCTCCTCTTTCAGAACAATAATTAAGTTTCCTATACTTGAACAATAATTAAATCTACCATTTTGGACCAATAATTAAATCTCCTCATCTGGAACAATAATTAAATATCCTATTATAGAACCATAATTAAATCTCCTCTTCTGGAACAGTAATTAAACCTCCTATTCTGGAAAAATAATTAAATCTCCTTTCTGTAATAATAATTAAATCCCCTATTCTGGAACAATGATTAAACCTCCAATTCTGAAACAATAATAATTAAATCTCCTCATCTGGAACAATTATTAAATCTCTTCTACTGGAACAATAATTAAATCTCCTCTTCATGAACAATAAATAAATCTCCTCTTCCAGAATAATAATTAAGTCTCTTTTCCGGAACAATAATTAAATCTCTTCAGTAACAATAATTAAATCTCCTCTTCCGGGAACAATAATTAAATCCCCTTTCCGGAAAAATAATCAATTCTCCAATGTGGAAAAAGAATTCAATCTCCTCTTCCAGAGCAATAATTACATCTCCTCTTCTTCTGGAACAATAATTAAATATCCTCTTCAAGATCTAAAATTAAATCTCCACTTCAAGATCAATAATTAAATCTCCTCTTCTGGAAAAACAATTAAATATCCTCTTCCGGAACAATAATTAAATCTGCTTTTGGAACAATAACTAAATCTCCTCTTCCGGAACAATAATTAAATCTTCTCATTCGGAATAAAAATTACATCTCCTCTTCCTGAACAATAATAAAATCTACTCTTCTGGAACAATAATTAAATCTCTTCTTCAGGAACAATAAATAAATCTCCTCTTCCATAACAATAATTAAGTCTATTCTTCCAGAACAATAATTAAATCTCTTCAGGAACAATAATTAAATCTACTCTTATATAAAAACAATTAAATCTCCTCTTCTGGAACAATAATTAAATCTCTTCTTCCGGAAAAATAAATAAATCTCCTCTTCCATAACAATAATTAAGTCTCTTCTTCCAGAACAATAATTAAATCTCTTCAGGAACAATAATAAAATCTCCTCTTTCGGAAAATTAATTAAATCTCCTCTTCCGGAATAATAATTAAATCTCCTTTTCTGGAACAATAATCAAATCTTCTCTTTGGAACAATAATTAAATCTCCTCTTCTTGAACAATAATTAAATTCCACTTCCGGAACAATAATTAAATCTCCTCTTCTGAAAAAATAATTAAATCTCTTCTGGAAAAATACTTAAATCACTTTTTCTGGAACAATAATTAAATCTCCTCTTTCAGAACAATAATTAAATCATCTATTCAGGAACAATAATTTAATCTCATCTTCTGGAACAAAAATTAAATCTCCTCTTCTGGAAAAATAATTAATTATCCTATTATGGAACAATAATTAAATATCCACTTCTGGAACAATAATTAAATCTCCTCTTCCGGAACAATAATTAAATCATCTATTCAGGAACAATAATTTAATCTCTTCTTCCAGAACAATAATCAAATCTCCTCTTCTGGAAAAAACAATTAAATCTCCTCTTCCGAAACAATAATTAAATTTGCTTTTCTGGAACAATAATTAAATCTCCTCTTCCGGGACAATAATTAAATCTCCACTTCAGGAACAATATTTAAATCTCCTATTCCAGAACAATAATTAAATCTCCTCTTCCGTAAAAATAATTAAATTTCCTGTGCTGGAACAATAATTAAATCTCCTCTTCCGGAACAATAATCAAATCTCCTCTTCCGGAACAATAATTAAAGCTACTCTTCTGGAGTAATAATTAAACCTCCTCTTCTAGAACAATTTTTTAAATCTTTTCTTCAGGAATAATAATTTAATCTCCATTTCTGGAACAATTAGTAAATCTACTCTTGTGGAACAATAACTAAACATCCTCTTCTGAAAAAATAATAAAATCTCCTCTTCTGGAAAAATACTTAAATCTCTTTTTCTGGAATAATGATTAAAACTCCTGATGTGGAACAATAATTAAATGTCCTCTTCTGGAACAATAATTAAATCTCCTCTTCTGGAAAAATAATTAAATCTCTTTTTTCTGGAACAATAATTAAATCTCCTCTTATGGAAAATTAATTAAATCTCCACTTCCGTAACAATAACTAAATCTAATCCTCTGGAACAACAATCAAATCTTCTCTTTGTAACAATAACTAAATCTACTCTTCTGAAAAAATAATGAAATCTCTTCTGGAACAATAATTAAATCTCCTCTTGTGTAATGATAATTAAATCTACTCTTTTGGAACAATAATTTAATCTCCTCTTCCGGAACAATAATTAAATCTCCTCTTCCGGAACAATAACTAAATCTCCTCGTTCGGAATAAAAATTACATCTCCTCTTTCTGAACAATAATAAAATCTACTCTTCTGGAACAATAAATAAATCTCTACTACCGGAACAATAAATAAATCTCCTCTTCTGTAACAATAATTAAGTCTATTCTTCCAGAACAATAATTAAATCTCGTCTTCCGGAACAATAATTTAATCTCATCTTCTGGAACAAAAATTAAATCTCCTCTTCTGGAAAAATAATTAATTATCCTATTATGGAACAATAATTAAATATCCACTTCTGGAACAATAATTAAATCTCCTCTTCCGGAACAATAATTAAATCTCCTCTTCCGGAACAATAATCAAATCTCCTCTTCCGGAACAATAATTAAAGCTACTCTATTGGAGTAATAATTAAACCTCCTCTGCTAGAACAATTTTTTAAATCTTTTCTTCAGGAATAATAATTTAATCTCCATTTCTGGAACAATTATTAAATCTACTCTTGTGGAACAATAATTAAATCTCCTCTTCTGGAACAATAATTAAATATCCTATTATGGAACAACAATTAAATCTCCTCTTATGGAAAATTAATTAAATCTCCACTTCCGTAACAATAATTAAATCTCATCTTCTGGAACAACAATCAAATCTTCTCTTTGGAACAATAACTAAATCTACTCTTCTGGAAAAATAATTAAATCTCTTCTGGAACAATAATTAAATCTGCTCTTCTGGAAAAATAATTAATTCTTTTCTTATGGAAAAATAATTAAATCTACACTTCCGGAACAATAATTAAATCTCCTCTTCCTTAACAATAATTAAATCTCCTCTTTCAGAACAATAATTAAGTTTCCTATACTTGAACAATAATTAAATCTACCATTTTGGACCAATAATTAAATCTCCTCATCTGGAACAATAATTAAATGTCCTATTATAGAACCATAATTAAATCTCCTCTTCTGGAACAGTAATTAAACCTCCTCTTCTCGAAAAATAATTAAATCTCCTTTCTGTAATAATAATTAAATCCCCTACTCTGGAACAATGATTAAACCTCCAATTCTGAAACAATAATAATTAAATCTCCTCATCTGGAACAATTATTAAATCTCTTCTACTGGAACAATAATTAAATCTCCTCTTCATGAACAATAAATAAATCTCCTCTTCCAGAATAATAATTAAGTCTCTTTTCCGGAACAATAATTAAATCTCTTCAGTAACAATAATTAAATCTCCTCTTCCGGAACAATAATTAAATCCCCTTTCCGGAAAAATAATCAATTCTCCAATGTGGAAAAAGAATTCAATCTCCTCTTCCAGAGCAATAATTACATCTCCTCTTCTTCTGGAACAATAATTAAATATCCTCTTCAAGATCTAAAATTAAATCTCCACTTCAAGATCAATAATTAAATCTCCTCTTCTGGAAAAACAATTAAATATCCTCTTCCGGAACAATAATTAAATCTGCTTTTGGAACAATAACTAAATCTCCTCTTCCGGAACAATAATTAAATCTTCTCGCTCGAATAAAAATTACATCTCCTCTTCCTGAACAATAATAAAATCTACTCTTCTGGAACAATAATTAAATCTCTTCTTCAGGAACAATAAATAAATCTCCTCTTCCATAACAATAATTAAGTCTATTCTTCCAGAACAATAATTAAATCACTTCAGGAACAATAATTAAATCTACTCTTCTAAAAAAACAATTAAATCTCCTCTTCCTGAACAATAATTAAATCTCTTCTTCCGGAAAAATAAATAAATCTCCTCTTCCATAACAATAATTAAGTCTCTTCTTCCAGAACAATAATTAAATCTCTTCAGGAACAATAATAAAATCTCCACTTTCGGAAAAATAATTAAATCTCCTCTTCCGGAATAATAATTAAATCTCCTCTTCTGAAAAAATAATTAAATCTCTTCTGGAAAAATACTTAAATCACTTTTTCTGGAACAATAATTAAATCTCCTCTTTCAGAACAATAATTAAATCATCTATACAGGAACAATAATTTAATCTCATCTTCTGGAACAAAAATTAAATCTCCTCTTCTGGAAAAATAATTAAATATCCTATTATGGAACAATAATTAAATATCCACTTCTGGAACAATATTTAAATCTCCTCTTACGGAACAATAATTAAATCTCTGATCTCAGAACAATAATTAAATCTCCTTTTCTGGAGCAATAATTAAATCTCTTCTGGAGCAATAATTAAGTATCCTCTCCCGGAAAAATAATTAAATAACCTCTTCAGGAACAATAATTAAATCTCAGCTTCAGGGAACATTAATTAATTCTCTTCTTCCGGAAAAATAATTAATTCTCCAATTGTGGAACAACAATTCAATCTCCTCTTCCAGAGCAATAATTACACCTCCTCTTCTTCTGGAACAATAATTAAATCTCCTCTTCTGGAACAACAACCAAATCTTCTCTTCCGAAACAATAATTAAATCTGCTTTTCTGGAACAATAATTTAATCTCTTCTTCTGGAACAATAATTAAATCTCCTCTTCTGGAAAAATAATTAAATCTCTGTAGTGGAACGATAATTAAATGTCCTCTTCTGGAACAATAATTAAATCATCTCTTCCGGAACAATAATTAAATCTGCCATTTTGGAGCAATAATTAAATCTCCTCTTCCGGAACAATAATTAAATCTGCCATTCTGGAGCAATAATTAAATCTCCTCTACAGGAACAATAATTAAATCTCTTCTCCCGGAACAATAATTAAATCTCCTCTTCTGGAAAAATAATTAAATCTCTTTTTCCGTAACAATAATTAAATCTCATCCTCAGGAACAACAATCAAATCTTCTCTTTGGAACAATAACTAAATCTACTCTTCTGGAAAAATAATTAAATATCTTCCGGAACAATAATTAAATGTCGTCTTCCGGAACAATAATTAAACCTACCCTTCAGGAACAATAATTAAATCTCTTCTTCCGGAACAATAATTAAATCTCCTCTTCCGGAACAATAATTAAATCTCCTCTTCTGGAACAATAATTAAGTCTATTCTTCCAGAACAATAATTAAATCTCTTCAGGAACAATAATTAAATCTACTCTTCTATAAAAACAATTAAATCTCCTCTTCTGGAAAAATAATTAAATCTCTTCTTCCGGAAAAATAAATAAATCTCCTCTTCCATAACAATAATTAAGTCTCTTCTTCCAGAACAATAATTAAATCTCTTCAGGAACAATAATAAAATCTCCGCTTTCGGAACAATAATTAAATCTCCTCTTCCGGGACAATAATTAAATCTCCACTTCTGGAACAATATTTAAATCTCCTATTCCAGAACAATAATTAAATCTCTTCTTCCGTAAAAATAATTAAATTTCCTGTGCTGGAACAATAATTAAATCTCTTCTTCTGGAACAATAATTAAATCTCCTCTTCCGGAACAATAATCAAATCTCCTCTTCCGGAACAATAATTAAAGCTAATCTTCTGGAGTAATAATTAAACCTCCTCTGCTAGAACAATTTTTTAAATCTTTTCTTCAGGAATAATAATTTAATCTCCATTTCTGGAACAATTATTAAATCTACTCTTGTGGAACAATAATTAAATCTCCTCTTCTGGAAAAATACTTAAATCTCTTTTTCTGGAATAATGATTAAATCTCCTGATGTGGAACAATAATTAAATGTCCTCTTCTGGAATAATAATTAAATCATCTATTCTGGAACAATAATTAAATATCCTACTTTGGAACAATAATTAAATCTCATCCTCTGGAACAACAATCATATCTTCTCTTTGGAACAATAACTAAATCTAAGCTTCTGGAAAAATAATTAAATCTCTTCTGGAACAATAATTAAATCTCTTCTTCCGGAATAATAATTAAATCTCCTTTTCTGGAACAATAATTAAATCTGCTCTTCTGGAAAAATAGTTAATTCTTTTCTTATGGAAAAATAATTAAATCTACACTTCCGGAACAATAATTAAGTCTCCTCTACTTGAACAATAATTAAGTCTCCTCTACTTGAACAATAATTAAATCTACCATTTTGGACCAATAATTAAATCTCCTCATCTGGAACAATAATTAAATATCCTATTATAGAACCATAATTAAATCTCTTCTTCTGGAACAGTAATTAAATCTCCTCCTTCTGGAGAGGTTGATCAATTGCTTGCCTGTCCCTCTGGGAGAACAGAGCTAATACTTTCTGCTACAAATAAGTGATGCTAGGATTTTCATTTTTAAGTAGGATGTCGCTAGATAACCGTGGCTGGTCTACGATTTGCTATGCTTCTACCTCAGTTTCTCCAGTGCTAGCTGTGTAACACCATGCCTGACTGCTGAAAACCCGATGTCAGTCTGGCTAGTCTACATCCTCCCCCACACCTTTTTTTTTTTTTTTTTTTTTTTTGGCAATAGCACCATACTGTTTCAACCGTTATTATTTTTTTTTTCCTTAATATACTGGCTATGGGTTGATTAGATCAGGAAAATCTCCAAACATCATTCATGTTAATTAAAACATAAAGCTTACATTGAATTCTGTTAATTAAAGGATGATTTCAGTGGTCGTCCTGTGTAGTGTTGAGAGTGGTGTATTGAAGTCTCCCACTATAAGTGTGTGAGGTTTTATATGAGCTTTGAGTTTTAGTAGTGTTTCTTTTACGAATGTGGGTGACTTTGTATTAGGGGCATAGATGTTCAGAATTGAGACTTTGTGTTGATGGATTTCTCCTGAGATGAATATGAAATGACCGTCTTCATCTCTTTTGACTAGTTTTGGTTTGAAGTCTAGCTTGTTAGATATTAGGATAGCTACGCCTGCTTGCTTCTTATTTCCATTTGATTGGAAAATCTTTTCCCAACCCTTTACCCTGAGGTAATGTCTATCTTTGGAGCTGAGATGTGTTTCCTGTATGCAGCAGAAGGATGGATTCTGTCTTCGTATCCATTCTGTCCGCCTGTGTCTTTTATAGGTGATTAATGTTGAGGGAAAATAAGGACCATTGATTTTTTAGTTATTGTCTGATTTAAATTTGTTGTCGGTGTTGGTATATATTTGCCCTGCTTTATCCTTTGGGTTCTGGTAAAGCGGGATTATCGTTTTTCTCTTTGTTTTGAGGGTAGTTAACTTCCTTGCGTTGGAGTTTTACTTCCAGAACTTTCTTTAGGGCTGGATTTGTAGATGCGATTTGTGAAAATCTGGGTTAATCATTAAATATCTGGTTTTCTCCATCTACCATGGTTGGAATTCTTGCTGGGTACAGGAGCCTGGGCTGGCGTCCACGGACTCTTAGTATTTGGGGAACATCTGCCCCGGACCTTCTGGCCTTGAGGGTTTCCATGGAGAAGTCAGGGGTAATTTGGTTTCAGAAAACAGTAGGCCTCGCGGAGATGACATCAACCGAACACAGCAAAACAAGGGGTAACAGTGCTGGGCACAAACCCTCAGGTGAGCAGTGACCGAGGGAGCCCAATAGGAGGACAAGGAAACCAAGAACGGGCAGAAAAGTCGGGGGCGTCACAACGCCGCCGACAGTAGGAGTCTCCCAAACACCCCCAGACAGAGCCACCGTAGCCGGAACGCAGAGAAGCTGGGTAGCTGGGTTTCTAACAGGTTTTCATAACAAAAAACCGTGGAGTCAAATATAGGAATAAATGATACGAAATGAGAAAGACGGAGGAGAATCCAGAGTCGCACCGCACCTCCTTGACTTCCCAGCCGAAAAGACAGCGAGTTCCGGTTTCCTCCTGCCTTATCGCTTCCTCTCTCTGAGCAACCAACCACATCTCTTCCCGCCTGTCTGCACGGAACCGCAGACCTCCCCGGTTAACCGGCGACTGTCTCCGCCCTCTGACTCCGAGCGAAGTTTATTTGTTAGAACCAAACAAAATATCACATTTTTTGTGTAACGGTAAAAGGAAAAGAAGGAAAACGTGAATGTTACGATTGATATCAGAAAAAATATAGACAAGTAAATCCGCATACAGGTGATAAATCCATCAGAAATGTGTTTACTGACGGATTCAGAGAAAATGTTCCACATCTCTGCTATCTCGGGGAGTCGAGGAGATTGTGTCCAATTCACTCTCCATCCCAATACTCTGCTTTATCAGACCCGAGTGATCTTTCGATGTCTTTCGACTTTGTACACTTTTCGGCTCTTTAGTGCGTTTCCGGCAACAAGGAGAATTCTCAGCTATAAATGCCGAGCCTTCGACTGCATCAGAGCCTGGAGAAGGAAATATTACTCGAGTGAGCAGGTGACTCACACAACAACTGTGAGCAACGACGGAGACGCCCGGCGGTCGCCAGCCCCCAAATAACACACAGAGATGCTGCACTGGATGAAATGCTGTTGCTAGCATTGCTTCCCGGCTGGCTCTTAAATATCAACCCGTGTCTATTAATCTAAGTGTTTCCACGTGGTCTCATCTTACCGGAGAGAGACGGCCTGGAGCTCTGCTCTCTCAGTCTCTGCACATGGACTCTCCTCCTCCCTCTTCCTCGACTCCTCCTTGGGTGGAGTGGGCAGCCTCGTCCTGCGTCCGACCTCGGAGCGATGGCATCGGGTCTCTCTCCGCGTGGTTTGATGCCGGCTGCTGATTGGCCGTGGACCGCGTTTGCTGTGTGTCGACCTTGACCTCTCCGACCTTTATCATGAAAGCGTGCTGCATTGTGCCAGAGGTTTTTTTCCGGCATCTCTCGTGTGGGTTTTGCCGGTTCGGTGTGCTCGTGTGGGGGATTACACGGATGCGTTTTCTCATGTCGGAGCATCCCTGCATCTCCGCGATGGAGCCTCCCTGGTCACGGCGGGTGATTTTTCCGATGTGTTCTTGGATTTCATTTGCCTGTGTTTTATTGCGTATTTCACACCAATGTGCGTGACGGGGGGGTCACCCTGTGGTTCTCTTCATGTGGTTCGGATTCCAGGGTGATGGTAGCTTCATCCGATGAGCGTGGCGGTCACCCTTCCGCTCCTGTTGTACGGAGCGCTTCATGTCTTCCTTAAATCTCTCGTGGAATTCTGCCCCGTCCTTTTCAGGTTGGGAGACTTTTGACCACCGATTCTATTTCTCTGGGTAGCGTAAGTCTAATCAGTCCCTGATCTGTCCTCGCGTTAGTTTTGCTAAGTGATATCTTTCCATAAAACGGGTCGCGTAACTGAGCACTGTTCAACTTTCATGAGTTTGTAGGTTTTCTGCAATTTGTGTTGTTGATTTTTAACCTAAAAACATTGGGATCCAGTGAGATTCAGGTGGCTGCTCCGAGTTTTTATGTCTTTGTTGCCGAGTGTGTGTGAAAGAACTGATACCGGAGAGAAACCCCGTGAACGTAATCAGCGTGGTGCAGCCCGTTCATGCCCAAGTCACCTGACACAGCATGAAAATGCACATGCTGGGGAGAGATCCTGTGATTGCAGTGAGTGTGATGAAGGCTTTGCACTCGCCAGTTATCTGCAGAGGCGTAAAAGGACACACACTGGAGGGAAACCCCTGCTGTGAGCCTTTCCATGTATGAGTAGTCTCCAAAATCATGAGACAGTTACCATAGTGCAGAGAAACTATATAGACATAGTATGACAACATTTTAAATTTATGCATGAGAAAAATTTTTGTATGAAACCAGTCAGTTAATGCTTTTGCTTCTTACAGTAGCTTTTGAATATCCGAGAAAAGATAATGAGGAGACCTTATTGTCAAGAATTTCGTAAGATCTTTTACCTATGTAATATTTAACAATTAATTCTCCGATAATTAAATCTCCTTCTCTGGAACAATTATTACATCTCTTCTTCTTCTGGAAAAATAATTAAATCTCCTCTTCTGGAAAAATAATTAGTTCTCTTCTTCCAGAACAAGAATTAAATCTGCTCTTCCGGAACAATAATTACATCTCCTGTTCCGGAACAACAATCAAATCTTCTCTTTGGAACAATAACTAAATCTCCTCTTCAGGAAAAATAATTAAATCTCCTCTTCTAGAAAAATAATTAAATCTTCTCTTCTGGAACAATAATTAAATATTCACTTCTAGAACAATAATTAAATCACATCTTCCGGAACAATAATTAAATCACCTCTTCTGGAACAATAATTAAATCTCCTCGTTCGGAATAAAAATTACATCTCCTCTTCCTGAACAACAATAAAATCTCCTCTTCTGGAACAATAATTAAATCTCTTCTTCCGGAACAATAAATAAATCTCTTCTTCCATAACAATAATTAAGTCTCTTCTTCCAGAACAATAATTAAATCTCTTCAGGAACAATACTAAAATCTCCTCTTTCAGAAAAATAATTAAATCTCCTCTTCAGGAACAATAATTAAATCTCTTCCGTAAAAATAATTAAATTTCCTGTGCTGGAACAATAATTAAATCTCTTCTTCTGGAACAATAATCAAATCTCCTCTTCCGGAACAATAATTAAAGCTACTCTTCTAGAACAATTGTTTAAATCTTTTCTTCAGGAATAATAATTTAATCTCCATTTCTGGAACAATTATTAAATCTACTCTTGTGGAACAATAATTAAATCTCATCCTCTGGAACAACAATCAAATCTTCTCTTTGGAACAATAACTAAATCTACGCTTCTGGAAAAATAATTAAATCTCTTCTTCCGGAATAATAATTAAATCTCCTTTTCTGGAACAATAATTAAATCTGCTCTTCTGGAAAACTAGTTAATTCTTTTCTTATGGAAAAATAATTAAATCTACACTTCCTGAACAATAATTAAATCTCCTCTTCCTGAACAATAATTACATCTCCTCTTTCAGAACAATAATTAAGTCTCCTCTACTTGAACAATAATTAAATCTACCATTTTGGACCAATAATTAAATCTCCTCTTCTGGAACAACAACCAAATCTTCTCTTCCGAAACAATAATTAAATCTGCTTTTCTAGAACAATAATTTAATCTCTTCTTCTGGAACAATAATTAAATCTCCTCTTCTGGAAAAATAATTAAATCTCTGTAGTGGAACGATAATTAAATGTCCTCTTCTGGAACAATAATTAAATCTCTTCTTCGGGAACAATAATTAAATCTCCTCTTCTGAAAAAATAATTAAATCTCTTCTGGAAAAATACTTAAATCTCTTTTTCTGGAACAATAATTAAATCTCCTCTTTCAGAACAATAATTAAATCATCTATTCAGGAACAATAATTAAATCTCATCTTCTGGAACAAAAATTAAGTCTCCTCTTCCGGAAAAACAATTAAATCTCCTCTTCTGAAACAATAATTAAATCTGCTTTTCTGGAACAATAATTACATCTCCTCTTCTGGAATAATAATTAAATCTCCTCTTGTGGAACAATAATCAAATCTCCTAATCTGGATCAATAATCAAATCTCATCTTCCGGAACAATAATTAAATCTCTGATCTCGGAACAATAATGAAATCTCTTCTCTGGAACAATAATTATATCTCTTCTGGAGCAATAATTAAGTATCCTCTCCCGGAAAAATAATTAAATCACCTCTTCAGGAACAATAATTAAATCTCAGCTTCAGGGAACAATAATTAATTCTCTTCTTCCGGAACAATAATTAAATCCCCTCTTCCGGAACAACAATCAAATCTGCTCTTCTGGAAAAATAATTAAATCTCTGTAGTGGAACAATAATTAAATGTCCTCTTCTGGAACAATAATTAAATCATCTCTTCTGGAACAGTAATTAAATCTCATCTTCTAGAACAATAATTAAATCTCCTCTTGTGTAATGATAATTAAATCTACTCTTTTGGAACAATAATTTAATCTCCTCTTCTGGAACAATAATTACATCTCCTCTTCTGGATTAATAATTAAATCTCCTCTTCCGGAACAATAATTAAATCTCCTCTTCCGGAACATTAATTACATCTCCTCTTCTGGAATAATAATTAAATCTCCTCTTCTGGGACAATAATTAAATCTCCTCTTCTGGAACAATAATTAAATCTGCCATTCTGGAGCAATAATAAAACCTCCTCTTTCGGAGAAATAATTAAATCTCCTCTTGTGTAATGATAATTAAATCTACTCTTTTGGAACAATAATTCAATCTCCTCTTCTTGAACAATAATAAAATATATTCTTCTGGAACAATAATTAAATCTCGGCTTCTGGAACAATAAATTAATCTCCTCTTCCAGAATAATAATTATATCTCCTCTTCCAGAACAATAAATAAATCTCCTCTTCCAGAATAATAATTAAGTCTCTTTTCCGGAACAATAATTAAATCTCTTCAGTAACAATAGTTAAATCTCCTCTTCTGGAACAATAATTAATCTCAGCTTCAGGATCAATAATTAATTCTCTTCTTCCAGAAAAATAATTAATTCTCCTATTGTGGAACAAGAATTCAATCTCCTCTTCCGGGACAAAAATCAAATCTCCTTATCTGGAACAATAATTACATCTCCTCTTCTTCTGGAACAATAATTAAATATCCTCTTCAAGATCTAAAATTAAATCTCCACTTCCAGATCAATAATTAAATCTCCTCTTCTTCTGGAACAATAATTAAATCTCCACTACCGGAACAATAATTATATCTCCTCTTCCGGAATAATCAAATATGCTCTTATGGAAAAATAATTAAATCTCCTCTACTGGAAAAATAATTAAATATCTGTAGTGGAAAAATAATTAAATGTCCTCTTGTGTAATGATAATTAAATCTACTCCTTTGGAACAATAATTTAATCTCCTCTTTCGGAACAATAATTAAATATATTCTTCTGGAACAATAATTAAATCTCCTCTTCCGGAACAATAATTACATCTCCTCTTCAGGAATAATAATTAAATCTCCTCTTCATGAACAATAATTTAATCTCCTCTTCCGGAACAATAATTAAATCTCCTCTTCTGGAACAATAATTAAGTCTCTACTTCCGGAACAATAATTAAATCTCCTCTTCCGGAACAATAATTACATCTCCTCTTCTGGATTAATAATTAAATCTCCTCTTCCTGAACAATAAATAAATCTCCTCTTCCAGAATAATAATTAAATCTCCTCTTCATGAACAATAATTAAATCCCCTCTTCCGGAAAAATAATTAATTCTCCAATGTGGAAAAAGAATTCAATCTCCTCTTCCAGAGCAATAATTACATCTCCTCTTCTTCTGGAACAATAATTAAATCTCCTCTTCAAGATCTAAAATTAAATCTCCACTTCAAGATCAATAATTAAATCTCCTCTTCTGGAAAAACAATTAAATCTCCTCTTCTGGAACAATAATTACATCTTCTCGTTCGGAATAAAAATTACATCTCCTCTTCCTGAACAATAATAAAATCTACTCTTCTGGAACAATAATTAAATCTCTTCTTCAGGAACAATAAATAAATCTCCTCTTCCGGAACAACAATCAAATCTGCTCTTCTGCAAAAATAATTAAATCTCCTCTTCGGGATCAATAATTAAATCTCCTCTACTGGAACAATAATTAAATCTCCTAATCTGGATCAATAATTAAATCACCTCTTCAGGAACACTATTTAATTCTCAGCTTCAGGGAACAATAATTAATTCTCTTCTTCCGGAAAAATAATTAATTCTCCAATTGTGGAACAAGAATTCAATCTCCTCTTCCAGAGCAATAATTAAATCTCCTCTTCCGGAATAATAATCAAATCTCCTCATCTGGAAAAACAATTAAATCTCCTCTTCTGAAACAATAATTAAATCTGCTTTTCTGGAACAATAATTAAATCTCCTCTTCTGGAACAATAAATAAATCTCCTCTTCCATAACAATAATTAAGTTTCTTCTTCCAGAACAATAATTAAATCTCTTCAGGAACAATAATAAAATCTCCTATTTCAGAAAAATAATTAAATCTCCTCTTCTGGAACAATAAATAAATCTTCTCTTCCGGAAAAATAATTAAATCTCCTCTTCTAGAAAAATAATTAAATCTCCTCTTCTGGAAAAATAATTAAATCTCTTCTGGAAAAATACTTAAATCTTTTTTTCTGAAACAATAATTAAATCTCCTCTTTCAGAACAATAATTAAATCATTTATTCAGGAACAATAATTAAATATCCACTTCTGGAACAATAATTCAATCTCCTAATCTGGATCAATAATGAAATCTCCTCTTCTGGAGCAATAATTAAGTATCCTCTCCTGGAAAAATAATTAAATCACCTCTTCAGGAACAATAATTAAATCTCAGCTTCAGAGAACAATAATTAATTCTCTTCTTCCGGAAAAATAATTAATTCTCCAATTGTGAAACAAGAATTCAATCTCCTCTTCCAGAGCAATAATTAAATCTCCTCTTCCGGAACAGTAATCAAATCTCCTTATCTGGAACAATAATTAAATATCCTCTTCAAGATCTAAAATTAAATCTCCACTTCAAGATCAATAATTAAATCTCCACTTCTGGAACAATAATTATATCTCCTCTTCTGGAACAACAATCAAATCTTCTCTTCTAGAACAATAATCAAATCTCCTCTTCTGGAAAAACAATTAAATCTCCTCTTCCGAAACAATAATTAAATCTCCTCTTCTGGAAAAATAATTAAATCTCCTCTTGTGGAACAGTAATTAAATCTCTTCTTCTGGAGCAATAATTAAGTATCCTCACCCGGAAAAATAATTAAATCTCCTCTTCGGGAACAATAATTAAATCTCTTCTTCCGGAAAAATAATTAATTCTCCAATTGTGGAACAAGAATTCAATCTCGTCTTCCTGAACAATAATTAAGTCTCCTGTTCCGGAACAATAATTAAATCTGCCATTCTGGAGCAATAAATAAATCTCCTCTACAGGAACAATAATTAAATCTCTTCTTCCGGAACAATAAATAAATCTCCTCTTCCATAACAATAATGAAGTCTCTTCTTCCAGAACAATAATTAAATCTCTTCAGGAACAATAATAAAATCTCCTCTTTCGGAAAAATAATTAAATCTCCTCTTCCGGAAAAATAATTAAACCTCCTCTTCTAGAACAATTTTTTAATCTTTTCTTCAGGAATAATAATTTAATCTCCATTTCTGGAACAATTATTAAATCTACTCTTGTGGAACAATAATTAAATATCTTCTTCTGAAAAAATAATTAAATCCCCTCTTTTGGAGTGTAGAGTGTAGAGTGTAGAGTGTAGAGTGTAGAGTGTAGAGTGTAGAGTGTAGAGTGTAGAGTGTAGAGTGTAGAGTGTAGAGTGTAGAGTGTAGAGTGTAGAGTGTAGAGTGTGGAGTGTGGAGTGTAGAGTGTGGAGTGTAGAGTGTAGAGTGTAGAGTGTAGAGTGTGGAGTGTGGAGTGTAGAGTGTAGAGTGTAGAGTGTGGAGTGTGGAGTGTAGAGTGTAGAGTGTGGAGTGTAGAGTGTAGAGTGTAGAGTGTGGAGTGTAGAGTGTAGAGTGTAGAGTGTAGAGTGTAGAGTGTAGAGTGTAGAGTGTGGAGTGTAGAGTGGAGTGTAGAGTGTAGAGTGTAGAGTGTAGAGTGTAGAGTGTGGAGTGAGAGTGTAGAGTGTAGAGTGTAGAGTGTAGAGTGTAGAGTGTAGAGTGTAGAGAGTGTGAGTGTAGAGTGTAGAGTGTAGAGTAGAGTGTAGAGTAGTGTGGAGTGTGGAGTGTAGAGTGTAGAGTGTAGAGTGTAGAGTGTAGAGTGTAGAGTGTAGAGTGTGGAGTGTAGAGTGTGGAGTGTAGAGTGTAGAGTGTAGAGTGTAGAGTGTAGAGTGTAGAGTGTAGAGTGTAGAGTGTAGAGTGTGAGTGTAGAGTGTAGAGTAGAGTGTAGAGTGTAGAGTGTAGAGTGTAGAGAGTGTAGAGTGTGGAGTGTAGAGTGTAGAGTGTAGAGTGTAGAGTGGAGTGTAGTGGAGGAGTGTAGAGTGTAGAGTGTGAGTGTAGAGTGTAGAGTGGGTGTAGGGTAGAGTGTAGAGGTGGAGGTGAGAGTGTAGAGTGTAGAGTGTAGAGTGTAGAGTGTAGAGTGTAGAGTGTAGAGTGTAGAGTGTAGAGTGTAGAGTGTAGAGTGAGTGTAGAGTGTAGAGTGTAGAGTGTAGAGTGAGTGTAGAGTGTAGAGTGTAGAGTGTAGAGTGTAGAGTGTAGAGTGTAGAGTGTAGAGAGTGTAGAGTAGAGTGTAGAGTGTAGAGTGTAGAGTGTAGAGTGTAGAGTGTAGAGAGTGTAGAGTGTAGAGTGTAGAGTGTAGAGTGTAGAGTGTAGAGTGTAGAGTGTAGAGTGTAGAGTGTAGAGGTAGAGTGTAGAGTGTAGAGTGTGGAGTGTGGAGAGTGTGGAGTGGAGGTGTGGAGTGTAGAGTGTAGAGTGTAGTGTGGAGTGTGGAGTGTAGAGTGTGGAGTGTGGAGTGTAGAGTGTAGAGTGTAGAGTGTAGAGTGTAGAGTGTAGAGTGTAGAGTGTAGAGTGTGGAGTGTAGAGTGTAGAGTGTAGAGTGTAGAGAGTGGAGTGTAGAGTGTAGAGTGTAGTAGAGTGTAGAGTGTAGAGTGTAGAGTGTAGAGTGTAGAGTGTAGAGTGTAGAGAGTGTAGGTAGAGTGTAGAGTGTAGAGTGTAGAGTGTAGAGTGTAGAGTGTAGAGAGTGTAGAGTGTAGGAGTGTAGAGTGTAGAGTGAGAGTGTAGAGTGTAGAGTGTAGAGTGTAGAGTGTAGAGAGTGTAGAGTGTAGAGTGTAGAGTGTAGAGTGTAGAGTGTAGAGTGTAGAGAGTGTAGAGTGTAGAGTGTGGAGTGTAGAGTGTAGAGTGTAGAGTGTGTGGAGTGTAGAGTGTAGAGAGTGTAGAGTGTGTAGAGTGTAGAGTGTAGAGTGTGGAGTGTAGAGAGTGTGAGAGTGTAGAGTGTGGAGTGTGGGAGTGTAGAGTGTAGAGTGTAGGTGTGGAGTGTGGAGTGTAGAGTGTAGAGTGTAGAGTGTAGAGTGTAGAGTGTAGAGTGTAGAGTGTAGAGTGTAGAGTGTAGAGTGTAGAGTGTGGAGTGTAGAGTGTAGAGTGTAGAGTGTAGAGTGTAGAGTGTAGAGTGTAGAGTGTAGAGTGTAGAGTGTAGAGTGTAGAGTGTAGAGTGTAGAGTGTAGAGTGTAGAGTGTGGAGTGTAGAGTGTAGAGTGTAGAGTGTAGAGTGTAGAGTGTAGAGTGTAGAGTGTAGAGTGTAGAGTGTAGAGTGTGGAGTGTAGAGTGTGGAGTGTAGAGTGTGTAGAGTGTAGGTAGATGTGTAGAGTGTAGAGTGTAGAGTGTGGAGTGTAGAGTGTAGAGTGTAGAGTGTAGAGTGTAGAGTGTAGAGTGTAGAGTGTAGAGTGTGGAGTGTAGAGTGTAGAGTGTAGAGTGTGGAGTGTGGAGTGTGGAAACTACATCTCCCAGCATGCCCAGCACTCACTTCCGGGTTCTGTTCGGGCTTGCCTAGAACTACATCTCCCAGCGTGCCCAGCACTCACTTCCGGGTTCTGTTCGGGCTTGCCTAGAACTACATCTCCCAGCGTGCCCAGCACTCACTTCCGGGTTCGGTATGGGGTGGCCCAGAAGTACATCTCCCAGCAGGCACTTTCTCATTCGTTCATGCATTCGTTCCTTCATTCGTTCCTTCATTCATTCGTTCCTTCATTCATTCGTTCCTTCATTCATTCGTTCATGCATTCATTCATTCATTCCTTCATTCATTCATTCCTTCATTCATTCGTTCCTTCATTCATCCGCTCCCTCATTCAGTCGTTCCTTCATTCGTTTCTCCATTCAGTCATTCCTTCATGCATTCATTCAGTCATTCCTTCATTCATTCCTGCATTCATTCATTCGTTCCTTCATTCATTCGTTCCTTCATTCGTTCATGTATTCATTCGTTCCTTCATTCATTCATGCATTCATTCATTCGTTCCTTCATTCAGTCGTTCCTTCATTCGTTTCTTCATTCATTCGTTCATGCATTCATTCATTCGTTCCTTCATTCGTTCCTTCATTCGTTCACCCTCCAATTCACTCATTCACCCGCTCATTCATTCACTCACTCCTTCATTCATTCGCGCCTTCATTCGTTCACTCCTTCATTCGTTCCTGCACTCACTCACTCGTTCCTTCAATCGTTCATTCACGCTCACCCATCCCCTCATTCATTCATTCACTCACGCACTCGTTCGTTCACTCGCTCACTCATTCATTCACTCAACTCGCGCTCACATTCATTCGTTCACCGCAGTTCTTCTCCAGTCCCGTCTGCATCAGTGATTCACGGACTCATTCATTCATTCACCCACCCCCCCGACGCACTCGTTCAGACTCACTCATTCACTCACAATCGCACTCGTTCGCTCGCTAATTCATCCATTCACTAATTCACTCAGCGAATCACTACTTCACTCATGGCCTCAACAATTCATTGCTTCACAAACTCACTGATGACTCACTCACTCATTCACTCACTCACTCACTCATTCATTCACTCACCCATTCACTCATTCAATCGTTCATTCACTCATTCAATCGTTCATTCACTCATTCACTCACTCACTCACTCATTCACCCATTCACTCATTCACTCATTCACCCATTCACTCATTCACTCATTCACTCACTCATTCACTCACTCACTCATTCACCCATTCACTCATTCACTCATTCACCCATTCACTCATTCACTCATTCACCCATTCACTCATTCACTCATTCACTCATTCAGTCACCCATTCACTCATTCACTCACTCATTCACCCATTCACTCATTCACTCATTCACTCACTCACTCATTCACTCACTCACTCATTCACTCACACACTCATTCACTCGTTCAGTCACTCACTCATTCACTCGTTCAGTCACTCATTCATTCACTCATCACCAATCGCGCCATTCGCGCACTCACGACTTCACTAATTCACCCAGTCGCTGATGCAACGATTCCCCTCGGTGCCCGAGTCATTAATTCACCGATTCATTGATCCGTCCGTCCCTTCATTCATTCATTCACTCATTCATTCATTCATTCCTCCACGGACACCGCGCCCCCCGGGAATCTCGCACCGCGATCCCCGCCGCCGGGGCCGCAGGGGCCGCACGGGAAACCCCAGCCCAGAGAAACTGAGGGGAAAAAAACAAACGGAAGACGAGAGACTTTTACAAAATAATAATAATAATAATAATAATAACAACAACAACAACAACAACGCGCGGCTCCAGAACCCGGAAGTCCCGGGGCGGGACCGCAGGAAGTGGCCCAGGGGTCGCTGGGAAACGTAGTCCTGGGGCTGATTTGTCCGCACCCGGAAGTCCCCTTCGTGAAAGACAGGAAGCGGCCGCACAGCCTGCTGGGAGACGTAGTCCACGGCTGTCAGAGCCCGAAACCGGAAGTCCCTGGCAGCGAAACCGGAAGCGAACGCCGGGCATCATGGGAAATGTAGTCCAGGGAACGCAGAGTACAAACCCGGAAGTTCCTTTCGTGAATACAGGAAGTGACCGCAGAGCCTGCTGGGAGACGTAGTCCCAGGCTGTCAGAGGCCAAAACGGGAAGTCTTTAGCCGGGAAACAGGAAGCAGCCACAGAGCATTCTGGGAAATGTAGTCCTCAGCCTTTAGAGGCCAAAACCGGAAGTCCCTCGCAGGGAAACAGGAAGTGAACGCCGAGCGTGCTGGGAAATGTAGTCCGTCGAACGCAGACTCCACCACCGATAGTCCCAGGGTAGAAAAGCAGGAAGCGGCCGCAGAGCATGCTGGGAAACGCAGTCCGAAACCGGAAGTCACCGGCAGCGAAACAGGAAGCGAACGCCGAGCATCATGGGAAACGCAGTCCCGGGCGCTGGGAGCCCAAACCCGGAAGTTCCTTCCGTGAAAACAGGAAGCGGCCGCGGGGCACGCTGGGAGTCGTAGTCCCGGCGCCCGGCTCCCTTCCGGCTTCCGGCCCGGCGCCCGCTATAAACCCGGCGGCGCCGGCGGCCGCGCGCGCATTCGCCCTGAGGACCCCGGCGGCGACGGACGGACCCGGCCACGCCCACCGCCCAGGCCCCGCCCACCCGCCCAGGCCCCGCCCACCGCCCAGGCCCCGCCCACCCGCCCAGGCCACGCCCACCGCGCCCAGGCCACGCCCTCCCGCCATGGCCGCCGCCCTCCTCCTCCTCCTCCTGCTGCTGCCGCCGCCGCCTCTGCGCGCGATGACGTCACCCCCGCCGGCCCCGCCCACCCCGCCGGCCCCGCCCTTCCGGAACCTCCGCGTGGACCCCGCCCTGCGCCGCCTGAGCTGGGAGCGGCCCCGCCCGGGCCCCCGGGCCGCGTGCGCGAAGGATGGGCGGAGCCCGGTGTGGGTGAGCAGGGGGCGGGGCCTGAGGGGCGGGGAGGCCACGCCCACCCGACCACGCCCACCCCGACCACCCCGACCCCGCCCACCCGGCCACGCCCACCCCGACCACCCCGACCCCGCCCACCCGGCCACGCCCACCCCGACCACGCCCACCTGACCCCGCCCACCCCGACCCCACCCGACCACGCTCACCCGACCCCGCCCACCCGACCTTCCCCGACCCCGCCCACCCCACCCCGCAGGCGGAGCCCGGGCGCCAGCACTGCGTGTTCCCGTCGCTCTCGCGCTGCCACGTGACCAACCTCACCGTCTTCGCCCCGGGCCGGGGCGGGGCCGCCTGGGTTCTCTTCCCCGCGAGCGGTGCGTGCGGCCGGGCCTGGGCGGGGCGGGGCGGAGCGTGTGACCCCGTGTGACCCCCGCGTGACCCCGCCCGACCCCGCCCAGACCCCAACCGCGCCGCCGCCGCCGCGGACCTGCGCTGCTGGCTGCACCGCGTGAGCCGCCTGAGCTGCCGCTGGGGGCGCGGCCCGGGCGCGCCGGACGACGTGCAGTACCGGATGTTCTGGCGGGACGCGGCGTGAGTGCCGGGCGGGGCGCTTCCGGGTCCACTTCCGGGTCCACTTCCGGTTCTCACTTCCGCTTCCGCTTCCGGGGTCCCCCCCCCCCCCCCCCGCAGGCTGGGCAGCGACCGCGACCGCGAGTGCCGCGGCTACGACGTGACGGACGCGGGCGGCGCCCGGCTGGGCTGCACGGTGGACGCGGAGGAAGGGGCGGGGCCGGGGGCGGAAGGGGCGGGGCTTCCGGTCGTGGCGGCGGTGACGGTGACCGGGAGCAGCGCGCGCGGCGCCGTGAGCTGCAGCGACGCCGCCGTGGACCTGCAGGCGGCGGGTGAGGCCGGGGGGCGGGGCCGGGCGGGCGGGGTCGGGCGGGCGGGGCCGCGGGGAATCCACGCTCACCCGGCCCCGCCCTCCCCGCCCCGGGTGCAGAGGTCCCGGCCCCGCCCTCGCTGCGCGCCGAGTGCAACGGCAGCGGCTCCGCCCTCGTGCGCTGGGCCGCGCGCAGCCGCTTCCACCGCCGCTTCCGCTTCGAGCTGGAGATCCGCAAGGTGGGCGGGGCCGGCCGGGGCGGGCGGGGCGGGGCGGGGGCCGGGGCGGGCGGGGCTGACTCCGCCCCGCCCGCCCCGGCCCAGGGTTCGCAGCCGCAGCCGGAGATCGAGCGGGTGAGTCGTTCATTCATTCACTCATTCATTCATTCACTCGCTCACTCACTCGTTCGTTCACTGACGCCGCCCCGCCCGACCCCAGACCTCCGAGAGCCACTTCCGCGTCCCCATCCCCGGCTCCGCCTCCTTCCGGGTGAGGGCGAGGCCGGACGACCTCGCCGAGTTCAGCGCCTGGAGCGACGCCGCGCGGTTGGGTGAGCTGGGCGGGCGCCACACCCGCTCTGACTTCCCGCCCGCTTCTGCTCACTTCCTGTCCATTTCCCGTCCACTTCCCGTTCACTTCCCGCTCACTTCCAGGGGTCAATTTCCTGTCACTTCCTTTTCACTTCCCCCTCATTTCCCGCCCGCTTCCCGCTCACTTCCCTGTCATTTTCCCGTCCACTTCCCGCCCGCTTCCCACTCACTTCCCCCTCACTTCCTGCTCTGTTTCCGCTCACTTCCCACCCGCTTCCCGCTCACATCTTGGGGTCACTTCCCGCTCACTTCCTGTCCGTTTCCCCCTCACTTCCTGCTCTCTTCCCGCTCACTTCCTGTTCACTTCCGTCCACTTCCCGCCTAATTCCCACTCACTTCCCCCTCACTTCCCGCTCACTTCCTGCTCTGTTTCCGCTCACTTCCTGCCCGATTTCCGCCCGCTTCCCTCTCGGATCCAGGGGTCACTTCCTGCTCACTTCCTGTCCGTTTCCCACTCACTTCCCCCTCACTTCCTGTCCATTTCCCGTCCGCTTCCCGCTCATTTCCTGGTCTCTTCCCGCTCACTTCCTGTCTGTTTCCCCCTCACTTCCTGTCCGATTCCCCCTCACTTCCCCCTCACTTCCTGTCCATTTCCCGTCCGCTTCCTGCTCACTTCCCTGTCATTTCCTGTCACTTCCTTGTCACCTCCCCTCATTTCCCACCAGCTTCCCCCTCATTTCCTGGTCTCTTCCCCCTCACTTCCTGTCTGCTTCCCCCTCAGTTCCTGTCCATTTCCCTCTCACTTCCCCCTCACTTCCCCCTCACTTCCTGCTCTCTTCCCGCTCACTTCCTGTTCACTTCTGTCCACTTCCTGTCCATTTCCCCCTCACTTCCCCCTCACTTCCTGGTCTCTTCCCGCTCACTTCCTGTCCGTTTCCCCCTCACTTCCTGTCCCCTTCCGGGCTCCCTTCCCGCCCCGCCCTCCCTGACCCCGCCCCTTCCTTCCTCCCTCCTCCCCCGCAGACTGCCCCGCCCCCGCGCGCCCCGCGACGCCGACGGCCGTGACCCTGGCGACGGCGGGGGCGGGGCTGGCGGCGATGGCGGCGCTGCTGCTCCTCTGCCGCAGGTGACGTGGGGGGCGGGGCCTGTGGATATGCAAACGAGGGGCGGGGCCTCGCCGGCGAATATGCAAATCACCGCAGACTTATGCAAATCGTGGCGACGTATGCAAATTTATGCAAATCCGGGCGTCCGCTATGCAAATGCGCCTGGGAGTTTATGCAAATCGCTGTCGGGGCCGGCGCTCCATGCAAATGTATGCAAATCACGGAGCAGTTCCGGGCCCCGGCATGCAAATCCATGCAAATCTGACCCGGTATGCAAATCCATGCAAATCTCACCCGATATGCAAATCCATGCAAATCTCACCCGATATGCAAATCCATGCAACTCTCACCCGATATGCAAATCCATGCAAATCTGACCCGATATGCAAATCCATGCAAATCTCACCCGATATGCAAATCCATGCAAATCGTTCGCTCCTGCAAACGTGCGCATTGGCCCAGGCATCTGCAATGCAAATCCATGCAAATCAGCCGGGCTCTGTATGCAAATGGCGCCGTCCGGGATGCAGATTTATGCAAATCGTGTGCGATCCTCAGCCATCCACGCCCAGCGCTTCGCTCCATGCAAATTCATGCAAAACGCCGGCCCTTTTCAGTGTCTATGCAAATCGTGCGCTTCCATATGCAAATTCATGCAAATCGTCCAGTGTGTGGAGGCACCCGCCATGCAAATGCATGCAAATAGCCCGCTCTTCATGCAGATCGCCCGCACATCCAATGCTGTGGCGAGGCGTCGGCTGTGCAAATCCCTGTGAACCGTTATGCAAATGCATGTAAATCGCACAGTTGGCTCGGGAAACCGATACCCAAATCCATGCAAATCGTTCGCTCTGCTATGCAAATTCATGCGCTGGGCCCAGGGATCCGCAATGCAAATGATATGCAAATTCATGGAATCCTTCGCTCGCCCCACATCCGCTATGCAAATTTACTGCAGATCACAGCTCCATCCTGCCGTGCAAATTTATGCAAATCTTCCTCTCTGTGCAGACGCGTGCGCGTCACGCAGCGCTATGCTAATGCATGCAAATCAGCTGTGCTCTGACTCGTAACTGTATGCAAGTCGCGGGGTCTAGCATGCAGATTTATGCAGATCGCGCGAGGCGGTGCCTCCCTCCATGCAGATTTATGCAAATCACCGTCTCCCTGATGTGTAGCCGTATGCAAATCGCGAACTCTCGCATGCAGATCTAGGCAAACCCTGAGCTTTCTCACTAATCCATCTACATGCATGCAGCTTGTGAAGGCCAGTGCCTCCCTCCATGCAGATTTATGCAAATCGTCCGCCCTGTGCAGTGATCTATGCAAATCGCGCAGCCGGCTTGGGAACCCGTTATGCAAATCCATGCAAACAATTAGCTCTGTTATGCTCTGGGCCAAGGGATCCGCAATGCGAATGAATGCAAATCAGACCGAGATGCAAATTTATGGGATCCTTCGCTCCCCTCACATCAGCTATGCAAATTTATGCAAATCGCCCGATCACTCCAGGCATGTGCAACGCAAACTCCATGAGAGTTTGTGCTCTTTGTCTATGCAAATGTATGCAAATGGCAGAGCGGGCTCAAAACCCATGCAAATCGCCTGCTGTTGCCAGCAAATGCTGAAGGGTTTCGCCTACGCCATGCAAATGCATGCAAATCAGCTGCGCTGTGACATGTAACTGTATGGAAACTGCAGATTTATAGCCCGCTCTTTATGCAGATCGCCCGCCCTCTTCAGCTATGCAAATTAACGCGGGTCCCTGGAGTCCTTTCCTTCTGTTATGCAATTAACCACTTTTCCCAGGGATCCCCTGTGGCCTTGGAAACCCGATATGCAAATCCTGCGCTTTGTTATGCAAATCGCCCGCCGGGCCCAGGGACCCGCTATGAAAATTTATGCAAATAAGCATTGCTCTGATCAGTAAATGTATGCAAATCACACACTCGCAAGCAGAAACCGTGCGCTTTATTCGCTAATTGTGTGCAAATTTATTTAAATATTCCGATATGCAAATCAATGCGTCCAGGCATCTGCTATGCAAAACGGCCGCCCTGTTCTGTGCTGTATGCAGATGCATGCAAATTTCAGGGCCCAGCATGCAAATACATGCAAATCGCCCACTGTTACCCGGCTTCCGATACCGTTATGCAAATCGAAAGCTTCGGTATTAAAATTCATGCAAAACCTCTGCTTGTCCAGGCATCTGCTATGCAAATTTATGCAGATCGCCTAATGGTTTCTACTTTGCAAGTCAGCTGTCGGGTTTGTCCTACGCTATGCAAATGCATGCAAATCAGCTGCGCTCTGACTTGCAACTGTATGCACATCGCGCAGTCTCGCACGCAGATTTATGCAAATAGTGCCCAGGCCAGTGCCTCCCTTCATGCAAATTTATGCAAATCACACATCAGGGTTGTGAATCCGATGCAAATCAATGCAAATCGTCTGCTGCGCCCAATCATCTGCTATGCCAATCCATGCAAATCATGCGCTCTGATATGCAAACCATCCACTGTATTCGGTCCCCGCTATGCAAATCACGCAGCTTTGAAACCATATATGCAAATGCATGCAGATCAACCGACGGGTTTCCCCTGTGCTATGCAAATCAGCTGGGCTGTGCTTCGTAACTGTATGCAAATTGCACACAGTGGCGTGCGGGTTTATGCAGATCGTCCATCCGCTCCATGCAAATTTATGCAAATCGTCCGTCCTGTTCAGTGCTGTGCGCAGATGCGTGCAGATCCCGCAGCCAGCTTGGGGATCCGTGCGCTTGATACAGTCATCCGTCCAAATGCCGCGGATCTCGTTGCCAAGTCCTTCGCTCCACGCAAAAATATGCAAATCACGCAGACGGCCCACGCAAAAATATGCAAATCACGCAGACGGCTTCACAATCCGATATGCAATTGTAGCGCCTTGATATCCAGGCACCCGATATGCAAATGCGTGCAAAGCACGCACTGTTTATGCAAATTGCCCGCTCTCTTCAGCGCTCTGTGCAGAAGCCTGCAAATCACCACGTCGGTGAAAAAATCGTGCGCTCAGTTATGCAAACCACCCGCTCTGTTCCAGGCACCCGCTATGCAGATTCATGCAGATCGCCTTAAATCTTTCATTATCCTGTGCAAATGCAGGCAAACCACGCAGCCAACTCCATTCCGCTATGCAAATCCATGGAGTCGCCTGCTGTGTGCAGGGACCGGCTATGCTAATGCATGCAAATCGGGACGATCCGCTGCGCCCGACATGCAAATATATGAAAATTTCCCCCTAGCCAGACATCCGCCATGTAAATTAATGCAGATCGCTGAGTACATTTTGTAACCTTATGCAAATGCAGGCTAACCAATCAGCCAACCCCACTCCTCTATGCAAATTTATGCAAATCGTCCCCAAACTATGTGGATGCATGCAAATCACACAGTTGTCTCTGGAAACCGATATGCAAAACATGTGTAGGCAGCTCCATCATGCTATGCAGATTTATGCAAATCTGCGTGAGAGTTTATGCAAATTGCTCTCCGTTTCAATGCTCTATGCAAATGTATGCAAATCCCTCGCTGTCTGCCCGGATATGCTGCTGGCTTGGGAACCCGCTATGCAAATCGTGTGCTTTTATATTCAAATCCATGCAAATGGTCTGCTGCGCCCAGGCCTCTGCTATGCAAATCACCCGCTACGTCCTGGCACCCGCTGTGCGAATTTATGCAGATCAGCCGGTGGTGTCTACATCGTTGAGCAAATGCATGCAAATCAGCTCCACCCTTAGATGTAACTCATGCAAATCGCACACTGAGGCACGCAGATCGTGTCCTCTATGCAGAGCTTTGCCGCATGCAAATTTATGCAAATCTTCTTCCCTGTTTAGTGATCTATGCAATGTATGCAAATCACGCAGGGGGGTTCGGTATCCGATATGCAAATCGAAGCAAATTGTCTGCAGTGCCCAATCGTCCGCTATGCAAATCTATGCAAATCATGCGCTCTGTTATGCAAATCACCCGCTATGGAAATTTATGCAGATCACACTATGGTTTTATTATTCAAATGAATGCAAATCACCCGACTGGTTACCCCTACGCTTAGCAAACGCGTGCAAATCAGCTGTGCTCTGATATGCAAATTGCACGCGGATTTATGCAAATCGTGTGCTTTATCCAGTCATCCATCCGCGCGCTACGCTCGATGAAAATTTATGCAAATCTCCTTCCCTGTTTAGTGATCTATGCAATGTATGCAAATCACGCAGGGGAGCTGCGAATCCGATCTGCAATCAATGAAAATCCAGGCCTCTGCCATGCAAATTGTACGCTCTGTTATGCAAATCACCCGCTGTGTCGTGGGATCCGCTATGCAAATCTATGCAGATCACCCTCTGGCTTCGCAAATGCATGCCAATCACCTGCGGGCTTCGCCTTCGCTTTGGAAGTGCATGCGAATCAGGCAACTGTATGAAAATCGAGCGCACTCGCATGCAGATTTATGCAAATCGCGTGCTTTCTTAACTAACCCATACCAGTGCATGCGGATCCCGCCGCCTAGTGCTTCCCTCCATGCAAATTTATGCAAATCGCTGCCCTGTTCAGTGATTTATGCAGATGATTGTAAATCCCACATCCGGGTTGGGGATCCGATATGCAAATCAATGCAAATCAATGCAAATCATCTGCTGTGCAAATCGCCCTCTCTGTGCAATCATCCGCTATGCAAATGCATGCAAATCACCGGGAGTCTGACCTATGGCCGCATGCAAATCGCGCCGTCTCATATGCAGATTTATGCAAACTGCGCTCTCTTCACTGATCCATCCACGTGCTCGCAGATCGCCCAGGCCAGTGCTTCCGCGTATGCAAATTTATGTAAATCGCCCGCTCTCTTCAGGGCTCAGTGCGGACCCATGCAAATCGCCCGGATGGTTTCTACTTCGCTATGCAAATGCATGCAAATAACCTGACGGGTTCCTCGTGCGCTTCCTTCTGATATGCAAATCCATGCAAATTGTGCGATCTGCTATGCAAATCTATGCAGATCTCCCGATGGTTTCCGCTCTCCATGCAAATTTATGCAAATTTTCTGCCCTGCTCAGTGAATCGTGCCAGTCATTCTCTCTGTTATTCAAATTCATGCAAATCGTCCCCTGTGCAAGGCATCTGCTATGCAAATCGTGGGCCCAGTTATGCAAATTTATGCAGATCGCCATATGGCTTCTAGGTCGCTATGTGAATGCACGCAAACCGCACACATCGCGTGCAGATTTATGCAAATCGTCCGCACTCTTCAGCGCTCTATGCAGATGCACGCAAGTCACCCAGGCGGCTGGCGGTTCCGATATGCAAATCCACGCAAATGACTCGGTCTGCTACGCAAATCCGCGCAAATAACTCGCTCTGCTATGCAAATGACTCGCTCTGTTATGCAAATCCGTGCAACTTATTCGCTCTGTCATGCAAATTCATGCAAATGATTCGCTCTGTTATGCAAATGACCCGCTCTGTTATGCAAATCCATGCAAATGACCCGCTCTGTTATGCAAATCACTCGCTCTGCTGTGCAAATCACTCGCTCTGTTATGCAAATCCATGCAGATGACTCGCTCTGCTATGCAAATCCGTGCATAAACCTGCGCAACTTATTCGCTCTGTTATGCAAATTCATGCAAATGATTCGCTCTGTTATGCAAATGATTCGCTCTGTTATGTAAATTCATGCAAATGACTCGCTCTGTTATGCAAATGATTCGCTCTGTTATGTAAATTCATGCAAATGACTCGCTCTGTTATGCAAATCCGTGCATAAACCTGTGCGGGGCCCAGGGATCCGCGATGCAAATTTATGCAAATCAGAACGATATGCAAATCTATGCAAATCCCTCACGGCTCTCACATCCGTTATGCAAATTTATGCAAACGCATGCGGATGAGATCCTGGGGGCGGGGCCGTGCAAATCCACCCCCCGTCCCCGCCCGGGGCTCATTAGCATACGCAGATGAGGAGGGCGGGGCCAGGCTGACGTCACCCTCCCCTCCCCCCCTCCCCTCCCCCAGGCGAATCCGGGCGACGCTGCTCCCGCCCGTCCCGCGCCCCAAGGCCCCGGTGGGCGTGGCCGCCGCAGACCCCGCCCCGCCGTGGGCGGAGCCGCCCGAGGACTGCGAGGTCACGCGGGTGACGGACGTGGAGTGAAGGAGTGGGGGAATGAGTGAAGGGGTGAGCGAGTGAGTGAAGGAGTGAGCGAGTGAATGAGTGAGTGAGTGAGTCAGTGAGTGAGTGAGTGAGTGAAGGAGTGAATGAATGAGTGAGTGAGTGAGGGAGTGAATGAGTGAGCGAGTCAGTGAGTGAAGGAGTGAGCGAGTGAGTGAAGGAGTGAGTGAGGTGAATCAGTGAATGAGTGAGTCAGTGAATGAGTGAGTGAGGAAGTGAGTGAGTGAAGGAGTGAGCGAGTGAATCAGTGAAGGAGTGAGTGAATCAGTAAATGAGTGAGTGAATTAGTGAGTGAATCAATGAATGAGCGAGTGAGCGACTGAGTCAGTGAGTGAATGAATGAGTGAAAGAGTGAGGGAGTGAATGAGTGAAGGGGTGAGTCAGTGAGTCAGTGAGTGAGCGAGTGATTCAGTGAGTGAGTGAATCAGTGAATGAGTGAGTCAGTGAATGAGTGAGTGAGGAAGTGAGTGAGTGAAGGAGTGAGCGAGTGAATCAGTGAAGGAGTGAGTGAATCAGTAAATGAGTGAGTGAATTAGTGAGTGAATCAATGAATGAGCGAGTGAGCGACTGAGTCAGTGAGTGAATGAATGAGTGAAAGAGTGAGGGAGTGAATGAGTGAAGGGGTGAGTCAGTGAGTCAGTGAGTGGAGCGAAGTGATTCAGTGAGTGGAGTGAATCAGTGAATGAGTGAGTCAGTGAATGAGTGAGTGAGGAAGTGAGTGAGTGAAGGAGTGAACGAATGAATCAGTGAAGGAGTGAATGAATCAGTAAATGAGTGAGTGAATTAGTGAGTGAATCAATGAACTGGGCCGAGTGAGCCCCGCGTCAGTGAGTCAGCGGCGAATGAATGAGCCTCCCCGCCCCGCCCCGGAAGTCAGAGGTGAGGGAGTGAAGGAGCTGAGGGGTGAGTCAGGCTGTAGTCAGACCGGAGTGCTCCGCGAGTGACTGTCAGACGGGGAGTGGAGTGAACTCCAGTGAATGGAGTGAGTGAATGAGCGCGCAGTGAGCCGAAGGGGATTGAGTCCGCGCGGACCGGAGCGGAGTCGAGTGAGTGAATCCAGTGAATGAGTGGCGTGGCGCAAGGGACGGATACTGAGCGGCTGAGTGGGTGGAATGAATGCATGCGCGGATGAGTGAGTGAACGAGTGACTGGGGAAGTGAGGGGACGGACCGGAGGCGCCTCCGCGGCCGGAACTGACCGAGCGAATGAAGGGACGAATGGAAATAGAATCAGTGGGGAGTAGCGGGGAAGGAGCGCGCCTGAGCGAACGGATGAGGGTGGACGGAAGCGAACGAGTGGCGGAGGCGGGTATTGAGTGTGTGGACGAATGAGTGAGTGAGTGAGTGGAGTGAATGAATGAATGACGGGACGCGAGTGAAGGAGTGAGGGTGAACGAGTGGGACGGAGTGAATGCGTGAAGGAAGTGAAGTAGTGAATGAGTGAGTGAATGAATGAGTGACCGATGATTGGCAGCCCTGGGCCCCGAGGCCCGCGCCCCGGCGCTTCTGTGACGTCACCGCCCGGCCCCGCGCCCCGCTGTGCGCGGCCTCGCTGTTTCCGCGCTGTTCTCCGCACCCGGAAGTCCCGCCCAGGCTGCTTCGCCGCGGCTGTTCTCCGCACCCAGAAGTCCTGCCCACCGCTGTTTCCGCGCTGTTCTCCGCACCCGGAAGTCCCGCCCTCCGCGATGACTGACAGACGGGGATTCTGCTCGGCGTCGCAGCCCTCGCCGTCCGCGTTCGCTGTTTCCGGGCTGTTCGCTGTGACCCGGAAGTCCCGTCCCCGCCGCCGCGGTTCCCGTCCGGAGCCGAAGGCGGATTCGGCCAATTCCCCGCGCGGACCGGAAGCGGAAGTCGGTGTGCGGCGTTCACTCCACGTAGGAACGCGAGTTCGGCATGGATTCCCGGGGACGGTGTTTTGTGCCGGACCGGAAGCTCATGTCCGTCACCGGAAGCCCTGCTCAATATAGCTGCGCGGAACTGAAAGCCTGTGTTCCGCGTGTTCTCTGGGGAAAGGTTTCGGGGACGGACCGGAAGCGCTCCTCCGCGGCCGGAAGTCCTGAGGTCGCCGCCGCTAGCGCACGCCGTTCACGGGACGGGATCGGAACCTCCTTTATTAAAATCAGTTTTCGGGGAGAGCGGTGGGGACGGACCGCTCCTGGCGCCCGAGGGAAAACAGACAGGGACGGACCGGAAGCCAGAAACAGTGAGCGGAAGTCGGGAATCGTGCGTTTCCGTCCGCAGAGCGGAACGGAAGAAGCGATCTTTATGTGTTGTTCCAGCTTTCGGGGACACAGTTGGGGACGGACCGGAAGTGGGAATCTCCACTTTCTCCGCCGCCGACGCCGCGCGTGCACCGGAAGCTTCATTCCCGGTCCCGGCGTCTGCGGACACAGTGGCGGACGGGACCGGAATCGCCGTGCACGGAAAAGCGGAAGTGGCCTACCGGAACTCCCAACCATAAACATCCCCGGGAAGCCCGGAACCTCTCGACCCCGGAGCCGAGGGTCCCGATTTCGCGCCGGGACCGGAAGTCGCGGTTCAGAATCTTCATTTCCTGAGAGAATCGACCGCGTCCGGGACGCGGGGCGGAGGCGGAAGCCGCGGGTCCCGATTTGGCTCCCCGCGCGCGCCTGCACCGGAAGTCGCGGCCGCCGCGTTCCGGACAGTTGCTGTGGACGCAGAAGGAGCCGCAGCAGCAGCGGCGTTGGCGGCGGCGGACGGGGCGATCCGCGGACCGGAAGCGACGGCGGAGGGTCCTGATTTCACGACCCGCGCCCGCTGTGACCGGAAGTCGCGGCGGCTGCGCTTCGATCTGTAGCTTTCACCGCGGGCCGAGCGCAGCGTCCGCATCCGGGCTTTCTCCTCGCCGGAAGCGGAACCGGGGGACCCGATTTCACGCACGCTGTGACCGGAAGTCGCGGCGGCTGGGAATCGGGTCTGCAGTTTACACCGCGGGTGAGGAGCGCAGCGTCCGGATCCGAGCTTTCTCCTCGCCGGAAGCGGAACCGGGGGACCCGATTTCACGCCCGGGGTGACCGGAAGTCGCGGCGTCCGCGCTTAATCAAGAACGGAGACCGGGAGCGCGGCAGCACCGGGGGGTGGGGGCGGGGGGGCGGGGCCGGAAGCGGAACCGGGGGTCCCGATTTCACGCGCGGCGAGACCGGAAGTCGCGGGCTAAGGGCGTGGGCGGGGGAGCGGGTGGTGGGGGCGGGGCCTGAGGGAGTGAGGGGTGAGGGGCGGGGCCTGAGGGAGTGGAGGAGTGAGGGGCGGGGCCTGAGGGAGTGAGGGAGTGAGGGGCGGGGCCTGAGGGAGGAGGGGTGAGGGGCGGGGCCTGGGGAGTGAGGAGTGAGGGGGGGGCCTGAGGGAGTGAGGGAGTGAGGGGCGGGGCCTGAGGGAGTGAGGAGTGAGGGGCGGGGCCTGAGGGAGTGAGGGAGTGAGGGGCGGGGCCTGAGGGAGTGAGGAGTGAGGGGCGGGGCCTGAGGGAGTGAGGAGTGAGGGGCGGGGCCTGAGGGAGTGAGGGAGTGAGGGGCGGGGCCTGAGGGAGTGAGGAGTGAGGGGCGGGGCCTGAGGGAGTGAGGAGTGAGGGGCGGGGCCTGAGGGAGTGAGGGAGTGAGGGGCGGGGCCTGAGGGAGTGAGGGGCGGGGCCTGAGGGAGTGAGGGAGTGAGGGGCGGGGCCTGAGGGAGTGAGGGGTGAGGGAGGGAGTGAGGGGCGGGGCCTGAGGGAGTGAGGGAGGAGTGAGGGGCGGGGGCCTGAGGGAGTGAGGAGTGAGGGGCGGGGCCTGAGGGAGTGAGGAGTGAGGGGCGGGGCCTGAGGGAGTGAGGAGGGAGTGGGGGCGGGGCCTGAGGGAGTGAGGAGTGAGGGGCGGGGCCTGAGGGAGTGAGGAGTGAGGGGCGGGGCCTGAGGGAGTGAGGGGCGGGGCCTGAGGGAGTGAGGAGTGAGGGGGCGGGGCCTGAGGGAGTGAGGAGTGAGGGGCGGGGCCTGAGGGAGTGAGGGTGAGGGGCGGGGCCTGAGGGAGTGAGGGAGTGAGGGGGCGGGGCCTGAGGGAGTGAGGGAGTGAGGGGCGGGGCCTGGGGGAGTGAGGGAGTGAGGAGTGAGGGGCGGGGCCTGAGGGAGTGAGGAGTGAGGGGCGGGGCCTGAGGGAGTGAGGAGTGAGGGGCGGGGCCTGAGGGAGTGAGGAGTGAGGGGCGGGGCCTGAGGGAGTGAGGAGTGAGGGGCGGGGCCTGAGGAGGAGGGGCGGGGCCTGAGGGAGTGAGGGAGTGAGGGGCGGGGCCTGAGGGAGTGAGGAGGGGGGGGGGGGAGTGAGGGGCGGGGCCTGAGGGAGTGAGGGAGTGAGGGGCGGGGCCTGAGGGAGTGAGGAGTGAGGGGCGGGGCCTGAGGGAGTGAGGAGTGGGGGGGGCCTGAGGGAGTGAGGAGTGAGGGGCGGGGCCTGAGGGAGTGAGGGGCGGGGCCTGAGGGAGTGAGGAGTGAGGGGCGGGGCCTGAGGGAGTGAGGAGTGAGGGGCGGGGCCTGAGGGAGTGAGGGGCGGGGCCTGAGGGGGTGAGGAGTGAGGGGCGGGGCCTGAGGGAGTGAGGGCTGAGGAGTGAGGGGCGGGGCCTGAGGGAGTGAGGAGTGAGGGGGGGGCCTGAGGGAGTGAGGGAGTGAGGGGCGGGGCCTGAGGGAGTGAGGAGTGAGGGGGGGCGGGGGGCCTGAGGGGGGAGTGAGGGAGTGAGGAGGGGCGGGGCCTGAGGGAGTGAGGAGTGAGGGGCGGGGCCTGAGGGAGTGAGGGGTGAGGGGGGGGCCTGAGGGAGTGAGGGGCGGGGCCTGAGGGAGTGAGGAGTGAGGGGCGGGGCCTGAGGGAGTGAGGGGGGGGGGCCTGAGGGAGTGAGGAGTGAGGGGCGGGGCCTGAGGGAGTGAGGGGCGGGGCTGAGGGGAGTGAGGGGGGGCCTGAGGGAGTGAGGAGTGAGGGGGCGGGGCCTGAGGGAGTGAGGGGGCGGGGCCTGAGGGAGTGAGGGGGCGGGGCCTGAGGGAGTGAGGAGTGAGGGGCGGGGCCTGAGGGAGTGAGGAGTGAGGGGCGGGGCCTGCGGGCGGAACCGGAAGTTGCGCTCTAAACCGGAAGTGGCCCCTTTTAAACCGGAAGTGACGCTCCTCCCCGCCCCGCAGGCCCCGCCCCGGCCCGCCCCGCCCCGCCCGGCCATGGCGTCGGCCGCCACCATCGTGCACGACCCCTCGGAGGCGACGCCGCTGTGCCCGGCGCTGGGCCTGTACCTGAAGCCGATCACGAAGCTGGCGATCTGCGTGGCGCTGCCGCCGCCGCTGCGCGCGCCCGGCAAGTCCGTGTCCAACTGGGAGGTGATGGAGCGGCTGCGCGCGATGGCGGCCGGCGCGGCGGCGGCGTCACTTCCGGGTCCACTTCCGGGTCCGCTTCCGGGTTCACTTCCGGTTCCGGCGGAGGCGGAGTCCGCGGGGCGCGGGCCGCTGTCGGCGCTGCGCATCGCCAAGAGCTCGCTGGACTTCGTGCGCTTCGAGGCGGAGGTGGAGAACCGCGCGCTGGTGCGGCCGCTGCTCGCCCGCCTGGACGGCGGCGCCATCAGGCTGGGCGGCTTCCCGACGCGCTGCGCGTGCGCGCCGCCGAGTTCCGCCCCGACTTCCCGTCCCGCCACGACTGGGACGCCTTCTTCCGCGACGCACGCGACATGGACGAGGCGCTGCCCGGCGAGCGCCCCGACACCATCCGCCTCGAGGGGCTGCCCTGCCGCTGGTTCGCGCCGCGGCCCGGGGACGCGCCCGGTGCCACTTCCGGTTCCACTTCCGGTTCCACTTCCGCTTCCGGTCCTACTTCCGGTTCCGCGAGCGACCGGCCCAGCGAGGCGCTGCTGCGTCAGGCGTTCGGCGCGTTCGGCGCCATCCGGCACGTGGACATCCCCATGCTCGACCCGTACCGCGGCGAGGCGGCGGGGCGCGGCTTCCACACGTTCGGGCTGGGCGGGCAGCTGCACTTCGAGGCCTTCGTGCAGTACCGCGAGTACGCGGGGTTCGCGCGCGCCATGGCGGCGCTGCGGGGCACGAAGCTCATGCTCAAGGGCGAGGACGGCAAGGCGGTGGCGTGCGGCATCAAGGTGCGCGGGGACCGGAAGTGGACCCGGAAATGAACCCGGAAGTGGGCGTGGCGGGAGCGGAAGTGGCGGAAACGGAACCGGAAGTGGGACCGGAAGTGGCGGAACCGGAAGTGGGACCGGAAGTGACGGAACCGGAAGTGGGCGTGGCTGACGTGTTTTTTTTCCTCCCGGCCCCGCCCCGCCCCGCAGGTCTCGTTCGACGCCACCAAGCACCTGAGCGACGCCTCGATCCGGCGGCGGCAGCTGGAGCGGCAGAAGCTGCGGGAGCTGGAGCTGCAGCGCGAGGAGCAGAAGCGGCGCGAGCGCGAGGACGAGGAGCGGAGGCGCCTGGAGGAGCGGTGGGCTGGGCCCGGGCGGGACGGGGCGGGGCCCGGGCGGAGCGGGGCGGATTGCATATTCATGAGGGGCTGGGGCTGCGCTCATTTGCATATTCATTAACGGGGACTGGCGAATCTGCATAGCGAAAGACGGGGTTCGCTCATTTGCATATGAATGAGCGGGGATTTGCATATTCATGAGCTACAATGAATGAGTTGCGACCTGAAGCGAGCTAATTTGCATATGAGACGCTTGCGATTTGCATATTAATGAGCAGGGATCGCAGGTCTGGGCTGTGGTGATTTGCATATTCACAATCCCCCGGGCTACTGATTTGCATATTCATCAAAGCGAGCCCGCTAATCTGCATACGAGAGAGCTGGAATCGGTTAATTTGCATACGGGCCGGCTTGTTTTGGTTAGTTTGCATATGAAGGCGTCGTGTGTGCTGCTCATTTGCATACCGAGGTTGCTTGGTCTCCAAGGCGAATTTGCATGCGAACCGTAGCTCCGGCCTGATATGCAAATTCCCTTACCCCTCCCTGATTTGCATGCGGAGTGGACGGCAATAACTGCGCTAATTTGCATACTGACTTTGCTGATTTGCATACAGGGCCTGGCCCACGCTCGTAACTGACGCGTGTTGTTCAGTTCTTATTTGCATAACTGCTCTGATTTGCATATTCACGAGCCCACGAGGCGCTGGCTGATTTGCATATCCGCACTGATCTGCATACTAATGAGTCAGGACCGTCACCCTCATTTGCATGTTAATGAGGCGCGATTTGCATGTCTGTCACGTTTGCTCATCTGCATGTTCGCCCGGGGAATTTGCATAAGAGCCGGCTTCGCTCCTATTTGCATATTCAAGAACCCTGGCCGGCGCTCATTTGCGTATTCACGAGTCCGACATCGTGCTGATTTGCATATCCGGAGCTGATTTACATAAGAGCCGGCTCGGGTCTGGCTTGTGTGAAGTGATTTGCATATTTATTAGGATGTAGCGGTCTAATCTGCATATTAACACGGATGCAATTTGCATAATTAGCGGTTTCTGCCCAATATGCAAATCTGCATGGTAGCGAGCTGGGCTTCGTTAATTTGCATGTGAAGTCATCGGGGCTCATTTGCATGCAGAGCAGACTGCCCTGGGCTCATTTGCGTATTCCGCTGAGCTGATTTGCATATCCCACGCATTTGCATATTCGTATCCCCCAGTGCTCACTTGCTTTGCATATTAATGAGCGGTCACGCCCCGATTTGCATACGCAGCAGTGAACTCGTCTCTGATTTGCATGTGGGCGGCCCGGAAGGCGCCTAATTTGCATAACTCCAGAGGTTTTGGCCCCTGATTCGCACATGCACCACTCAATTTGCATAGCCATGGGCTCTGGTTTGCATATTAACGTCCTCATTTGCATACACGGAGACCGAATCCTCTCTTATTTGCATATCAGTCGCCTAATTTGCATAACTCCAAAGTGCGGGATCAGCAAATCACCAATTTGCATATTCATGATTCCGCTTTGCATATTAACGTCCTCATTTGCATACGCGGAGGCCGAATCCTCTCTTATTTGCATATCGGCCGCCTAATTTGCATACCCGAATGCTTCTGTGCTCGGTTTGCACGCGAGCCCTGCTCATTTGCATAAACCCGCCTCCCCCTCATCTGCATACGCCCTCATCTGCATATCCCCGCCCCCCAGGAAGCAGCGCGAGGCGGAGGCCCAGGAGCGCGCGCGGCGCCGGGAGCAGAAGCAGCGGCGCCGGGAGCAGCGGCAGCGCGAGCGCGAGCAGCGTCGGCGCCGCCGCCGGGCGGAGCGCGGCGGGCGTGGCGCCCGCGCTGCCCCGCCCACCGGCGGAAGCGGGGGCGGAACCGGAAGCAGCGGAAGCGGAAGCGGCGGGTGCGGATGCGCGGCGGCGCCTGCTGCTGGCCCAGCGCGACCTGCAGAGCGTGCGGCTGGTGGCGGCGCTGCTGGGCCGCGTGGAGGTGGGCGGGGCCGGGAGCCGGGGGTGGGCGTGGTCGGGGGTGGGCGGGGCCGGGGCGGGCGTGCCTGACCCCGTGACCCCGCCCCTCCCGCCCCCGCAGGCCTCGCGCCTGCGCCAGCGGCGCCTGCAGGAGGCGGAGCTGCGCCGCGTGGAGCAGGAGAAGCGCCGGGCGCTGGGGCTGCAGCGCCGCGAGCGCGAGCTGAGGCAGAGGCTGCTGGCGCTGCTGCTCGGCCGCGGGGGCGCCCGGCCCGGCGCGCAGGGGCCCGGAAGCGGAGCGGAAGCGCGGAGGCCGGAAGCGGAACCGGAAGTGGAGCCGGAAGCGGAAGCGGCGCCGACCTCCTGCGCCCCGTGCTCGACATCCTGCACAGCGTCGCCGCCCGCGCCGCCGACCCCGACCCCGACCCCGACCCCGCCCCGGCGGAGGAAGCGGAAGGGGCGGGGCAGCAGCAGCGGCGTCGGCACCGGGGCGGGGCGGGGCGCGAGCGCAGGCGCAGCAGACACCGGCGGGACGGACGCGCTCGCTCCCGGTCGCCCCCGCGCTCGCCCCGGGCAAATAAATAAAGGAAGCGAGGAATGAATGAATGAATGAGTGAGTGCGCATGGTCGATTCGCGTCGGTCGTTCATTATTCACTCATTCGTTCGTTCGCCGCCTTAGTCTCTCACTCATTCGTTCATCCACTCCGTCATTTATTCATTCATTCATTCACTCACTCATTCACTCATTCGTTCCCTCAGCCAGCCCCTCACTCACCCCTTCAGTCAGTCACTCATTCGTTCGCCCCAGTCATCCCCCCGCCGCGCCCGTCGTTCACTCATTCGCTCGCTCATTCCTTCATTCATTCCTTCATTCATTCATTCATTCGCCCCCTGACGCCAGCCCCGACCCCGTTTCTTCCCCCACTCCCCCCCCCCGCCCGCCCCGCGCTGCCGTCATCCGGGCCCGGGTTAATCCCGGATCAGCCTGGAGGCCGCGCGCGTCACTCGGGGCGGGGCCGGGCGGATTTAAACCCCGGGGGTCGGGGCGGGGCGGGGTCGCCGGGCGCCATGGCGGACGCGGACCTGGACGGGGACTTCCGGCTGCTGACGGGGCTGGCGCAGGGCTTCATGGTGTCGCGGGTGGGCGGGGCGGGCGGGGCGCGACCCCTGTGTGACCCCCTGTGACCCCCGTGTGACCCCCGCGACCCCCGTGTGACCCCGCGACCCCCGTGTGACCCCTGTGTGACCCCGCGACCCCTGCGTGACCCTGGCGACCCCCGTGTGACCCCTGACCCTGGTGACCCCCGTGTGACCCCCCCGACCCTGTGTGACCCCGCTTGACCCCCGCCCCGTTGACCCCCCGTGTCCCCGTTTGACCCCCGTGACCCCGTTTGACCCCGCGACCCCCGTGTGACCCCCGTGTGACCCCGGCGACCCCTGTGTGACCCCGCGACCCCGCCCCGACCCTGTGACCCCCGTGTGACCCCGCCCTGACCCCCGCGACCCCGCGCTGACCCCGTGCGACCCCCGCCCCCGCCCCCGCAGGTCCTGTTCGCCGCCTGCGAGCTGGGCGTGTTCGACGCCCTGGACCCCGCCCCGCTGAGCGCGCGCGACGTCGCCTCCCGCCTGGGGCTCAGCGCGCGGGGGCGGGGCCGCTGCTGGACGCCTGCGCCGCCCCTGGGGCTGCTGCTGCGGCGGCGGCGGCGGCGGGCGGGGCCGGGCGGGGGCGGAAGGTGCGCGGGGGGGGGGACCCGGAAGCGGAAGCGGGCGGGGGAGGCGGAAGCGGAAGCGGGCGGGGCCGGCCGCCATGAATGAACGACCCCGCCCCGCCCCGCAGGCCCCGCCTACGCCCTGGCCCCCCGCCGCCCGCCGCCTCCCTCGTCGCCCGCAGCCCCCAGGCCCAGCGCTCGACGCTGCGCTACCTGGCGGGGACCACGTGGGCCGTGTGGGGGCGGCTGGGCGGGGCCGTGAGGTGAGGGCGGGGCGGGTCGGGGCGGTCATTCATTCGTTCATTCATTCATTCGTTCGTTCATTCATTCATTCATCAGTTTATTCATTCATTCGTTCATTCATTCATTCGTTCATTCATTCATCCGTTTGTTCATTCGTTCGTTCACTCGTGTGTTCATTCATTCATTCATCCATTTGTTCATTCGTTCATTCATCCGTTCATTCATTCATTCATCCGTTTGTTCATTCATTCGTTCACTCGTGTGTTCATTCATTCATTCATTCATCAGTTTATTCATTCATTCGTTCACTCGTGTGTTCATTCATTCACTCATCCATTTGTTCATTCGTTCACTCGTGTGTTCATTCATTCATTCATTCATCCGTTTGCTCATTCGTTCGTTCATTCATTGATTCGTTCCTTTTGATCATTCATTCGTTCGTTCGTTCGTGCGTTCATTTGTTCGTCCATTCATCCGTTTATTCATCTCTTCGTTTCACTCATTCGTTCCTTCATCTGTTCCTTCCTTCGTTCGTTCATTCGGATCCGCCCGCCGCGCCCCAGGGAGGGGCGGAACCAGTACCCGCAGGCGCTGGGCGTGGCCACGCGGGAGCCGTTCGAGGCGATCTACAGGTGAGCGCGGGGCAGGGCAGGGCGGGGGTCAGTAATGCATTCATTAATTCACTCACTCGTTAATTCACTCGCTAATCCATTAATTCATTGACTCACTCGTCCATTCAGTAATTCATTGCTTCCCTGATTCACTCACTAACCCATTCATTCATTCATTCATTCATTCATTCACCCAGTAACCCAGCCATTCATTGCTTCGCTGATTCACCGATTCATTCCTTCACTAATTCATTCCCTTTCTCCGAATCACTCACTCACCCACCCCCCCGCCCCCCCCCGCCCCGCCCAGGTCGCCCGCCGAGCGCCTCCTCTTCCTCCGCGCGCTGCAGGAGACCTGGGCCGCCTGGGGCGACCGCGTCCTCACGGCCTTCGACCTCGAGGGATTCGGGGCCGTGTGCGACGTCGGGGGTCGGTGCTGCGGGGCGGGGCGGGGCGGGGCCGGGTGACCCCTGACCCCGCCCTCCGTGACCCCGCCCGACCCCTGACCCCGCCCCCCAGGCGGATCCGGAGCCCTGGCCGCCGCCTTCGCCCGGCTCCACCCCGGCAGCCGCGTCTCGGTGTTCGAGACCCCGGAGGTCGTGGCCGACGCCCGCGCGCACTTCCGGGCCCCGCGCGTGCGCTTCGTGGGAGGTCGGTGCGGGGCGGGCGGGGCCTTCACTCGTTCACCCGGTCACTCATTCATTCATTCATTCATTCACACGGCGATCCCCGCCCGGACCCCGCAGGCGACTTCTTCCGCTCGCCGCTGCCGCCCGCCGACCTCTACGTCCTGGCGCGGGTGCTGCACGACTGGCCGGACGAGGCCTGCGCGGAGCTGCTGGGACGCACGCGCGGCGGTGACGGGCGGGGCCCGGGGAGGGGACGGGCGGGGGTCACTGCTTCCTGTGTGCATTTGGGGTCACTTCCCACTCACTTCCTGTCTACTTCCCGCCCACTTCCCGTTCACTTCCCATTCACTTCCTGCTCACTTCCTGCTCACTTCCTATCTACTTCCTGTTCACTTCCAGCTTACTTGCTGTTTACTTCCTGTTCACTTCCTGGTCACTTCCTGTTTCCTTCCTGCCCACTTCCCGCTTGATTCCCGCTCACTCCCCCTCACTTCCCATTCACTTCCTGCTCACTTCCTATCTACTTCCTGTTCACTTCCAGCTCATTTCCTGTTTATTTCCTGTTCATTTCTCAGTCACTTCCTGTTTCCTTCCCGCCCACTTCCCGCTCGTTTCCCCCTCACTTCCTGTTCACTTTCCGCTCACTTCCCGCTCACTTCCTGTCCACTTCCCGTCCACTTCCTGTCACTTCCTTCCACTTCCCGCCCGCTCCCGGCTCACTTCCTGCCCGCCTCCCGCCCCGCAGGCTCCGCCCTGCTCATCGTGGAGGCCGTGCTGGACCGCGGAGGGCGGGGCCCGCTGCCGGCGCTGCTGCTGTCGCTGAACATGCTGGCGCAGGCGGCGGGGCGCGAGCGCACGGAGGCCGAGTTCCGGGCTCTGACCCGCGCCGCCGGCTTCCGCCGCTTCCGCCTGCGCCGCCCCGGCGGCCCCTACGCCGTCATGCTGGCCCGGAAGTGACGCCGCGCGTGGGGGGGCGGGGCCGAGGGCGCGGGTGAATAAAGTCGGGGCGAAACTACATTTCCCGTGAGTCCCTGCGACACCCACTTCCGGGAAAACGCTGCATTTCCTGACGTTATCGAAAGGGTTGGACTACATTTCCCATGATTCCCCCGGGGCGGCACTTCCGGGAAAACGCGGCACTTCCTGTCACAGAGACACGTGGGGCCTACATTTCCCATGAGTCCGTGGGGGCACACATAGGACCGGTTCCCGAAAACTACAACACTTCCTGTCTCAGTGACATGAGCGGACTGCATTTCCCATGAGTCCACGCGGCATTGCCGGTGAGGTAACACATGCGCAGTTCTGGAAAAACGCAGCGCTTCCTCTCGCTGTGATAGTCGGGGACTACATTTCCCATGATTCCCTGCGACCCCACAGGACCGGTTCCTGTAAAACACGGAACTTCCTGTCTCAGTGACTGGTGTGGACTACATTTCCCGAAAAGCCCTGCGACACCTAAGGACCGCTTCCGGTAAAACACGGAACTTCCTGTCTCAGTGACTGGTGTGGACTACATTTCCCAAAAATCCCTGCGACACGCATAGGGCCAGATCTGGTGAAACACTTCCTGCCGCAGTGACACGTGGGGACTACATTTCCCATGAGTCCCTGCGACAGGCATAGGACCGGTTCCTGAAAAGCACAGCACTTCCTCTCGCTATAAACACGGTAATAATTATGGCGGACTACATTTCCCATGACTCCACGCCACACATACAGGACCGGTTCCGGTAAAACACGGCACTTCCTCTCACTATGAGAGTCGGGGACTACATTTCCCATGAGTCCCTGCGACCCTGCAGGACCGGTTCCTGTAAAACGCGGCCCTTCCCGCCTCACTGACAGGAGAGGACTACATTTCCCATGAGTCCCTGCGGGGCATGCAGAGGCTTCACACACGGCCACTGGAGTGAACTACATTTCCCATGATGCCCTGTTCTTCGTTTAAAGCACCGCAGCGGGGAGAACGTGTGGCCCGCGTCGCCCAGTCACTGAAACCGCGGGGGTTGACGGGATCCCGGGGGCAAATGTGGGGACGCGAGGACCCCGTTGCCCGTGGGCCAAGAGCGCACAGGTCCGGTCCGCTCAAACCGGGTGTTCCTGCAGCCACTTCCGGTCCCGTGACTCGCGATTTGCCACAACAAAGATGGCGGCGTCGCCACTTCCGGTCCTGGCAAACGCGGATATCAGCGCCGTGGAGCGGAACGTGCGGATTCTTCCGCCGTGGGGGCGACTTCCGGGAGCCGCAGGGGCCGATAGCCACGGCAGGAAACGACGCGGAGCCCCTGAGGCCGGCAGGGAAGCCACTTCCGGTCCCGGCCCTCATCAAACATGGCGGGTGCTGCACTTCCTGTGCCGGGAAATGGTGCAACGGCGAATGAGGTCCCTCCCACTCCCGCCCAGGACACGCGACGCGGACGCCCGGCCTCAAAAATATCGCTTCTGTTTATTCATCCCCGGCCCCGCCCCCTCCTCAGCCACGCCCACTGCGGCGGGGACCGGGAAAATAATAAATAAAATAATAATAATGACGACGATGGCGGCGGGCGGTGACGTCATTCCCGGGCGGGGGCGGGGGCTGGCGATGGCGGCGGTGACGTCATTCTCGGTGTGGGGCGGGGCCGGCGATGGCGGATGTGACGTCACGGGGCCCGGCTGGGGTCACGCGGGGCGGGCGGCTTCCATCATGGGTCGCCGGGGGTCACGGGGCGGGGCTGTGGGCGATTTGCATGTTAATTAGCATATCGATCCCCGCCCCGCTCGCATTTGCATGCGATTTGCATACCGACCCCGCCAATCTCACGCTGCTGCTGGTGGCTTCGTCTCCGGGGTCACGCAGGGGTCACGGCGTCGCCCTGGGGTCACAGGAAAAGGAAGTCAGAGCCAGGGGCGGTCAGGGTCCTGTGGAGGTCACGCCAGGGTCAGCGGCCGGGGATAATTTGCATATTAATGAGGCAGAGGTCTGCATGTTAATGAGCAGGAGGGTTAATTTGCATATTAATAAAAAGATTATCGCATACTAATTAGGGCCAATTTGCATATTAATGAAGCAGCTGCTTTCGTGTCAATGAACACGAGGTTAATTTGCATATTAATGAATATATTCGCCTCGATAACTAGGCCTAATTTGCATACCAACAATGAGAACTCTGCATGCTGATGAGCGCCCATGGCTAATTTGCATATCAATGATCTAGAGGTTTGCATGTTAATGAGCAGGAGGGTTTATTTGCATATTAATAAAACGAATATCGCATAGTAATTAGGGCCACTTTGCATATTAATGAAGCAGCTCATTTCCAGTAGATAATTTGCATATTAATGAATCCATGTGCATTGATAATGAGGCCTAATTTGCATACCGACAATCAGATCTCTGCATGCTGATGAGCTCCTGTGGCTAATTTGCATATTAATGAAATAGAGGTTTGCATGAGCAGGAGGTTAATTTGCATCGATAACGAGGCCTAATTTGCATATTGATAACCAGATCACCGCATGTTGATGAGCGCCTATGGCTGATTTGCATATTAATGAACTGGCTGCTTGCGCGCCCATGAGTACCTGGATAATTTGCATATTAACGAATCTATTTGCATTGATAATGAGGCCTAATTTGCATATTAACAACGAGAACTCTGCATGCTGATGAGCGCCTGTGACTAATTTGCATATTAATGATCTAGAGGTTTGCATGTTAACGAGCAGGAGGGTTAATTTGCATATTGATGATATTTGCATCGATAATGAGGCCTGATTTGCATATCGACAACCAGAACTCTGCATGCTGACGAGCGCCCATGGCTAATTTGCATATTAACGACCCGGCTGCTTTCGCGCCAATGAGCAGGAGGTTAATTTGCATATTGATGAATCTCTGCATCATTAATGACGCTAATTTGCATATCGATGAGCGCCATCGACGCTAATGGCGACAGCGGCTGGTTTGCGTAGGAGAGAATTTGCATACCGACCCGGGGTCAATCTGAGGTCACGCCGGGGTCACTCCGGGGTCACGGTGACCTCATGCTCGCACGCACGGCTCATTTGCATATTAATGACCCGGGCGCTCATTTGCATGCTCACCCGCTCTGCACCCTGCGGGGCTCCCGCTCGCTTCTCCAGCCCCGGGGTCACTCTGGGGTCACCCTGAGGTCACGCTGAGGTCACGCACGCACGCACGCGCTTATCTGCATGTCGATGACCGTGCAATCATTAATTCGCACCCTCGCTCACCCGATCCGCACCCTGCGTGGCTCCAGCTCGCTTCTCCCTCCCCGGGGTCACTCTGGGGTCACTCTGGGGTCACGCTGAGGTCACCCTGAGGTCACGCACGCACACGCTCATCTGCACGCATGTCAGTGACCCCCGTGCAATCATTAATTCGCTCCCTCGCTCACCCGCTCCGCTCGCTGCCCCCGCCCCGGGGTCACGCGGGGGTCACCCCGGGGTCGCCGGGGGTCAGAGGCCGTGGTCGCAGTCCACGTCGCGGCAGATGTACCACAGGATGACGTAGAGGATGAGCAGGATCGCGAAGATGAAGAGCGCGACCAGCACGGCCTTCGTCACGGGCGACACCAGCGCCTGCATCGCCACGCCCACCGCGCCGGCCACGCCCACCGCGCCGGCCACGCCCACCGCGCCGGCCACGCCCACCGCGCCGGCCACGCCCACCGCGGCGACCCCGGCCGAGCAGCAGCAGCAGCCGCAGCAGCGGCAGCAGCCGGGAGGGCGGGGCGAGGCGGGGCGGGCGGGGGAAGTCAGGGCGGGACTTCCTGTCGGGGTGTCGGAGCGCGCGCGAAATAACGCGCGGGGCGGGGAGATGCGCAGACGCGAGGAAACGGAAAGCGGAAGTCAGGGCGGGACTTCCTGTCGGGGTCAGTCACGGAGCGCGCGCGAAATAACGCGCGGGGCGGGGAGATGCGCAGACGCGAGGAAACCGAAAGCGGAAGTCAGGGCGGGACTTCCTGTCCGTCATTCACGGAGTGCGCGAAATAACGCGCGGAGCGGGGAGATGCGCAGACGCGAGGAAACCGAAAGCGGAAGTCAGGGCGGGACTTCCTGTGCGTCATTCACGGAGTGCGCGAAATAACGCGCGGGGCGGGGAGATGCGCAGACGCGAGGAAACGGAAAGCGGAAGTCAGGGCGGGACTTCCTGTCGGTCAGTCACGGAGGGCGCGAAATAACGCGCGGGGCGGGGAGATGCGCAGACGCGAGGAAACGGAAAGCGGAAGTCAGGGCGGGACTTCCTGTCGGTCAGTCTCGGAGGGCGCGAAATAACGCGCGGGGCTGGGAGATGCGCAGACGCGAGGAAACCGAAAGCGGAAGTGAGGGCGGGACTTCCTGTCCGTCAGTCACGGAGGGCGCGAAATAACAGGCGGGGCCGGCGACTGCGCAGACGCAAGGAAACTGAAGGCGGAAGTCAGGGCGGGACTTCCTGTGGGTCAGTCACGGAGGGCACGAAATAACGCGCGGGGCGGGGAGATGCGCAGACGCAAGGAGACGGAAGGCGGAAGTCAGGGCGGGACTTCCTGTCTATCAGTCACGGAGGGCGCGAAATAACGGGCGGGGCGGGGAGATGCGCAGACGCAAGGAGACGGAAAGCGGAAGTGAGGGCGGGACTTCCTGTCGGCCAGTCACGGGGGCGCGAAATAACGCACTGGGCCGGTGACTGCGCAGACACGTAAAAAAAAAACCGGAAAACGGAAGTCAGGGCGGGACTTCCTGTCTATCAGTCACGGAGGGCGCGAAATAACGGGCGGGGCCGGCAATCGCGCAGATGCAAGAAAACGGAGAAAACGGAAGTGAGGGTGGGACTTTCTGTCTTTCAGTCTCGGAGTGCGCGAAATAACACACGGGGCCGCGGAAAAAAAGCGGAAGTGAGGGCGGGACTTCCCGTCTGTGACGCGAGAGTTCCTGTACTAAATAACGCACTGGGCCTCCAACCGGCAGACGGGAAGGGAACGGGAGAGCGGAAGCGAGGGCGGGACTCCGTCAGTGTCCGGGGGCCCGGCTGTGGATCCGCGCGAAGAATATCGCGCACAGCCGCGGTCCACACGCAGGGACGGTAAACCGGAAGTGAGGGCGGGACTCCTGTCATTTCTCTGAGGCTCCGGCTGTCGATCTGGGCGAAAAATAAAGCGCAGTCCCGCGGCGCAGACTCAGGGTTCGGGGATAACGGAAGTCCGGGGGAGGGACTTCCTGTCCGTTACCCCGGATCCGGCTGTCACTCAATCCGTGCGTGAAATAACGCACCGAGCCCGCGGCCGCGTAGACGCTGGAAAAAAAAAAAAACCGTGAATAGCGGAAGAGAGGGGCGGGACTTCCTGCCCGTTCCCCTTGGCTCACGGCTGTCCGTCAAACGCGGGCTGGAGCGGAAGCGCGAGGGCGGGACTTCCTTCTTGTGTGCTGTATGTCGCTCCGCCGGTCGGTGCGACCGAGAAATAAGTCGCGGGGGGCGGAGCTTCCTGCGCGCGCATGCGCGTTGGGTTTTTCTGTCTCTCAACAACATTAATAATAATAATAATAATAACGACGACGGCCGGGAACGGGAGGAAAGGATAATAATAATAATAACGACGACCAACAATAATAATAACAACAATAACAATAACGCAGTCCTCGTCTGTGTAAATAATAATAATAACAATAACAATAACAATAATAATAATAACAACAATAATAACAATAATTAATAATAATAATAACAACAATAACGCAGCATGAATAACAGTAAAAATAACAATAATAACAATAATAACAATAACAACAATAATAATAACAATAATAACAACAACAATAACGCAGTCCTCGTCTGTATAAAAAATAACAGTAACAATAACAACAACAACAAAAACAATAACAACAAAAATAATAACAACACGGTCCATTTCTGCATAAACAACAACAACGGTAATAATAACAATAACAATAGTAACAATTACAAAAATAACAATAACAATAATAACAATAATAACAATAACGCATGTCCTTGTCTGTGTAAATAACAATAACAATAACAATAACAGTAATAGTAATACAGTCCTGGGTATAAATAATAACACAAAAAAAAAAAAAAAAAAAAAAAAAAAAAAAAACAATAACAACAATAATAATAACAGTAATAATGACAATAATAATAATAACAAGGTCTATTTCTACATAAACAACAACAACAACAGTAATAACAACAATGATAATAGTAACAGTAAAAACGATAACAGTATTAACAATAAAAAAAACAAACAAAATAACAATAACAACAACAACAATAACAATAATAACAACAATTAATAATAATAACAATAAGAATAGCAATAACAGTAACAATAACAATAACGACATCAGTAACAACAATAATAACAATAATTAATAACAGTAACAACAATACAAAAAAAAAAAAAAAAAAAAAAAAAAAAAAAAAAAAAAAAAAAAAAAAAAAAAAAAAAAAAAAACAGTAACAAAAATTAATAAAAATAATAATAGGAATAACAATAATAGTGACAATAATAATAATAACAGGGTGTATTTCTACTTAAACACCAACAACAGTAATAACTACAATAATAATCATAACAGTTACAACAATAATAACAATAACAATAGTTAATAATAACAATAACAATAATTACAACAAAAATAACAATAAAACAATAACAAAAATTAATAAAAAAAAATAATAGGAAAAACAATAACAATAATAATAAAGATAATTAATGATAATAATAATAATAACAATAATAACAATATCCATAGCAACAATAATAAAAATAATTAATAATAATAACAATAATAACAACAATAATAATAATAATAATAGTGTCACACTCACACTCACACTCTCTCCCGTCACTCACACTCACACTCACACTCTCTCCCGTCACTCACACTCACACTCACACTCACACTCTCTCCCGTCACTCACACTCTCTCCCGTCACTCACACTCTCTCCCGTCACTCACACTCACACTCTCTCCCGTCACTCACACTCACACTCTCTCCCGTCACTCACACTCTCTCCCGTCACTCACACTCTCTCCCGTCACTCACACTCTCTCCCGTCACTCACACTCACACTCACACTCACACTCACACTCTCTCCCGTCACTCACACTCTCTCCCGTCACTCACACTCTCTCCCGTCACTCACACTCACACTCACACTCTCTCCCGTCACTCACACTCTCTCCCGTCACTCACACTCTCTCCCGCCACTCCACTCACACCCACTCACACTCTCTCCCGTCACACTCACACTCTCTCCCGTCACTCACACTCCCCGTCACTCACACTCACTCACACTCTCTCCCGTCACTCACACTCACACTCACACTCACACTCACACTCACACTCTCTCCCGTCACTCACACTCACACTCACACTCTCTCCCGTCACTCACACTCTCTCCCGTCACTCACACTCACACTCACACTCACACTCTCTCCCGTCACTCACACTCACACTCACACTCTCTCCCGTCACTCACACTCTCTCCCGTCACACACACTCACACTCTCCCGTCACCCCCCTCACTCACACTCTCTCCCGTCACTCACACTCTCTCCCGTCACTCACACTCTCTCCCGTCACTCACACTCTCTCCCGTCACTCACACTCACACTTCTCCACACTCACACTCACACTCTCTCCCGTCACTCACACTCACACTCTCCCGTCACTCACACTCTCTCCCGTCACTCACACTCTCTCCCGTCACTCACACTCACACTCACACTACACTCACACTCACACTCACACTCTCTCCCGTCACTCCCTCTCTCCCGTCACTCACACCACACTCTCTCTCCCGTCACTCACACTCTCTCCCGTCACTCACACTCACACTCACTCTCTCCCGTCACTCACACTCTCTCCCGTCACTCACACTCTCTCCCGTCACTCACACTCTCCTCACACTCTCTCCCGTCACTCACACTCTCTCCCGTCACTCACACTCACACTCACACTCTCTCCGTCACTCACACTCACACCCGTCACTCACACTCTCTCCCGTCACTCACACTCTCCCGCACTCACACTCACACTCACACTCACACTCTCTCCCGTCACTCACACTCTCTCCCGTCACTCACACTCTCTCCCGTCACTCACACTCTCTCCCGTCACTCACACTCACACTCACACTCTCTCCCGTCACTCACACTCTCTCCCGTCACTCACACTCTCCCGTCACTCACACTCACACTCACACTCACACTCACACTCTCTCCCGTCACTCACACTCACACTCACACTCCACACTCTCACTCACACTCTCTCCCGTCACTCACACTACTACACTCTCTCCCGTCACTCACACTCTCTCCCGTCACTCACACTCTCTCCCGTCACTCACTCACTCACACTCACACTCACCCTCACTCTCTCCCGTCACTCACTACACCTCCACTCTCTCCCGTCACTCACACTCACACTCACACTCTCTCCCGTCACTCACACTCTCTCCCGTCACTCACACTCTCTCCCGTCACTCACACTCTCTCCCGTCACTCACACTCACACTCACACTCACACTCTCTCCCGTCACTCACACTCTCTCCCGTCACTCACACTCTCTCCCGTCACTCACACTCACACTCACACTCTCTCCCGTCACTCACACTCTCTCCCGTCACTCACACTCTCTCCCGTCACTCACACTCACACTCACACTCTCTCCCGTCACTCACACTCTCTCCCGTCACTCACACTCTCTCCCGTCACTCACACTCCCCGTCACTCACACTCACTCCCACACTCACACTCACTCTCTCCCGTCACTCACACTCTCTCCCGTCACTCACACTCCCTCCTCCGTCACTCACACTCTCTCCCGTCACTCACACTCACCCCCGTCCCACCACACTCTCTCCCGTCACTCACACTCACACTCTCTCCCGTCACTCACACCTCCCTCTCTCCCGTCACTCACACTCTCTCCCGTCACTCACACTCTCTCCCGTCACTCACACTCTCTCCCGTCACTCACACTCTCTCCCGTCACTCACACTCTCTCCCGTCACCCACCACACTACACTCTCTCCCGCCACTCACACTCTCTCCCTCACCACCACCACACTCTCCCCCACCACACCCCCCGCACTCCCCCCGTCACTCACACTCTCTCCCGTCACTCACACTCACACTCTCTCCCGTCACTCACACTCACACTCTCTCCCGTCACTCACACTCACACTCACACTCACACCTCTCCCGTCACTCAAAACACACTCTCTCCCGTCACTCACACTCTCTCCCGTCACTCACACTCACACTCACACTCTCTCCCGTCACTCACACTCTCTCCCGTCACTCACACTCTCTCCCCCGTCACTCACACTCACACTCACACTCTCTCCCGTCACTCACACTCTCTCCCGTCACTCACACTCTCTCCCGTCACTCACACTCTCTCCCGTCACTCACACTCTCTCCCGTCACTCACACTCTCTCCCGTCACTCACACTCACACTCACACTCTCTCCCGTCACTCACACTCTCTCCCGTCACTCACACTCTCTCCCGTCACTCACTGACTGTCATTGTTATTATTAATATTGTTATTGTTATTATTATTTTTATTGTTGTTATTATTATTATTATTATTGTTATTATTATTGTTAGTTTAATTGTTATTGTTATTGTTGTTATTATTGTTATTATCATTGTTACTATTATTGTTATTGTTGTTATTATTGTTTTTATTTTTGTTACTTTTATCATTGTTATTATTATTGTTATTGTAATTGTTACTGTTGTTATTGTTATTATTATTATTGTTATTTTTATTATTATTGTTATTGTTGTTATTATTGTTATTATCATTGTTATTTTATGGTCATTATTGTTATTATTATTGTTGTTATTGTTACTATTACTATTATTGTTATTGTTGTTATTATTGTTATTGTTAATATTATTGTTATTTTTATTATTGTTATTATTATTGTTACTGTTATTGTTATTATTATTGTTATTGTTATTGTTGTTATTGTTGTTATTACTATTACTGTTATTGTTGTTATTATTGTTATTGTTATTGTTATCATTGTTATTATTGTTGTTATTGTTATTGTTATTGTTATTATTATTGTTATTGTTGTTCCTCTGCCCTGGATCAAGTCCCGCTTCCTCTAACTCGCAGGCTTTTCTTTATTGTGGTAATATTTTCTTTTTGGGGTAATATTTTCTTTATTGTGGTAATATTTTCTTTTTGGGGTAATATTTTGTTTTTGGGGTAATATTTTCTTTTTTTGGGGTAATATTTTCTTTTTTGGGGTAATATCTTCTTTTTTGGGGTAATATTTTCTTTTTTGGGGTAATATTTTCTTTTTTGGGGTAATATTTTCTTTTTTGGGGTAATATTTTCTTTTTGGGGTAATATTTTCTTTTTTGGGGTAATATCTTCTTTTTTGGGGTAATATTTTCTTTTTGGGGTAATATTTTCTTTTTTGGGGTAATATCTTCTTTTTGGGGTAATATTTTCTTTTTTGGGGTAATATTTTCTTTTTGGGGTAATATTTTCTTTTTTGGGGTAATATCTTCTTTTTTGGGGTAATATTTTCTTTTTTGGGGTAATATTTTGTTTTTGGGGTAATATTTTCTTTTTTGGGGTAATATTTTCTTTTTGGGGTAATATTTTCTTTTTTGGGGTAATATTTTGTTTTTGGGGTAATATTTTCTTTTTTGGGGTAATATTTTCTTTTTGGGGTAATATTTTCTTTTTTGGGGTAATATTTTCTTTTTGGGGCAATATTTTGTTTTTGGGGTAATATTTTGTTTTTGGGGTAACAGCACTGACGTTTTTCTCTTTTGGGGGCTGCCTGTCACTGACCGCCATTTTTAAGAACATAGGAGGAGAGGAGAAAGTTAAATTCAAATAAACGGGAGACATGAAATAATAAAGATTAGAAGAAAAAACATCAATGGGGCAGAAATCAGAAATACAATAATAATAACAATAACAACAATAACAATAACAATAGCAACAATAATAACAACAATAACAATAACAATAACAATAACAATAATAGTAATAATAACAATAACAACAATAACAATAACAACAATAATAACAATAATAACAATAACAACAATAATAACATTAATAACAATAACAACAATAACAATAATAATAACAATAACAACAATAATAATAACAACAATAACAATTACAATAACAGTCATAATAACAATAACAATAACAATAATAATAACAATAATAACAATAACAATAACAATAACAATAACAATAACAATAACAACAATAACAATAACAACAACAATAATAATAACAACAATAACAACAACAATAATAATAACAACAATAACAATAATAATAACAATAATAACAATAATAATAACAAAAATAACAATAACAATAACAATAATAACAACAATAACAATAATAATAATAACAATAACAACAGTAATATTAACAACAATAACAATAACAATAACAAAAATAACAATAATAATAACAATAACAACAATAATAGTAACAATAATAACAATAACAATAACAACAATAACAATAACAATAATAATAACAATAACAACAGTAATATTAACAACAATAACAATAACAATAACAATAACAATAATAACAATAATAACAACAATAATAACAATAACAATTACCCCAAAAAGGAAATAAAACGTCACTGAAATCCAAAACAGGTTTCTTGAGAATATAAATCTCTAGACAGAATAATCAATAAAAAGCGAGGACGATTTATCAATAACAGTATGGGACACATGACATCGCTAATGATTTTACAGACACCGGAGAAGGAAAATATTGTGAAAAGCCGGCCCAGCAACATGACAGCCAACGCGGGGTTATTCTGTAAGGTTGAGCGTTTAAAAAAAAATATTCGTACCGAGGACGGCGTCATTATTTATACCCAGGACTGTGTTACTGTTATTATTATTATTGTTGTTATTGTTACTATTATTACTGTTGTTGTCATAGAAACGGACCGTGTTATTATTATTATTGGTGCTGTCACTTTTACTGTTATTGAATTATACAGATGAGGACCGTGTTTATTATTATTATTATTATTATTATTGCTGCTGTCATTTTTACTATTATTGAATTATACAGATGAGGACCGTGTTATTATTATTATTATTATTATTATTGCTGCTGTCATTTTTACTGTTATTGAATTATACAGATGAGGACCGTGTTATTATTATTATTATTATTATTATTGCTGCTGTCATTTTTACTATTATTGAATTATACAGATGAGGACCGTGTTATTATTATTATTATTATTATTATTGCTGCTGTCATTTTTACTGTTATTGAATTATACAGATGAGGACCGTGTTATTATTATTATTATTGCTGCTGTCATTTTTACTATTATTGAATTATACAGATGAGGACCGTGTTATTATTATTATTATTATTATTATTGCTGTCATTTTTACTGTTATTGAATTATACAGATGAGTACCGTGTTATTATTATTATTATTATTATTATTATTATTGCTGTCATTTTTACTATTATTGAATTATACACATGAGGACCGTGTTATTATTATTATTATTATTATTATTATTATTATTATTGCTTTCATTTTTACTATTATTGAATTATACAGATGAGGACCGTGTTATTATTATTATTATTATTGCTGCGGTCATTTTTACTATTATTGAATTATACACATGAGGACCGTGTTATTATTATTATTATTGCTATCATTTTTACTATTATTGAATTATACAGATGACGACCGTGTTTATTATTAAGACCGTTGTTATTGTTTTTATTGTTATTCAATCCATTCAGAAAAAATAATGAAGAGAAAATAACTCATTATTATTTCTTATTATTATTATTATTATACCCACCGGCGAGCTCACCCTACAGCCTCACCGAGTTTCTCACAAAAACAAAGCAGGGCTCTTTCTTTTGAGTTCTACATATTTACCAGTCTCTCAAGCTACAACATGCCTATAGTGACATAAGCATGAAAGTTTCTCATAATTCACCCTTAGAGAGATAACAAAATGATATCAACATTGATTTAAATAAGGAAAGGAAGAAAGAAAGAAAGAATTCCCAAGATACAATTTAACACCAACATGGTGGATCAAGACTACACTCTTCCTGGAGTAGAAAAAGACAGATTTGAAGATTGAAATAATCAGATATTTAGATAGTCTGTCACACTTGAGTCACACAAGGTGGCGCCAAACTTCAGGGATCACAGATTATATAATGAAAGAATTTAATAACTACATCTTTAAATATGTAAGCCGTTGACCTTTTTTTGTAACATCAATTCCTGGGCAGACTTGCCAGGTATGAAACTGTATGCTGTCATCACACAATTTTAAAATGCCATCAGTTAATCGTCAGATAATCATACTGTCTTGCGTGATGAATTGGCTTGAACTCATCACAAGCGCCTGAATCTCTGTTGTGTTGCGGCAGGACGTGAGATAATGGGCCCAATTCTGGCATAGCAGTAGTAGCCACAATGTTGATAACAGCTGAAAAGATGGATACAGCAGGGGCATCACCAGCATAGCTGAGAGAGAGATGTTCCTCCGTGTTCTGAGTCGTCATCCTTTTGCCAGGTCTCGGTGATGGTGCTGACCTCCTAGTGCCACTCCTTCTTCTCATGGCAGATCACAACCGGTGTGAAGATGTGGAGGAAGAGCAGGTAGTCAACACCCAGACCACCGTGCCGGCCTTGATGAAGTCCTTGTACTTCTCGGAGGGCACCGTGCGTCATTCTGGACTCAATCACCCAGCATCCCTCGTACTCTGGGAGATGCATAGATCATTCAGAAAACGCTCTGCCCATGTCTACAACTTTCCTAACCTTGTCCCTGACAGGTATTTGCACCCTAACCGTAATCGGTGATGGCACTGTCCTTCGTACGCATAATTTAAAGAATTAAATAAGTTAGTAATAGCTAACTGTCACAATAAATAGGGGATGTAGCATTTTACTGGCAGGGAAGCATGGCCAGACTCCATTCATGAAGGATGTCATCATCACCAATTGAGTCAATGAATCATAAAATGTGTAGATATTGCACATTACTCCACAAGAGGGAGCTTTACAGGTCTCTTCATGGAATGGAGGATTGTTGTTTACATAACTATACAAATATTTACATTATCCTGGGGATTAACACAGATTGTCAGTTTAAAGTAATTAATTACGTAATTAGGTGATCTGTGGCACCAGATTCCAGGTGTCATGGACGATAAAAATCATTGTTTTATATAACTAAATAATCAAATAATGAGTTCATGTAACATCATCCACTTCCCTAAGGTGGCTCCAAACCAGGCTCATGAACGATGCTGTCGTGATTAATTTAAATATTTTAACTACATAATTGATATTAAGATGGTCTATAATAATTGCCTCCCACATCGCGTCACCACAATCCACTGATCATGGATTATCTAATGTCCAATTTTAATAAACAAATAACAACATAACCAGAGGATGAAATGGTCTGCCATGCTCCACACAATTGAGTCTCAGTTGACTCCCACATGATTGTGGGAAATTCCAAGTTTCATCCCTTATTTAATCGCAGAGCAGAGTAGTAACATGTTTAAATGCTGAACTCTCATTGTGTATGCAGGGTTTTTAGAAGGTATCACATATTTAATGTTGGACGGCTGCCTCAAAAGAGATGGACTGAAATCTAACAATCGCTAAATCTACTCTAACAAACGGATTATCACCTTCCTGAAGGAATTCAACCATGTCAAACTCACCTTTTTGATGAATAATCGTGAGTCTTATTATCATTTGTTCCATAGTTTTACTTCTGAGGAGAGAGAGTATTCATAAACAGAAGTCTCTGAACTGTTTCTCCACAGCCTATGTCCTCTGATGAGGTAATCTTGCATTTGGTAACCAGTAAAAGCCGTAGGCAAACTTCCAGAGGTATGGCTATGACTTGGTTAGGCGAATCAAATGCTGTCATGAAAAGTTTTAGGAGATAGTTATCTTGGGAGACTGTAATGTCCCAAGATAACTCTTTCTCGAAGCTGCTCTCTCGTCCTTGGCCCATGATACCAGGATACAGAATGCAAGCAGGGTTGCCAGGCTACATTTATGAACCAACATTCTGTCACATTCTAGTGCCCCTCCCACAGGCTTAAAGGAGTACACCCACCGATGAACTAACCTTACAGCCTCACTGAGTTTCTCACAAAAACAAAGCAGGGCTCTTTCTTTTGAGTTCTACATACATATTTACCCGTCTCTCAAGCTACAACATGCCTATAGTGACATAAGCATGAAAACGAAAGAATCATTGTGCCATTCAAGTACAATGATAAGTATTTTAAACCTGTGTTCTATGCTGCAATTTGCTAATTTCTAGAATGGAAACAATACAGTTAATCGCCTCTACCATAATCCTTTTCCCTTTCTTGAAAATAAAATAAATTCCTCTTCATCCTCTTACCATTAGAGGAGCTTGACCCCATGGTTTCTCAGAGTTGTGTAGATTTGCATTAGGCTGATGATTAAGGATTTTGAGCAGTGTCTTATGTTTCTTTCAGTCATTTTGGATTCCTCAATTGCCTTTTCTCTATTAAGTCCTGTATCCTGCTTTCTAATATGGTTATTTAGAGTGATTAATTGTTGGTGGTGTGTCATGTTATCAGCCCGACAGAGTTCATTAGATGAGAGTCTCTGATCAGGAGATTATTCAGTTATTCCATTTTTAAAATAGGTGGTCACTGTGTCCTTCATGGGTCTGTTCTGTTGCAACCTCTCAGAAACCGATGATGCGAAACAGTACAGTTTTTTAAAATCGTGTAATCATTCGATTGTTAAAAATCTACTATTACGTAATCAGTAATCACTGCATAAGGCAGTGTCCCCCATTCTCTGGGCACTGCTTCTGGTACCGATCTCCTGCTGTGTCAATCCCACAGCAGCCACATGAGGGATGACACCATCATTACTTACGCAATCAAGTAAGTTAAAAATTGGATAGTCCTCCATACTTAACTTTCAAAAGATGGAACCATACTCCAGTGATTGTCAAGGAAGTAGTACTTAGATGATTAAATAATGCCACGTGATTAACTCCCATGGAGGAATGGCCCGAATACCGTCAAGAAGAACAACATCTTCATCGATTTAAATAATTAATATATAATGAAAAAATGATTGAAAAATGACATGGTGGTGCACACTTAAATCCCACATGGAGTAGTCAGAATGATCTCTTCCTGGAATAATGATGTTTTTAAAAATTTAAATTGATAATTAATTAGTGGGCCTTTTATAGTAACATTGACGAGATGGCACCAAAGTCCTAAACCTATCGCTGATGTAAAGACCTATTTTCATAGTTAAATGATGAAGTAATGAGGTGATATTACATCATCAACTCCCAAATTCTGACTCCAAAAGGGACTCATGGACTATAATATTATCTGTATTATACATGCGTAAATTAAATGATGAAATATTATTTAATTTCCTAGATTAACAGTTAAAGAAGTAAGTATAGTATTAGATGATGTGATCATCTGATATAATGGTCTCCCCTAAGAAGGGTCAAAACTCCAATGATCACTGAATACATAATGACAGATTTTTATAATTAAATGTATATACATTAAACAAGTGGATGATGTTTTATGTATGAATCCTAAATGATTGCTCAATACTGAAGAGACATTGAGTTCTTAATCGTAGATTTGAACGAAGAAAATGAATGAATAAACAGATAATTTCTCTTAATTCACCCCTAGAGAGAAAAACAAAATGATATCAACATTGATTTAAATAAAGAAAGGAAGAAAGAAAGGAAGAAAGAAAGAATTCACAAGATACAATTTAACACCAACAAGGTGGATCCAGACCTCACTCTCCCTGGAGTAGAAAAAGACAGATTTGAATAATGAAATAATCAGATAGTTAGATGGTCTGTCACACTTGAGTCACACAAAGGTGGCGCCAAACTTCAGGGATCACAGATTATATAATGAAAGAACTTAATAATTACATATTTAAATATGTAAGCTATTGACATTTTTTTGTATCATCAATTCCTGAGCAGACTTGCCAGGTATGAAAATGTATGCTGTCAGCACGCATTTGTAACATGCCATCAGTCAGATAACCATACTTACTGTCTTGCCTGATGAATTCTGTTGGCCTGACCTCATCACAAGCGCCTGAATGTCTGTTGTATTGTGGCAGGACGTGAGACAGTGGGCCCAATCCTGACGTAGCAGTAGTAGCCACAATGTTGAAAACAGCTGAAAAGTTGGCTGTAGCTGGGGCATCTCCATCATAGCTGAGAGAGAGATGTTCTTCCGTGTTCTGAGTCGTCATCCTTTTGCCAGGTCTCGGTGATGGTGCTGACCTCCTAGTGCCACTCCTTCTTCTCATGGTAGATCACAACCGATGTGAAGATGTGGAGGATGAACAGGTAATCAACAGCCAGACCACCTTGACGGCCTTGGTGAATTCCTTGTACTTCTCAGAGGGCACCGTGCAACATTCAGGACTCAATCCGCCAGCATCCCTCTTACTCTGGAAGATGCATAGATCATTCAGAAAATGCTCTGCCCATGTCTACAACTTTCCTAACCTTGTCCCTGACAGATTTTTGCACCCTACACTTAATCGGTGATTGCACAGACTGTCGTTTACATAATTTAACGAATTAAATAAGTCAGTAATAGCTAACTGTCACAATAAATAGGGGATGTAGCATTTTACTGGCAGGGAAGCATGGCCAGATGCCACTCATGAAGGATGTCATCATTATCAATTGAGTCAATGAATCATAAAATGTGATGATATTGCACATTAACTCCACAAGAGGGAGCTTTACAGGCCTTTTCAAGGAATGGAGGATTGTGGTTTACATAACTACACATATCTTTACATTATCTTGGGGATTAACACAGATTGTCAATTTCAACACATTAACTATGTAATTAGATGATCTCTGGCACCAGATTCCAGGCGTCATGGACGGTTTAATCATTGCTTTATATAATTAAATAATCAAATAATGAGTTCATGTAACATCTTTCCACTTCCTTAAGGTGGCTCCAAACCAGGCTCATGAATGATGCTGTCGTGATTAATTTAAATATTTTAACTACTTAATTGATATTAAGATGGTCTATAATAATTGCCTCCCACATCGTGTCACCACAATCCACTGACCATGGTTATCTAATGTCCTATTTTAATAATCAAATAACAACATAATCAGAGGATGAAATGGTCTTCCATACTCCACACAATTGACTCACAGTTGACTCCCGCATGATTGTGGGAAACTCCCAGGTTCATCCCTTATTTAATCGCAGAGCAGAGTAGTAACATGTTTAAATGCTGAACTGTCATTGTGCATGCAGGGTTTTTAGAATATATCACATATTTAATGTTGGGCGGCTGCCTCAAAAGAGATGGACTTAAATCCAATAATCACAAAGTCTACTCTAACAAATGGATTATCACCTTCCTGAAGGAAGTCAACAATGGCAAACTCACCTTTTGATGAATAATTGTGAGTCTTATTATCTTTTGTTCCATAGTTTCACTTCTTAGGAGAGAGAGTATTCATAAACAGAAGACTCTGAACTGTTTCTCCACAGACTACGTTCTCTGATGATTAGGTAATCTTGAATTTGGTAACCAGTAAAAGCTGTAGGCACACCTCCAGAGGTGTGGCTATGACTTGTTTAGGCGTGTCAAATGTTGCCATTAAAAGTTTTAGGAGATAGTTACCTTGGGAGACTGTAATGTCCCATGATAACACTTTCCCGAAGTTGCTCACTAGTCCTTGGCCCATGATACCAGGATACAGAATGCAACAGGGTTGCCAGGCAACATTTATGAACCAACATTCTCTCACATTCTAGTGCCCCTCCCACATGCTTAAAGGAGTATACCCACCGATGAGCTAACCTTACAGCCTCACTGAGTTTCTCACCAAAAACAAAGCAGGGCTCTTTCTTTAGAGTTCTACATATTTACCACTCTCTCAAGCTACAACTTGCCTATAGTGACATAAGCATGAAAACGAAAGCATCATTGTGCCATTCAAGTATAATGATGATTATTTTAAACCTGTTTTCTATGCTTCAGATTTCTAATTTCTAGAACGGAAACAATACAATTAATCGCCTGTACCATAATCCTTTTCCCTTTATTGAAAATGAAGTTAACTCCTCTGCATCCTCTTACCTTTAGAGGAGCTTGATCCCATGGTTTCTCAGAGTTGTTTAGATTTGCATTAGGCTGATGATTTAGGATTTTGAGCAGTGTCTTCTGTTTCTTTCAGTCATTTTGGATTCCTCAATTGACTGTTCTCTATTAAGTCCTGTACCCCGCTTTCTAATATGGTTATTTAGAGTTATTTATTGTTTGTGGTATGTCATGTTAGCAGCCCAACAGAGTTCATTGGATGAGATTCCCTGATCAGGAGATTATTCAGTTATTCCATTTTTAAAATCGGTGGTCACTGTGTCCTTCATGGGTCTGTTCTGTTGCAACCTCTCAGAAACTGATGATGCGAAACAGTACAGTTTTTTTTTTTTTTTTAAATCGTGTAATCATTCGATTGTTAAAAATCTACTATTGCTTAATCAGTAATCACTGTATAATGCTGTGTCCCCCATTCTCTGGCCACTGCTTCTGGTACCGATCTCCTGCTGTGTCAATCCCACTGCAGCGAATTTACGGATGAAACCATCATTACTTACACAATCAAATATGTTAATAATTGGATTGTCCTCCATACTTAACTTTCAGAAGATGGATCCAAACACCAGTGATTGTCAAGGAAGTAGTACTTAGATAATTAAATAATGCCACTTGATTAACTCCCATGGATGAATGGCCCTACTCCAGTCAAGAAGAACAACATCTGCATCGATTTAAATAATTAATATATAATGAAAAGTGATTGAATAATGACATGGCAGTGCATACTTAAATCGCACATGGAGTTGTCAGACTGATTTCTTCCTGGAATAATGATGTTTTTAAAATATTAAATTGAAAATTAATTAGTGGGCCTTTTATATTAACATTGACGAGATGGCACCAAAGTCCTAAACCTATCGCTGATGTAAAGACCTATTTTCATAGTTAAATGATGAAGTAATGAGGTGATATTACATCATCAACTCCCAAATTCTGACTCCAAAAGGGACTCATGGACTATAATATTATCTGTATTATACATGCGTAAATTAAATGATGAAATATTATTTAATTTCCTAGATTAACAGTTAAAGAAGTAAGTATAGTATTAGATGATGTGATCATCTGATATAATGGTCTCCCCTAAGAAGGGTCAAAACTCCAATGATCACTGAATACATAATGACAGATTTTTATAATTAAATGTATATACATTAAACAAGTGGATGATGTTTTATGTATGAATCCTAAATGATTGCTCAATACTGAAGAGACATTGAGTTCTTAATCGTAGATTTGAACGAAGAAAATGAATGAATAAACAGATAATTTCTCTTAATTCACCCCTAGAGAGAAAAACAAAATGATATCAACATTGATTTAAATAAAGAAAGGAAGAAAGAATTCACAGGATACAATTTAACACCAACAAGGTGGATCCAGACCTCACTCTCCCTGGAGTAGAAAAAGACAGATTTGAATAATGAAATAATCAGATAGTTAGATGGTCTGTCACACTTGAGTCACACAAAGGTGGCGCCAAACTTCAGGGATCACAGATTATATAATGAAAGAACTTAATAATTACATATTTAAATATGTAAGCTATTGACATTTTTTTGTATCATCAATTCCTGAGCAGACTTGCCAGGTATGAAAATGTATGCTGTCAGCACGCATTTGTAACATGCCATCAGTCAGATAACCATACTTACTGTCTTGCCTGATGAATTCTGTTGGCCTGACCTCATCACAAGCGCCTGAATGTCTGTTGTATTGTGGCAGGACGTGAGACAGTGGGCCCAATCCTGACGTAGCAGTAGTAGCCACAATGTTGAAAACAGCTGAAAAGATGGCTGCAGCAGGGGCATCAATGGCATGGCTGAGAGAGAGATGTTCTTCCGTGTTCTGAGTCGTCATCCTTTTGCCAGGTCTCGGTGATGGTGCTGACCTCCTAGTGCCACTCCTTCTTCTCATGGTAGATCACAACCGATGTGAAGATGTGGAGGATGAACAGGTAATCAACAGCCAGACCACCTTGACGGCCTTGGTGAATTCCTTGTACTTCTCAGAGGGCACCGTGCAACATTCAGGACTCAATCCGCCAGCATCCCTCTTACTCTGGAAGATGCATAGATCATTCAGAAAATGCTCTGCCCATGTCTACAACTTTCCTAACCTTGTCCCTGACAGATTTTTGCACCCTACACTTAATCGGTGATTGCACAGACTGTCGTTTACATAATTTAACGAATTAAATAAGTCAGTAATAGCTAACTGTCACAATAAATAGGGGATGTAGCATTTTACTGGCAGGGAAGCATGGCCAGATGCCACTCATGAAGGATGTCATCATTATCAATTGAGTCAATGAATCATAAAATGTGATGATATTGCACATTAACTCCACAAGAGGGAGCTTTACAGGCCTTTTCAAGGAATGGAGGATTGTGGTTTACATAACTACACATATCTTTACATTATCTTGGGGATTAACACAGATTGTCAATTTCAACACATTAACTATGTAATTAGATGATCTCTGGCACCAGATTCCAGGCGTCATGGACGGTTTAATCATTGCTTTATATAATTAAATAATCAAATAATGAGTTCATGTAACATCTTTCCACTTCCTTAAGGTGGCTCCAAACCAGGCTCATGAATGATGCTGTCGTGATTAATTTAAATATTTTAACTACTTAATTGATATTAAGATGGTCTATAATAATTGCCTCCCACATCGTGTCACCACAATCCACTGACCATGGTTATCTAATGTCCTATTTTAATAATCAAATAACAACATAATCAGAGGATGAAATGGTCTTCCATACTCCACACAATTGACTCACAGTTGACTCCCGCATGATTGTGGGAAACTCCCAGGTTCATCCCTTATTTAATCGCAGAGCAGAGTAGTAACATGTTTAAATGCTGAACTGTCATTGTGCATGCAGGGTTTTTAGAATATATCACATATTTAATGTTGGGCGGCTGCCTCAAAAGAGATGGACTTAAATCCAATAATCACAAAGTCTACTCTAACAAATGGATTATCACCTTCCTGAAGGAAGTCAACAATGGCAAACTCACCTTTTGATGAATAATTGTGAGTCTTATTATCTTTTGTTCCATAGTTTCACTTCTTAGGAGAGAGAGTATTCATAAACAGAAGACTCTGAACTGTTTCTCCACAGACTACGTTCTCTGATGATTAGGTAATCTTGAATTTGGTAACCAGTAAAAGCTGTAGGCACACCTCCAGAGGTGTGGCTATGACTTGTTTAGGCGTGTCAAATGTTGCCATTAAAAGTTTTAGGAGATAGTTACCTTGGGAGACTGTAATGTCCCATGATAACACTTTCCCGAAGTTGCTCACTAGTCCTTGGCCCATGATACCAGGATACAGAATGCAACAGGGTTGCCAGGCAACATTTATGAACCAACATTCTCTCACATTCTAGTGCCCCTCCCACATGCTTAAAGGAGTATACCCACCGATGAGCTAACCTTACAGCCTCACTGAGTTTCTCACCAAAAACAAAGCAGGGCTCTTTCTTTAGAGTTCTACATATTTACCACTCTCTCAAGCTACAACTTGCCTATAGTGACATAAGCATGAAAACGAAAGCATCATTGTGCCATTCAAGTATAATGATGAGTATTTTAAACCTGTTTTCTATGCTTCAGATTTCTAATTTCTAGAACGGAAACAATACAATTAATCGCCTGTACCATAATCCTTTTCCCTTTATTGAAAATGAAGTTAACTCCTCTGCATCCTCTTACCTTTAGAGGAGCTTGATCCCATGGTTTCTCAGAGTTGTTTAGATTTGCATTAGGCTGATGATTTAGGATTTTGAGCAGTGTCTTCTGTTTCTTTCAGTCATTTTGGATTCCTCAATTGACTGTTCTCTATTAAGTCCTGTACCCCGCTTTCTAATATGGTTATTTAGAGTTATTTATTGTTTGTGGTATGTCATGTTAGCAGCCCAACAGAGTTCATTGGATGAGATTCCCTGATCAGGAGATTATTCAGTTATTCCATTTTTAAAATCGGTGGTCACTGTGTCCTTCATGGGTCTGTTCTGTTGCAACCTCTCAGAAACTGATGATGCGAAACAGTACAGTTTTTTTTTTTTTTTAAATCGTGTAATCATTCGATTGTTAAAAATCTACTATTGCTTAATCAGTAATCACTGTATAATGCTGTGTCCCCCATTCTCTGGCCACTGCTTCTGGTACCGATCTCCTGCTGTGTCAATCCCACTGCAGCGAATTTACGGATGAAACCATCATTACTTACACAATCAAATATGTTAATAATTGGATTGTCCTCCATACTTAACTTTCAGAAGATGGATCCAAACACCAGTGATTGTCAAGGAAGTAGTACTTAGATAATTAAATAATGCCACTTGATTAACTCCCATGGATGAATGGCCCTACTCCAGTCAAGAAGAACAACATCTGCATCGATTTAAATAATTAATATATAATGAAAAGTGATTGAATAATGACATGGCAGTGCATACTTAAATCGCACATGGAGTTGTCAGACTGATTTCTTCCTGGAATAATGATGTTTTTAAAATATTAAATTAAAAATTAATTAGTGGGCCTTTTATATTAACATTGACGAGATGGCACCAAAGTCCTAAACCTATCGCTGATGTAAAGATCTATTTTCATAGTTAAATGATGAAGTAATGAGGTGATATTACATCATCAACTCCCAAATTCTGACTCCAAAAGGGACTCATGGACTATAATATTATCTGTATTATACATGCATAAATTAAATGATGAATTATTACTTAATTTCCTAGAATAACAGTTAAAGAAGTAAGTATAGTATTAGATGATGTGATCATCTGATATAATGGTCTCCCCTAAGAAGGGTCAAAACTCCAATGATCACTGAATACATAATGACAGATTTTTATAATTAAATGTATATACATTAAACAAGTGGATGATGTTTTATGTATGAATCCTAAATGATTGCTCAATACTGAAGAGACATTGAGTTCTTAACCATAGATTTGAACAAAAAAAAAATGAATGAATAAACAGATAATTTCTCTTAATTCACCCCTAGAGAGAAAAACAAAATGATATCAACATTGATTTAAATAAAGAAAGGAAGAAAGAAAGAATGAAATAAAGAAAGAAAGAAAGAATTCACAAGATACAATTTAACACCAACAAGGTGGATCCAGACCCCACTCTCCCTGGAGTAGAAAAAGACAGATTTGAATAATGAAATAATCAGATAGTTAGATGGTCTGTCACACTTGAGTCACACATAGGTGGCGCCAAACTTCAGGGATCACAGATTATATAATGAAAGAATTTAATAATTACATCTTTAAATATGTAAGCCGTCGACATTTTTTTTGTATCATCAATTCCTGGGCAGACTTGCCAGGTATGAAATTGTATGCTGTCATCACGCATTTGTAACATGCCATCAGTTATTCATCAGATAACCATACTGTCTTGCCTGATGAATTCTGTTGGCCTGACCTCATCACAAGCGCCTGAATGTCTGTTGTGTTGCTGTAGGACGTGAGATAGTGGGCCCAATCCTGGCGTAGCAGTAGTAGCCACAATGTTGATAACAGCTGAAAAGATGCCTGCAGCAGGGGCATCAATAGCAAAGCTGAGAGAAAGATGTTCTTCCGTGTTCTGAGTCGTCATCCTTTTGCCAGGTCTCGGTGATGGTGCTGACCTCCTAGTGCCACTCCTTCTTCTCAAGGTAGATCACAACCGATGGGAAGATGTCGAGGATGAACAGGTAATCAACAGCCAGACCACCTTGCCGGCCTTGGTGAATTCCTTGTACTTCTCAGAGGTCACCGTGCAGCCTTCTGGTCTCAATCATCCAGCATCCCTCGTACTCTGGAAGATGCATAGATCATTCAGAAAATGCTCTGCCCATGTCTACAACTTTCCTAACCTTGTCCCTGACAGATTTTTGCACCCTAACCGTAATCGGTGATTGCACAGTCTGTCGTTTACATAATTTAAAAAATTAAAAATTCACTAATAGCTAACTGTCACAATAAATGGGGGATGTAGCATTCTACTGGCAGGGAAGCATGGCCAGACTCCAGTCATAAAGGATGTCATCATCATCAATTGAGTCAATGAATCATACAATGTTAAGATATTGCACATTATTTCCACAAGAGGGAGCTTTACAGGTCTCTTCATGGAATGGAGGATTGTTGTTTACATAACTATACAAATATTTACATTATCTTGGGGATTAACACAGATTGTCAATTTAAATTCATTAATTATGTAATTAGATGATCTGTGGCACCAGATTCCAGGTCTCATGGACGATATAATCATTGTTTTATATAATAAAATAATCAAATAATGAGTTCATGTAACATCATCCACTTCCCTAAGGTGGCTCCAAACCAGGCTCATGAATGATGCTGTCATGATTAATTTGAATATTTTAACCATAATTGATATTAAGATTTTTTTCATTAACTGTCTGTTGGTTTTTTATTGATTTATTTGTTTGTTTGTTTATTTATTTATTTATTTATTTTGATCTTCGAAACAGAGTTTCCCTTTGTGGCCCTGCTGTCCTGGAACTTACTCTGTCGACCACGCTGTCTTCAAACTCATAGAGATCCACTTGCATCTTCTTCCTGATTGCTGCAATCTAAGGCAAAAGCCACCACAGACTAGTCAGACACAGATTTCAATGTCACTTACCAACGTCACCAATAGATGACCTAGCTCTCTTCCTGCTGTGCACAAGTACAAACTCTCTTTCTCACTCCACGCAATTTGCAGAGCTTACACCCATTATTACAGGATGTAGACTGAAATGATTCTCTTCTTCAACCATAAACACTTCTAAACAAAAACAAACTTGCTTTAAGAATAGAGTGTGGAGCTATGCAGTAATTAGGCATAGATGACAAGTCATGGTGGAGCACACCTTTAATCCCAGCACTTGGGAGACATAATAAGGTGGATTTCATGGCTGCCCCAGGGTACACCAGATTGATTCAGTCTAAAAAAGAAAGAGAGACAAGTGGTGCCTCATTCCTTTATCCCTGAACTTGGGAGGTAGTTATGGTTGGAGGAAAGAGAAATATAAGGGGGAAGAAGTCAAAAGCTCATTGTTTTCTGAGGGAAAAATCCTAGAGTAAAAATAGCCTGCCCCTTTGGTCTGAGGATTCAGTAGAAGTGAGATCTAAGGCTTGGATGCACTTCTTCTCTGATCTTTCATCATTAATCGCATATCTGAATCCAGGTTTTGATTATTAAGAACAACTTGAAGTAGCTTTACAATTTCCAGTGCAGTGTGTCAAAACTAAACTATAGTGTATAAGATTAGAATTTATGGCAATAATATTCATGGTACTAATCTTTAACATTTTATCAAGTTTATTGCTATATTTTTATGTATGAGTTTGAGAGAAAATGGCTTGTGCAAGTATAAAGGTTATGGAATGTAGATAATTATGTGCAGTTGAATGTCAGTATCTGAACTCTGGTCATCCCACAAAAGATGTGCTGAGTCTCTTGCTAAGATACACAACATGTTTTATCTGATGAGCCAAAACTCTTTCATGGATTAACAATAAAACTAAAATAAATAAAGAACTAAATAATGGTCTTTAGGAACATGAAGTATCAGAATTTAAGATTTTATACATGGTAAGTTTGTAACATGAAATGAATACAATCCAATGACAATGAACTACAATTAATAACAAAATGGAGACTACAAAGGCACATTAACATTTTATTTTGGAAATACCCAGAATGCTCAATGGAATTATGAAAACAAGATACACAAACTGATATAATATGACTTTTATACTTACCACAAAGTAACAACAATCAAAATATGTATATTCTTTGTAAAAGAATAAAAAAAGATAGAGAGAATAACCCAAGAGCAAAGGTCAAAATATATCAACTATTAATATAAAGTACAAAAGAAATTTAGCCATGAAAAGTGTGATCTTGACCAATGTTGTCCAAATACCTATGAATCCAATTGTAAAGAGAGTAAACAAACACAGACTTCAACACTCCAATTAAATCTATTCAAAGGGTCCCTTCAACACTTTTGACCCTGCAGCTATGGATATCTATTCCAAATACAGGATGTCCCTGCTCTAGAGCTCTCTATGCAAAAGGAGCTGATCTTCTGCTATGGCTCTGCAGACCTTTATGCCCCTTCATTTATTCAGGTAAACTAAGCCCCACTGATGCCCATTCCACAAACAACATGGGAGAATAATTTAAAATCTGCTTCCTGCCAAGAGATTTAAGCCCAAGATGAAGACCCTGACCTAACTCCCTGTCCCAAACCATACACACCTAAGAAATCTCTGCAGAACATAGACTCATTTTGTATACTGGAATTAAACTTCACTCAGTACAGTATTGTAACTCTTGTTAGCAGAGAGTTAAAAACATTATAATCTTGTATTGCTAAGAGACATCTGCATCACCACTTTTTACTACTTTCTAAAATATTTATAAGGCAAACCTGAAAGTGGAATGGGATATTCAGAACTTCAAGTATTCAGACCTTCAGTTATCCAGCATCAGCCCCCCACTGCACACCAACAGCATTGCATGCATGTGCACACTGGACAGTTATATCATAAGCAACACACCCCCCGATGCCAGGGCTGCAGAGTCTCCCCCAAACCAAGAAACACATTGAGAGGAAGGCTCAGAGGACAAGGGTAACTGCCCAGTTCACCACATGGACCAAAAGAACCCTAGTCTGTCTCATGGTCCACACAAATTTTGCAGAAATGACATCTGAGCAGACCTGCTTTGAAAACCGTACATTCAGAATGGTGTAACCTTTGTTCTTCCTTATAACTCGATAGAGCAGAAGGAAAAGAGAATCATGGAAACAAGCCTTCTCAGAGTTCAGCATTGCCTGGGACTACTCAGTTGGACCTAAAATTTTGCAGCCCACGACCAGGGAATCAGAAATCCATGACTCAGATTGTATAGTCCTTGTAACTCTGCACAACCCACCCTGCAGATAGTGGCCTATTCCAGAAAGTTTGTGTTTTCGTATACATTCTTCTACTATCCTGGAAGTCAAGCTGCTCATTATGAAAATCACAGTGTCCTTTCTGTGCACATATTGTTACATACTCATTGTTCCTGGTCAGTAACCTTTGACATCAGAGCTAGGAAATACTGCAGCCAAATGTATGCCACCTTCCAATACTCAGTGTTTAATGTGAAACTCCTGTTTAAGAAAAGCAGGCTATGAATTAGAGAACACTGAGTAATCATAGTAGGGCTTGTGGGCAGAAAAGTGTAAGTGGATATGATGTAGTTATGATCTAAAATAAAAAAAAATATTTTGAAAAGCTGAAAATAGCTTCATGGCCTTGTGCTCCAGAGACTAGGGGTTTCAATTAGAGCACACCAAGTATTTCTCTCAGATTGTACATCCAAACCCACAAAACATAACAGTCCTGTTACATAGTCCACAAGAGTACACCCAGACCGGTTTTTGCTGAATACTATAATTATCACAATTTGTATACATGATAAGGTCTCTCCTTTATCCAGAATCTTGATAGCCCTCATCTGTGGATTTCAAGATACAGCCCATAATTATGGATGTATGGATGTATACAATCCACAATTATGGATTCTCTAGGAATGATTACGTAAATCCACATTGCTTACCTCAACTACTGTTGAAGGAGGAAATCTCAGCTTCCATCCTGCCTCTATCATTCTGCACTGTGACTCCAGCTGTATCCAAGTGGGACATGAACTCAATCATTGCAAAAATCCCTCTCCATTTATAAGATCCCACAATAATCAGAGATCTTGGGAGTTCATTCATTTTCTGGTCTATTTTCCTTCTCACTGACAAGGCAAGAACCTGAGTGTAATGAAGTGTACGATTCTCTTCCCAGTACTTCTACAGTACATCCCTCCTGCAAGGCATCCACCTATGTGTATAGTGTCGATTGCATGGGAGGGGAGAGTGGCTGGGGGCCCGGGAAGTTGGGAGGGGAAGAAGGTGGGTGGGTGTAAGTTGGAGGGAACTTGTTTGATAAGAGTAAAAAAATTTTTAAAAATTAAAAACATTAAAAATATACCAATGCAATTTTCAAAAAACAAAGTTAACATATTTTAATAATTTAAAAATTTTACCTCTATTGACTTTGAAATATCACACCTCCACAGAGAGAACATCACTTCCAGCACAAGTTCTAATAGATCTTAATAATAAAAACTCACAGTAATCTAACAGGGAGGGGAAGGTGAAAACTGAAGTGTCACAGATTCAGAGCATCTGGCTAATAGAGTTCTTTTCTATACCTATTCTCACACAAGACATGTGCTCCTGTCCTCACACTGCCTCCTCAGATTGACTGCTATCTCTTCGATCCCTCAGACTAATTGCTCAAACAACATCATCTCACTGCATGCTCTTCTGTCTCCTCTAACTTATCTTCTTCTCTCTGTCCAGCCGTGTCAATCCTATCTTGAAATCCATACTGCTGGTATTAAAGGCCTGATTCCCAAGTCCCGGGACCACCTTAGTGTGAGCTGTTTGTCTTCAGACTTTGTATGTGTCTAACTAATGACATAGTGTGTGTGTCTAACTACTGATTTAGTATGTGTGGATAACTAGTGACTTAGGTGTGTAGCTGACTAAATACATAGAAATACATAGGTGAATGGCTAACTACTAGCTCTGTGTGTCTGGCTGACTAATTTCTTGGTGTTTGTGGCTAGCTAGTGAATTAGATGTGTGGCTGACTAATGACTTAGTATGGGTGAGTAAGTAGTGATATATTGTGTGTGACTAACTAGAGACATTGTGACTGTGGCTAACTAGTAACCTAGCTTTGTGGCTAACTATTGACTTAGTCAATGTGGTTAGTTACTGCTTTGGCAACGCTAGCCACAGAACGATCCTGCCTTTCATCTCAACCTTCACAAACTGTACACCTACATATGCTGGTCTGTGTTCAAAGACACGACAGATTAAAACATGCTGGGAAATTACAAAATCACTCCCCCTACCACAGTCATGTACTTTTTTCATAGTGGTGACTCCAGCACCTGGTTGCTTACCCTGAATCCTCCTGCATTGTAACGAGTACGGTTTTTGCGCCCGCTGCCTGGTCTTGTCCCACCGCCATGCCAGCCCCAAATAACACACAGAGACTCTGTATTTGATACAAAGCTATTGGCCAGGTGCTAGTTTCTTATTGGCTAGCTATGTCTTAATTATTAACCCATTTCTATGTATTTCCACGTGGTCTTAACGGGGAGTGAGGTAGGCTTCTGGTCTTTCCATGCTGACTCCTTCTCCCTACTTCCTATTTCCTCCTTGTCTCCTAGTCCCTCCTATCTTCCTTTCCTATTGGCCAATAGTGCTTTATTTATTAACCAGTATGAGAAACATATATAGGATGACATATCCCATCACTGCAGTGTAAACAATTTTCCTTATTCTGGTCTGAAGGCAGAAGCAATGCTCCACATGCAAATGCTTTTCCTGTGACTACACTGGATAGTTGGCTACTTGACTCTAATGGAAAATTTAAATCTCTTAGGTGTTGCACTAATTTAAGAATTTTGAAGGTATAGTATAGAAGACAGCAAGGCCATTGCTTTAGAGAGCAAGAGCATGCAACCAATTCCACTTACATCAACATATGAGATTGTCTCATGAACATTCTTCTAACATGATGAAATTGCATCTGTTCTAGCATTAATATGACTTCCCAGGGAGAAGTCACTTCACCCACAAACGAGATCCATAAAGACAAATATTTCTAACATAACATGTATCTATCTCTGGAAAATAATCTATTTGTTCAATGGTACCTCCTACTTTTTCTTCTAAGAGGTTCAAGGTGGCTGGATTGATGTTGAGGACTATTATCCATTTAAACTTGAGTTTTGTGCATGGCAACACACATGGGTCTATCTGCAGTCTTCTACACACCCTCATCCAATTGTGCCAGCATCATTTGTTGAAGATGCTGGTCTATTGTCTCCGGTGATTTCATTATTTATTTATTTATATCAATGGTGATATCATTTTGTTATCCCTCTTGGGGTGTAGTATGAGATATTATCTCATTATTCATTCATTTTTTTGTTCAAATCTGTGATTAAATACTCAATGAACTCTTCAGTCATGAGCAATATCATAGGAGTCACATGTAAAACACCATCCACTTGTTGATTATTTATTCATATATTTATGAAAATCTGTTGTTATTCATTCAATGATCGCTCGAGTTTTGAGCTTCGTTATGGGAGTCAACCATGCCAGACCATCCCATCATCTAATACTACACATACTTATTTAACTGTAATACTGAGAAATTAAAAAAAAATCATCATTTCATTAATGTATTTAAAATAAAGGTGATGTTATGGACCATAGGTCCCTTTTGGAGTCAGATGTTGGGAGTTGATGATGTAACATCATCTCATTATTTGATTATTTAGCTATTGAAACAAATCATTACATCAACCATAGTTTTACAAGTTTCGTGCCAACTTGTAGAGTTAATATTAAGCACCAGCTTATTAATTATCAATTTAAGTTTTTAAATACATCATTATTCCATGAAGAGAAGGGTTGACTTCTCCATGTCGGATTTAATTGTGCAGCACCATATTATTATTCAATGATATTTCATTACATACTATTTATTTAAATCGATGAAGATGTTGTCGTTCATGACAGAAGTCTGGTTATTCCTCCCTGGGAATTAATCGTGTGTCATTATGGGTTTGGCCCCTGTGTGATTGACACAGCAGGAGACTGGTACTAGAAGCAGTGCCCAGAGAATGAGGGACACTGGGTTATGCAGTGATTACTGACTATGTAATAATAGATTTTCAAAGATCGAATGATTATCGATTGAAAAAAAATTGTATTATTTCGCTTCATCAGTTTCTGGGAGGTTGCGATAGAGCTGACCTATGAAGGACACAGTCAACACCGATTTTAAAATCTGAATAATTCAATAATCTCATGATCAAAGAATCTTATCTAATGAACTCTGTTGGGCTGATAACATGACACACCTCCAACTTCAAATAACTCTAAATAACCATATTAGAAATTGGGAAAAAGGACTCAATAGAGAATTATCAATTGAGGAATCTAAAGTGATTTAAAGGACCATAAGACAGTACTCAACATCCTTAATCATCAGCCAAGTGCAAATAAAACAACTCTGAGAAACAATGAGAACAAGATGCTCTAAATGAAGAGAAATTTAATTTATTTTCAACACTTAGGAAAGGATTCTGTTAGAGGCGATTAATGGTATTGTTTGCATTCTGGAAATGAGAAAATTGAAGCATGGAAAATAGGTTGAAATACTCATCATTGTGCTTCAATGGCATAATGATGCTTTCATTTTCATGCTTATATCATTATAGGGATGTTGTAGCTTGAGAGACTGGTAAATATGTACAACTCAAAAAAAAAAAAAAAAGATCCCTCTTTTGTTTTTGTGAGAAAATCAGTGAGGCTGCAAGTTTAGTCGATGGGTGGGTATGCTAATTTTATCATGTGGGAGGTGCACTAGATTGTGACAGAATGTTGGATCATAAATGTTGCCGGGCAACCCTGCTTGCATTCTGTATCCTGATATCATGGGCCAAGGACCAGAGAGCAGCTTCGATAAAGTGTTATCATAGGACATCACAATCTCCCAAGATAACTATCTCCGAAAACTTTTAATGGCAGCATTTGTTTCCCCTAACCAAGTCATAACCAAATCTCTGGAAGTTGGCCTAGAGCTATTACTGGTTACCCAATTCAACATTACCTAATATCAGAGAATATAGTCTGTGGATGAACGGTTCAAAGACTTCTGTTTATGGATGCTCTCTCTTCTAAGAAGTAAAACTATGGATTAAACGATAATAAGACTCATAATTACTCATCAAAAGTTGAGTGTTCCTTTGGTAACTTCCATCAGATTGGTGATAATCCATGTGTTAGGGTAGACATAGGGATTATTGGAATGCAGTTCATCTCTTTTGAGTCAGCTTTCCAACATCAAACGTGTGATATGTTCTAAAACCCTGCATACACAATGACATTTCACCATATACACATTTTACTACTCAATTCTGTGAGTAAATAAGCCATGAACTGGGGAGTTTCACACAAACTTGTGGGAGTCAAGTTGGAGAAAACTTGTGTCGAGTATGGCAGACCATTTCATCCTCTGATTATGTTATTATTTAATTATTAAAATAGGACATTAGATTATCCATGATCAGTGGATTATTGTTCCACAATGTGGGAATCAAGTACTTTAGACCATCTAAATATTAATTATGTAATTAAATTATTTAAATTAATGATGACATCATTGTTCACAAGTCTGGTTTGGAGCCACCTTAGGGAAGTGGATGGTGTCACATCAGCTCATTATTTGATTATTTAGTTATATAAACCAATGATGATATCATCTGTGACACCTGGAATTTGGTGCCACCTTGTGGGGTCAAGTGTGACAGATCATCTAATTACATAATTAAAGTATTTGAATTGACCGTTTGTGTTAAGTCCCAAGATAATGTACATATTTGTATAGTCATGTAAACCAGTAATCCTCTATTCCGTGAAGAGTCATGTAAAATTCCCTCTTGTGGAGTTAATATACCATATCATCACATTTTACGATTAATTTCAATTGACAATGATGACATCCTTCATGACTGGAGTCTGGCCATTCTCCCCTGCCACTTAACTGCTACATCACCTCTTTATTGTGACAGTTAGCTATTACTGACTTATTTAATTATTTAAATCATTGAAATGGCAGACAATGTCATCATCGATTACGATGACATCATTGATTCTGTTTAGGGTGCAAATTTCTATCAGCGACCAGGATAGGAAGGTTGTAGACATGGACACAGCAGTTTCTGGATGACCTATGCATGACCCAGAGTACTAGGGATGCTGCTGTGCCAGGTGTGAGCCCATCATCTCAGGTTCTGCCGCACCACAACAGAGATTCAGGAGCTGGTGATGATGCAGGCCAACAGAGTTCATCAGGGAAGATAGTACAATTATCTCTTTATTAACTTATGGAATTTTAAAAATCAATGAAGACAGCATACTTTATCATGTCCGGCATGCCTGCCAGGAATTGATGAGACAAAAAAGTTCAACGACTTACACCTTTAAATGTGTAATTATTAAATCGTTTCCTCATATAATCTGTGAACCCTGAAGTTTGGTGCCACCTTGTGTGACTCAGGTGTGACAGACAATCTAACTATCTCATTATTTCATTATTCAAATCTCCCTTTTTCCTCTCCAGGAAGAGTGGAGTCTGGATCCACCTTTTTGGTGGTAATTGTCCCTTTTGGTGATTTCATTATTTAGTTATGTATTTATTTTAGCGAATGGTGATATCATTTTTTTAGCTCTCTAGGGGTGAATTTGAGTAATTATCTCATTATTCATTCAATTTTTGCTCAAATCTATGATCAAATGATTTTTATTCATTTAATCATCAAAGTACTACTTCCTTGACAATCACTGGACTCTGGCTCCATCTTTTGGAAGTTAAGTATGAAGGATTATCCAATCAGATACTTTTTTGATTACGTATTTAATGATGGTGTCATCCATTGTGGGTTTGGCTGCTGTGCGATTGACACAGGAGGAGATTGATACCAGAACCAGTGCCGAGCAAATAAGGGACATTGGGATATCCACTGATTTCTGATTTCATAATAATAGAGTTTGAAGGATCGAATGTTTAACCGATTTAAAAAACTACATTGTTTCTCACCATCAGTTTCTGAGATCTTGCAACGGAAGTGACCCATGAGGGACACATGCAACACCAATTTTACAAATGGAATAATTTTATAAACTCATGAGCAGAGAATCTTATTTAATGAACTCTGTTGGGCTGACAACATGACACACCACCAACTCTAAATAATTCTAAATAACCACATGAGAAAGTGGGGTACAGGACTTAATAGAGAATTTTCAATAGAGTAATCAGAAATGACTGAAAGAAACATAAGACATTGCTCAAAATCCTTAGTCAACAGCCAAAGTCAAATCAAAACAACCATGAGAAACCATGTGATCAAGCTGTCCTAAAGGTAAGAAAATGAAAAGAATTTTTTTTTTTGTAGCTCCCTTCTTACCATCTCTTACATGAATCGGGCGAAGGCCTAGAGTTAGAAATAAAGACAAGACAGTGGGTCATTCCTTCAATGCAATGTCAGAATGCCAAATACTGAATGCCATTTATTGAGGGGCAAGAGAATGGGCTTTATTACTGACTTACAGCACAGTGGAAAATTACAGGAAATTTCGGCTTAGCTCCTCACTATGAGGTGTGTGTTTTCATGAGGTATGTATTGTCATGAGGTATGTGTTGTCACAAGTTGTCTGTTGTCAAGGAGTGTGTTGTCTCGAGGTTTGTTATCATAAAGGGAAGAGTACCAACAACAGCCATGGTGCAATGAATACCCTCCAACAGCTTCAGGCTTTCTCAAGTTGCTTTGGGTCTTACAGTTCTCCCTTTCTTTTAATATAAACTAACACCTGCCTTATTTGGAAGAAGATGTCAGCATAATTATTTACCTGTCATTGGAGAGGTCACCCAGGCCCATATCCTTCCTTTCTTAGGTTGGATATTTGCCCTCTCTGCCTTACTGTCCCTGGTGAATAGTTTGTTAGCCTCATGTGGGCAGAGGCATTTTACCTCAAGCCAAAGACTGCATCTGTCTTATTAGAAAGTTGGCCTGGGCCTGTTTAGTGCTGTGGCAAAGTAGACCAAATGTAAGGGCTACAAACCCCAGATGATCTGCTCACAAGGCCTTGTAAAAGGCCTTCTGCACTGGCAAGTGAAATTCATGTTTCATAGATGTTAATGATCTGCATGGGTAAAGCATGTGTATAAATGAAAAACTCATCACTCCAGGATTTCTGGAGAAAAATGAGGAATTAACACAGATAATTGTGAAAGACAGAAGAAGAAGCCATATGAGTTTCTCACAAAAATTCAAGTGTTCCTATAGGAGATTAGTTTGTAAATTTAGTTTAAAAATGCCAATTTGTACTAGATAATAAAGTGTGATTTGGGTAGCTAAGGCTTAAGTCAAATCACCTGATAGTTGATCCACTGTGCTTTGCAGTATTTACCGATTGGGAGAGGGCTATGGTAGAAACTGTAGCTTCAGGGGTGAAGGCAGCACTGGCAGCCATGATCCCAGAATCTCATTTCCTCTCTGCTGCACACCTGGGTTCGTCCCCAAGACAGCTGTTACAGTCGGCACACCTGCTGAGAACAATTGAAATTTTCTCCAAAATTATTAGCATTGTTTACAACAATAAGAATGGAATACAGTGCCTGAGATGAAGGTGAAATTCTTGTCCTTTGGATAAAAGTATAAATTTATAGCCTCTTGATTCAAACTATAATTAGTGGTTAGGATAAAAGGCCACATATAGCTACTCAGACCCGCAGGCATCAGGATGGGTAGATTCTTGAAGACACATCGGACCTTCTTTCTGGCTGTTACAATCACCTTCCCTCCTCATATGGCGAATCAGCCACTCAGGCACCCAAACAGAATTATCTTTGTCTTGTGGAAAGACACAAACTGACCCTCGGGCCCATACTAGAACTGGGTTGGGGCCAGACCATTTTCCTGTAGTGACAATCTTCCACATAACTGAGCCATAGTCAGATGACCAAGGGTGCCAATGCCAGTCCGGTGCAGCTCAAGCAGCACCAAGAATTGTTAAAAAATTTTAAAATATAAAGGACCAGAGAAATGTGAATATGAGGAGACCCAGTAAACTCCCCCTTTTTTTGTTTTATGAAGATAGGCCTTAATTGTGCGATGTGCACACTCTACCACGGCCTGACCCTGAGGCTTATAAGGGATGCCTATCTTATGTGAGATTAATTTATTTTTTGAAAAAAAGAGTTAAAACACTGACTAGTATAAGCACGTCCATTATCAGTTTTTAATTGTCTGGGCATTTCCATATAAGCAACGGTTTGTAAACAATGGCTCTTAACATCCATAACCCTTTCTCCAGTATGAGTAGAGGCAAACATGAGATGAGAATGGAAATCCACAGACACATATACAAATTGTAGTTGGCCAAAGGAAGGAATATGAGTAACATCCATCTGCCAGATATCATTAGGTGTGATACCACTGGGTTTAACTCCAAGGTGTAGAACAGGTAAGAACTCTTCACATAGGGGAAAATCCATACTGGGTTATGAGATTTCCAGGTACTAAGAATAGGAACAGGCTGCACAGCTATAGGCCCTAGGGAAAATTTTCCAGCCTAGAGCTTTTACCAGCTCTTTTCATAATTAAATATTTAAATAAAACAGACTGAGGTTCACCTTGGAGTTATTTACCCAATTCTCTTCCTTGTACATAACCTTGGTCAGCCAGCATATTTTTCACAGGCTCAAACTGCCTGTGAATCCAGGACTCAGATGGGTAATATGGTGAGAAAGCCAGATTTTTAATCTGGGCTAAGCAAAATAGAAAGACTCTTTCAAATACAAATTCAAAAACATAATGAGGGTAAGAATCTAAGTGATTCACACTTGCCCCCCCCCAGCACTTAATAGGTAGAGGGAGGATTGTCAGGCCTGCAAGTTACTCTTTTGCTAATAGAGAACGCAAGATGAGTGTTCACTATAAGAAATCTTGTGTATGGAAGGAAAACATCCACAGAAAGGCACAAACATTGCAAAAAAAAATCATAACCGTATCATCTTTGATGCCTATAGTTAATCACTAGAATTTAGCAAACAGTAACCTACATAATTTGAAAAAATAAAAATATTTCAAATTGGTGAGCATTTTGTGACTGAAAAAGTAAAGCTGCAAGGACATCTTTAAAAAACAAAGGCATATGAATGACACATACACACTCACGTAGAGGAAAATCCTCTAAAACATTGAAGAAAAAAATGAAACCCTAACAATGACATGCATACGACAAGTGTCATCCTGTTCTACAAGTTCACCTTACAACTGGAGTACCTCTAATCATGATCCAGCAATCCCAGCTACAACAGGGACTGAGACAGTTAAGTAGGCTACTATATCCCCAGAAGTTCCAGCCCAGCCATAGCATCAACAAAAGAAGTAAAAGAAAATTTAAAATTCAGGTCAGCATTTTCGATATCAGTCAGGCAAAGACTTGAATCCCCACATCCTCCTTCTACTAACAATTGACTTTTAACCCAGACAGATATAATGGAGAAATATGTTGCCCAACATTACAGCTGAACCACCACTATGTAAATTCAGTGATGTCTACCCAGTTATCTTTGGATAGCATTAGGGTGGATATCTCATGACAATGTCCTCTTGCTTCAATATTAAGATAAACTTAATGGTGGTCCTGCATGGAGGACCACTGCAGATTCCATGGAAGGAGAGGGTAACTAAGGTGGGGTACAAACATGCCAGGCAGCCAGAACTTGAGTGAGAAGTTTTATTAGTAAGGGGAAAGAGATGGAATCAAACAAAAAAAGAGATAAAGAGAAACAGACACATAGACAGGTGACAGGAGAGAATGTGGAGACAGGAGCACAAAGAGATGAGAGGGGAGAGAGCAGAAAGAGCAGCAAGAGATCAAAGAGCCTGAAAGAGAGAAGGAGGGAGTGTAAGTGGGCAAAATCTGACTTTATAGTGGTCTTGGTTCCTGTGGGCACACTACTATTCATGGAACTCTGGGCTCTGCAGAGAAAATTCTTCAGTGCACTCTCAAGCTACCATAATGCCTGAGTATTACAAGTTGATTAGAGGCTAACAAGCTGTTGCATCTAGTAAACAACCTAGCCATTGATTTTTCCAAGAAGTAATGACACCAAGTCAAACACCACAGTGGCTGCAAAGTAGGTATGAACTTAATTCCTAAACTGCCAGCGGCAACTGCTGTGTCAGGAGCTCATTCCATCTTCTGGGTCTCCTTGTGCTAACAGTGAGAAAGATGAAAGCTGAAACCAATCATCTGACTCAGCAGCTCATTCCTACATTATGGAGGACAGAGACAAAGAGCTTCAGAGAAGTGTCTGGGAGTATATTCCAGAGAGTAGTGGTGGAAAGGAATTGGAGGCAGGTAGGCACCTCCAAAGGTGTAAGATTTTTAGAGCAGGAGAGATTGAGTGACTAATTGAAAGAAGTGAGAAAATCAATTGGAAAGTACAACACAATGGAAACCCTCTCTCATATCTGGAGGGCTGGACTATTTGATTGGGGTGAAATGTGAGATCAAAGAATCCAGGGAGGAACAAGAATACTGTATTAGTTCTGCTGTGTGGGCAGGAGCACAAGAGCAAAGACCCCTGTGAACTTAAAAGTCCTGGTGACTGGAAAGGAAAACCGAAACCCAGAGTTTCTGATGCAATGCTTCAATAATACTGAAATAATGAATCCATACTTAATCAGAGCATAACTGTCCTGGGTTGCCCTGGAAAATACGAAACAAGGAATCAGGTGGTGTATCTAAAATTGGATGCCTTTGCATCTGCTCCACATCCCAGTAGAGACTCTAATGGTAGCTTTTACGGGCAGAGTCAGAAATGAGGTGAATTCAGATGAGAGTTTGCATTAGGTACACTGAGGTTGCAGAATGGAATGGTGCTACCTGCAACTCACTGTGATGGCTGAAGCTTCACTCAACCCTCCTTATCCACCTACTCAAGGAACAGATGCCTAAGGTCTCCAACTTGGCAGCTAAGAGAAAACATCTCTATGCACACCTCCTGATGAATCCACCAACACCTGAAAACTCCACCCCACATTGTCCCTTGCCAGCAAAAAGAATCCGGACTCAGACCAATGCCCCCACACTCTGGGTCTCAGGTTAATTTAGGTGGAAGCCCTGTGGGCTTCTATGTGTATACAAATGGTGGGATTATTTGGTTACCATGTTACAAATCCCACTCTCAAGCAGCTGTGTATCTTCTGCTTTCCTGGTCCTGTCACTTGTGCTATAAGAACCACTTAGAACCTCTAGTGGACCCACCATTTACAGGGGGGTGTTCTTGTAAATCCAGGTTTTCTGCTCAGATCATCTCATGAAGTTATTTCTTACGTAGTGCCTTTGGTTCTGTGTATATGAACAGAAGGTGGAGAACCCTGGGGTAGACCTCTCTCGTTCACAATTTGTCTGTAACTCTCTCACTCCCCCCACCATCTATTTCTCACTCCCTTTCCTCATTTCTGTCTCTCACTTCTCTCTACTATGTTGCAGATCAAATCAGAAAAGCAGGGACTGCATCCTTCTAAGATGGAACATCTCCGCAGTTCTTTATTATCATCCGTGTAAGTTGTTCCCCAATACTATCTAATATATCATTTCTCTTGGGTCTAATGAACTTACTAACAGATGATCTCCACATGAATCAATTTTATTAATTAAGACTATAGTCAATTGCTCTTATTAGGTTTAGGTATGTTCCTGTTATCCCTGACCTCTCCAAGACCTTTATCATGAAAGGGTGTTGAATTTTGTCGAAGGCTTTCCTGTATATAGGGAGATAATCATATGGTTTTTCTTTTTCTGTTGGTTTAAATGGTGGATCTCGTTGATAGATTTTCATATGTTAAACCATCCATGCATTCCAGGGATGAAGCCTACTTGGTCATGGTGGATGATTTCTCTGATGTATTCTTGAATTCGGTTTGCCAGTATTTTATTGAGTATATTTGCATCGATGTTCATCTGTCTGTAGTTTTCTTTCTTAGTTGTGTCTTTGTGAGGCTTGGGTACCAAAATTATTGTGGCCTCATAAAAAGTGTTTGGCAATGAACCTTCTGTTTCTATCCTGTGAAACACTTTGAGGAGTATTGGTATTAGTTCCTCCTGGAATGTCTGGTAGAATTCTGCATTGAATTGACCTGGTCCTGGACATTTTTTGGTAAAGGTCTTGGAGAGATCAGGGATAAGAGGAACATACCTAAACATAATAAGAGCAATATACAGCAAACCAACTGCAAACATCAAACTGAATGGAGAGAAACTTAAGCCAATTCCTGTAAAATCAGGAACAAGACAAGGCTGCCCTCTCTCTCCATATCTCTTCAATATCATACTAGAAGTTCTAGCTCATGCTACAAGACAACAAAGGGAAATCAAGGGGATCCAAATTGGAAAGGAAGTAGTCAATCTGTCTCTATTTGCAGATGATATGATTGTTTACAGAAGCGACCCAATAAACTCTACCAGAGAGCTCCTACAGCTGATAAACACCTTCAGCAAACTAGCAGGATACAAGATAAACTCAAAAAAAAATCAGTAGCCCTACAGAGAAAGAAATCAGAGAAACATCACTCTTTACAATAGCCAGAAGTCCACAAGCAACATAAACTATCTTGGTATAACGCTTACCAAACAAGTAAAAGACCTAATAATAAGAACTTTGTGGCTCTAAAGAAAGAAATTAAAGAAGATACCAGAAAATGGAAAGATCTCCCATGCTCTTGCATAGGTAGGATAAACATAGTAAAAATGGCAATCTTACCAAAAGTAAAAGTAAAAATGACCATCTTACAAAATGCAATCTACAGAAGATGTGGCACATCTACACAATGGAATACTACTCTGCAGAAAAAAATAATGGAATCTTGAAATTCGCAGGCAAGTGAATGGCTCTTGAAACAACCATCCTGAATGAGGTAACCCAGTCACAAAAAGACGAACATAGGATGTATTCTCACATGTATGGATTTTAGACCTAGAGCAAAGGATCACCAGCCTATAATTTACACCACCAGAGGAACTAGGATACAAGGTGTATTCTAAGAGATTCATATAAAGTCACTCACAGAAATTTGATGGGACAAGTCAATGAATGTAGAGAGAACTAGGAGAAAGGGAAGGGGAGAAAAGAAATTGAGACTAGGAAGATTGAGTCAGTGTAGGAATACAAGACAGAAGAGAGATAGAGAGACTGAGAGTGAGTGAAAGAGAGAGAGGGAGACAGAAAGAGAGAGAGAATAAAAGAAGGAACCAGTATTGGTTTAAAGAGAAAAGTGAATCTAAAGAAAGGTCTAGAGACCTACAAGACTGTTGCCAACTAACAATTTGCGCAACTGTGAAAAGGCTACCAAAAATGCCCTTCCTGGATAGTGAGATCAACAACTAACTTATTCACCATCATGGAACTCTTCTATAGTGCTGTTGGAAACAGAAGCAAACACCCAAACCTAAACACTGAGTTTAACTAGAATCCAGATGCAAATGGACAGAACAAGACCAGATTGTAGAAACACACAGAGACAGCTGACCTGAACAAGGAGCAAATAACAGGCACCCAGACTGATAGCTTGGAATCCAGCATGGTACTGACTCAGTCTTCTCTAAATATGGGTCTCAGCCAGAAGGACTGAGCAGACCTAGGGACTGCAAACAGTGGAACCAGGATGTGTTCCTCATGCACAAGAGGTCATTGCACACACATCCCCCAAGGAGGGTACTCCCTTAACCTAGAAACAGCAGAGAAGCCCTAGTCCCTACTTCAAATGACATGACTACACCTGTATGACATTGTCATACATGTGGAATTGGGTTGGGAGCTGGGAGCGGAGGGTGGTGCATGTGAGGGAGAATAGCATGTAAATGGGTGGGAGCGAGGGAGAGGGAAATGGGATCGACATGTGAAATAAAAAATAAATAAGTAAATTAAAAAATAAAATAAAATAAATACTCCCAGGCCAGAATCTTACAAGCTGCTGATAATACAGAACACCAGTGTAAACAGCACCAGGCTCCTCCTGGTACAGAAGTCATAAGCCATGCTCATCCAGGATCCAAGCTGTGTTGTTTATGGTCTAGGTGCATTGGGCCACCTGGTGGGCAGTCAGAGAGGAGAGGAGTTCTGAATCCCTAGGGGCTAAGGACAGAACCAGACCCTCGCCCAGCCCTCCTCTCCTCAGGTGGCAGTGACTGTGACCATAGGGAAAGGGGTGAGGGTGAGAGTGGGGAAGAGGAGGATGAGGGGTCTTGGGGAGAACAACTTTGGTAAAGATTTTTGTGTCAACTAAAAAAAAATAAAAATAACAAAATATATGGTAATTAGAAGTGATGGCTATGTGCAGACTTGTTACAATCAGTCTGAAACAAAGAAGACAAAATAAGATAACAGTGGTCTAGTAGACAGGTCAAGTGGCCTGCAGATTTATAGGTCAATGCAACTCATCAAAGCAGAACAGAGAACATCAGAAGGAAATTCAGGTGTTACGAGTATGATTCCATTTCTCTGGGCAATAAAAGGTAGAACAGGAAAAAGGATAGGCAAGATCCAGAAGAGTGGAAAAGAGATAATAATAAAATTATAATACTGAAAGATAACATAAAAGAAGATCTGGTGTAACACACAAAATCCATAAAAGGAGCCAACAATTAAGTAAGCACAGGGTGAAGAGAGGCTCAGGGGAAAGCACCAATGTAAGAAGGTAGAGTCAGGAATTAAATAAATAAATACGATTTAAATTCAGGCATGCATATCTGGGTAAGGGTTACTGATAAGAAAAAAAAGAGAAAAAGAGAGACATTTCTACACTAGGGATGTCTAAGAAAATCGAGAGAGACTAAAGGTAATGTAAAAAGATATGGAGGTTGAAAGAAAAGTCATCATATGTCGAGAAAGATGTAAAATGTTTGCTGTGGGGTCTTATATCTACAAATATAAATTTAAGATTAGTAATTTGATTATTAAAATAGGATATTAGGTAATCCATGATCAGTGGATTCCACGATGTGGGAAACAATTATTATGGACCATCTAAATATCAATTTTGTAGTTAAAATATTTAAATTAATCATGACAGCATCATTCAAGAGCCTGGTTTGGAGCCACCTTAGGGAAGTGGATGATGTTACATGAACTCATTGTTAGATTATTTAACTATATTAGACAATGATTATATCATCCATGAAACCTGGAATCTGGTGCCACAGATCATCTAATTAAATAATTGAAGTATTTAAATAGACAGTCTGTGTTAATACCCAAGATAACATAAATATTTATAAAGTTATGTAAACCAAAAATCCTCCATTCCGTGAAGAGACCAGTAAAGCTCCCTCTTGTGGAAAGAAAGAAACAAAGAAAGAAAGAATTCACAAGATAGAATTTAACACCAACAAGGTGGATGCAGACTCCACTCTTCCTGGAGTAGAAAAAGACAGATTTGAATAATGAAATAATCAGATAGTTAGATGGTCTGTCACACTTGAGTCACACTAAACTAAACTTACAGCCTCACTCAGTTTCTCACAGATTTACCAGTATCTCAAGCTACAACATGCCTATAGTTACATAAGCATGAAAACAAAAGCATCATTGTGCCTTCAAGTACAATGATGAGTATTTTAAACCTGTTTTCTATGCTTCAATTTTCTAATTTCTCGAATGGAAACAATATAATTGATCGCCTCTGCCATAATCCCTTTCTCTTTATTGAAAATAAAATATACTCCACTTCATTCTCTTACCTTTAGGGAAGCTTGATCCCATGGTTTCTCAGGGTTATTTAGATTTGCATTAGGCTGATTATTAAGGATTTTGAGCAGTGTCTTATGATTTTTCAGTCATTTTGAATTCCTCAATTGACTGTTCTCTATTAAGTACGGTACCCCACTTTCTAATATGGTTATTTAGAGTGATTTATTGTTGGTGGTGTGTCAACATAACTGCCTGACAGAGTTCATTAGATGAGATTCCCTGATCAGGAGATTATTCAGTTATTCCATTTTTAAAATCGATGGCCACTGTGTCCTTCATGGGTCAGTTCTGTTGCAACCTCTCAGAAACTGATGATGCGAAACAGTACAGTTTTTTTAAAATCGTGTAATCATTCGATTGTTAAAAATCTACTATTATGTAATCAGTAATCACTGTACAAGGTATTGTCCCCCATTATCTGGGCACTGCTTCTGGTACCGATCTCCTGCTGTGTCAATCCCACAATAGCCAAATGAAGGATGACACCATCATTACTTACGCAATCAAATAAGTTAATAATTGGATAGTACTGCATACTTAACTTTCATAAGATGGAAGCAAACTCCAGTGATTGTCAAGGAAGCACTACTGAGATAATTAAATCATGCCATGTGATTAGCTCCCATGAAGGAATGGCCCTACTCCAGTCAAGAAGAACAACATCTTCATCGATTTAAATAATTAATATATAATGAAAAATGATTGAATAATGACATGGTGGTGCATACTTAAATCCCACATGGAGTAGTCAGACTGATATCTTCCTGGAATAATGATGTTTTTAAAAAATTAAATTGATAATTAATTAGTGGGCCTTTTATATTAATACTGACAAGATGGCACCAAAGTCTGAAAAATATCGCTGATGTAAAGATCTATTTTCATACCTAAATGATGAAGTAATGAGATGATATTATGTCATCACTTCCCAAAATCTGGCTCCAAAAGGGACTTATGGTCCATAACATTCCCTGTATTTTAAATATGTAAATTAAATGATGAATTATTACTTAATTGTCTAGTTTAACAGTTAAACAAGAAAGAGTAGTACTAGATGATGTGATGGTCTGGTACAACGGTCTCCCCAAGGGAGGCTCAAAACTCCAGTGATCACTGAATACATAATGACAGATTTTCATAATTAAATGAATAAACATTAAACAAGTGGATGGTGTTTTATGCGTGAAGCCTAAATGATTGCTCAATACTGAATAGACATTGAGTTCTTAATCTTAGATTTGAACAAAAAATGAATGAATAAAGAGAAAGTTTCTCATAATTCACCCTTAGAGAGATAACAAAATGATATCAACATTGATTTAAATAAGGAAAGGAAGAAAGAAAGAAAGAATTCACAAGATACAATTTAACACCAACATGGTGGATCAAGACTACACTCTTCCTGGAGTAGAAAAAGGCAGATTTGAAGAATGAAATAATCAGATATTTAGATAGTCTGTCACACTTGAGTCAAACAAGGTGGCGCCAAACTTCAGGGATCACAGATTATATAATGAAAGAATTTAATAATTACATCTTTAAATATGTAAGCCGTTGACCTTTTTTTGTAACATCAATTCCTGGGCAGACTTGCCAGGTATGAAACTGTATGCTGTCATCACACAATTTTAAAATGCCATCAGTTAATCGTCAGATAATCATACTGTCTTGCGTGATGAATTGGCTTGAACTCATCACAAGCGCCTGAATCTCTGTGGTGTTGTGGCAGGACGTGAGATAATGGGCCCAATTCTGGCATAGCAGTAGTAGCCACAATGTTGATAACAGCTGAAAAGATGGCTACAGCAGGGGCATCACCAGCATAGCTGAGAGAGAGAGATGTTCCTCCGTGTTCTGAGTCGTCATCCTTTTGCCAGGTCTCGGTGATGGTGCCGACCTCCTAGTGCCACTCCTTCTTCTCATGGCAGATCACAACCGGTGTGAAGATGTGGAGGAAGAGCAGGTAGTCAACACCCAGACCACCGTGCCGGCCTTGATGAAGTCCTTGTACTTCTCGGAGGGCACCGTGCAACATTCTGGACTCAATCACCCAGCATCCCTCGTACTCTGGGAGATGCATAGATCATTCAGAAAACGCTCTGCCCATGTCTACAACATTCCTGACCTTGTCCCTGACAGGTATTTGCACCGTAACCGTAATCGGTGATGGCACTGTCCTTCGTTTGCATAATTTAAAGAATTAAATAAGTTAGTAATAGCTAACTGTCACAATAAATAGGGGATGTAGCATTTTACTGGCAGGGAAGCATGGCTAGACTCCATTCATGAAGGATGTCATCATCACCACTTGAGTCAATGAATCATAAAATGTGTAGATATTGCACATTATCTCCACAAGAGGGAGCTTTACAGGTCTCTTCATGGAATGGAGGATTGTTGTTTACATAACTATACAAATATTTACATTATCCTGGGGATTAACACAGATTGTCGTGTTTAAAGTAATTAATTACGTAATTAGGTGATCTGTGGCACCAGATTCCAGGTGTCATGGACGATAAAATCATTGTTTTATATAACTAAATAATCAAATAATGAGTTCATGTAACATCATCCACTTCCCTAAGGTGGCTCCAAACCAGGCTCATGAACGATGCTGTCGTGATTAATTTAAATATTTTAACTACATAATTGATATTGAGATGGTCTATAATAATTGCCTCCCACATCGCGTCACCACAATCCACTGATCATGGATTATCTAATGTCCAATTTTAATAAACAAATAACAACATAATCAGAGGATGAAATGGTCTGCCATGCTCCACACAATTGAGTCTCAGTTGACTCCCACATGATTGTGGGAAATTCCAAGTTTCATCCCTTATTTAATCGCAGAGCAGAGTAGTAACATGTTTAAATGCTGAACTCTCATGGTGTATGCAGGGTTTTTAGAAGATATCACATATTTAATGTTGGACGGCTGCCTCAAAAGAGATGGACTGAAATCTAACAATCGCTAAGTCTACTCTAACAAACGGATTATCACCTTCCTGAAGGAATTCAACAATGTCAAACTCACCTTTTTGATGAATAATCGTGAGTCTTATTATCTTTTGTTCCATAGTTTTACTTCTGAGGAGAGAGAGTATTCATAAACAGAAGTCTCTGAACTGTTTCTCCACAGCCTATGTCCTCTGATGAGGTAATCTTGCATTTGGTAACCAGTAAAACCCGTAGGCAAACTTCCAGAGGTATGGCTATGACTTGGTTAGGCGATTCAAATGTTGTCATGAAAAGTTTTAGGAGATAGTTATCTTGGGAGACTGTAATGTCCCAAGATAACTCTGTCTCGAAGCTGCTCTCTCGTCCTTGGCCCATGCTACCAGGATACAGAATGCAAGCAGCTTTGCCAGGCAACATTTATGAACCAACATTCTGTCACATTCTAGTGCCCCTCCCACATGCTAAAAGGAGCATACCCACCGATGAACTAACCTTACCACCCCACTGAGTTTCTCACAAACACAAAGAAGGGCTCTTTCTTTTGAGTTTTACATATATACCCATCTCTCAAGCTACAACATGCCTATAGTGACATAGGCATGGCAATGAAAGCATCATTATGCCATTCAAGTACAATGATGAGTATTTTGAACCTGTTTCCTATGCTGCAATTTTCTAATTTCTAGAAAAGAAACAATAAAATTAATTCCCTCAACCATAATCCTTTTCCCTTTCTTGAAAATAAAATAAACTCCTCTTCATCCTCTTACAATTAGAGGAGCTTGATCCCATGGTTTCTCAGAGTTGTGTAGATTTGCATTAGGCTGATGATTAAGGATTTTGAGCAGTGTCTTATGTTTCTTTCAGTCATTTTGGATTCCTCAATTGACTGTTCTCTATTAAGTCCTGTATCCTGCTTCCTAATATGGTTATTTAGAGTGATTAATTGTTGGTGGTGTGTCATGTTATCAGCCCGACAGAGTTCATGAGATGAGATTCCCTGATCAGGAGATTATACAGTTATTCCATTTTTAAAATCGGTGGTCACTGTGTCCTTCATGGGTCAGTTCTATTGCAACCTCTCAGAAACTGATGATGCGAAACAGTACAGTTTTTTAAAATCGTGTAATCATTTGATTGTTAAAAATGTACTACTACGTAATCAGTAATCACTCTACGAGGCAGTGTCCCCCATTCTCTGGGCACTGCTTCTGGTACCGATCTCCTGCTCTGTCAATCCCACATGACCATCATTACTTAGGCAATCAAGTAAGTTAATAATTGTATAGTCCTCCATACTTAACTTTCATAAGATGGAACCAAACTCCGCGGATTGTCAAAGAAGGAGTACTTAGATGATTAAATACTGCCACGTGATTAAGTCCCATGGAGGAATGGCCCTACTCCAGTCAAGAAGAACAACATCTTCATCGATTCAAATAATTAATATACAATGTAAAATGATTGAATAATGTCATGGTGGTGCATAACTAATTCCCACATGGAGTAGTCAGACTGACCTCTGCCTGGAATAATGGATTTATTTATGAAATTAAATTGATAATTAATTAGCTGGTGTTTTATATTAACACTGACGAGATGGCACCAAAGTCCTAAAACTATCGCTGATGTAATGACCTACTTACAGAGCTAAATGATGAAGTAATTAGATGATGTTACATCGTCTACTCACAAATCTGACTCCAAAAGGGACTTAGGGTCCATAACATTACCTGTTTTTTAATACGTTAATTAAATGATGAATTATTATTTAATTTCCTAGTTTAACAGGTAAATAAGTAAGTGTACTATTAGATGATGCTATGTTCTGGCACGATGGACTCCCCTAAGGAGGCTTAAATCTTCACTGGTAACTGAATACATAAGGACAGATTTTCATAATTCAATGAATAAACATTAAACTAGTGGATGGTGTTTTATGTATGAAACCTAAAGATTGATCAATACTGAAGAGTCATTGAGTTCTTAATCATACATTTGAACAATAAAATGAATGAATGAAAAGATAATTTCTCATAATTCACCCCTAGAGAGATAACAAAATGATATCAACATTGATTTAAATAAATAAATAATGAAACCACAAGAGACATTTTAACACCAACAAGGGGGCTCCAGACTCTACTCTTCCTGGAGTAGAAAAAGACAGATTTAAATAATGAAAGCATCAGATTGTTTGATCGTCTGTCACACTTGAGTCACACCAGGTGGCACCAAACTTCAGGGTTCACAGATTATATAATGAAACAATTTAATGATTACATCTTTACATATCTAAGTCGTTGAAGTTTTTTGTATCATCAATACCTGGGCAGACTTGCCAGATATGAAAACGGATGCTGTCATCACGGATTTTTAATATTCCATCAGGTAATCGTCAGATAATCATACTTTGTTGTCTGGTGAATTCTGTTGGCCTGACATCCTCACCGGTGCCTGAATCTCTGTTGTGTTGCGGCAGGACCTGAGGTAATTGGCCCATTCCTGGCATACCAGTAGTAGCCAAAATGTTGATATCAGCTGAAAAGGTGGCTGCAGCAGGGGCATCAACATCATAGCTGAGAGAGAGATGTTCTTCCGTGTTCTGAGTCGTCATCCTTTTGCCAGGTCTCGGTGATGGTGCCGACCTGATAGTGCCACTACATCTTCTAGACGTAGACCACAACCTATGTTAAGATGTGGAGGAAGAGCAAGTAGTCAACACCCAGACCCCCATGCAGACCTTGGTAAAGTTCTTTTACTTCTCGGAGGGCACCAAGAAATCTTCTGGACTCTGTTCTCCATCATTCCTAGTGGTCTGGAAGACGCATAGGCATTCAGAACGTGGTCTGCCCATGTCTACAAGTTTCCTAAATTGTCGCTGACAGATATTTGCAACCTAAAAATGATCGGTTTTGGCATTGTCTGTCGTTTAAGTAATTTAAAGAATTAAATAAGTCAGTGATAGCTAACTGTCCCAATAAAGAGGTGACTGGTAGGGAGGTATGGCCAGACTCCAGTCATGAAGGATGTCATCTCTTCATCATGGAGTCAATGAATCATAAAATGTAGAGATATTGCACATTATCTCCACAAGAGGGAGCTTTACAGGTCTCTTCATGGAATGGAGGATTGTTGTCTACATGAGTATTCAAATGTTTACATTATCTTGGGGATTAACACAGATTGTTAATTGGAATTAATTAATTATGTAATTATATGATCTGTGGCACCAGATCAGGTGTCATGGACGACATAATCATTGTTTTATCTAATTACATAATCAAATAATGAGTTCATGTAACATAATACACTTTCCTAGGTGGCTCCAAATCAGGCTCATGAATGATGCTGTCGTGATTAATTTAAATATTTTAACTACACAATTGATATTAAGATGGTCTATAATAATTGCCTCCCACATCGCGTTACCGCAATTCACTGATCATGGATTATCTAGTGTCCTAATTTAATAATCAAATAACAACATAATGAGAGGATGAAATGGTCTGCCATGCTCCACACAATTGCCTCTCAGTTGACTCCCACATGATTGTGGGAAACTCCCAGGTTCATCCCTTATTTAATCGCAGAGCAGAGTAGGAACATGTTTAAATGCTTAACTGTCATTGTGTATGCAGGGTTTTTAGAAGATATCTCATATTTAATGTTGGGCGGCTGCCTCAAAAGAGATGGACTGAAATCCAATAATCACTAAGTCCACTCTAACAAACGGATTATCACCTTCCTGAAGGAAGTCAACAATGGCAAACTCACCTTTTGATGAATAAATGGGAGTCTTATTATCTTTGTTTCCATAATATTACTTGTTAGGAGAGAGAATTCATAAATAGAAGGCTTTGAACTGTTTGTCCACAGACGATGTTCTCTCATGATTAGGTAATCTTGAATTTGGTAACCAGTAAAAGCTGTAGGCAAACTTCCAGAGATTTGGCTGTGACTTGGTTAGGCGAATCAAATGCTGTCATTGAAAGTTTTTGGAGATAGTTATTTTGGGAGACTGTAATGTCCCATGACAATTCTTTCTCGAAGCTGCTCTCTGGTCCTTGGTCCATGCTACCAGGATACAGAATGCAAGCAGGTTTGCCAGGCAACATTTATGAACCAACATTCTGTCACATTCTAGTGCCCCTCCCACATGCTAAAAGGAGCATACCCACCGATGAACTAACCTTATCACCCCACTGAGTTTCTCACAAACACAAAGCAGGGCTCTTTCTTTTGAGTTTTACATACATACCCATCTCTCAAGCTACAACATGCCTATAGTGACATAGGCATGGCAATGAAAGCATCATTATGCCATTCAAGTACAATGATGAGTATTTTGAACCTGTTTTCTATGCTGCAATTTTCTAATTTCTAGAAAAGAAACAATAAAATTAATTCCCTCAACCATAATCCTTTTCCCTTTCTTGAAAATAAAATAAACTCCTCTTCATCCTCTTACCATTAGAGGAGCTTGACCCCATGGTTTCTCAGAGTTGTGTAGATTTGCATTAGGCTGATGATTAAGGATTTTGAGCAGTGTCTTATGTTTCTTTCAGTCATTTTGGATTCCTCAATTGACTGTTCTCTATTAAGTCCTTTATCCTGCTTCCTAATATGGTTATTTAGAGTGATTAATTGTTGTTGGTGTGTCATGTTATCAGCCCGACAGAGTTCATTAGATGAGATTCCCTGATCAGGAGATTATACAGTTATTCCATTTTTAAAATAGGTGGTCACTGTGTCCTTCATGGGTCAGTTCTGTTGCAACCTCTCAGAAACTGATGATGCGAAACAGTACAGTTTCGTGTAATCATTCGATTGTTAAAAATCTACTATTTCGTAATCAGTAATCCCTGTATGAGGCAGTGTTCCTCCATTCTCTGGGCCCTGCTTCTGGTATCGATCTCCTGCTGTGTCAATGCCACAACAGCCAAATGACGGATGACACCGTCATTTCTTACGCAATCAAATAAGTTAGTAATTGGATAGTCCTCCATACTTAACTTTCAAAAGATGGAACCATACTCCAGTGATTGACAAGGAAGTAGTACTTAGATAATTAAATATTGCCATGTGATTAACTCCCATGGAGGAATGTTCCGACTCCAGTCAAGAAGAACAACACCTTCATCGATTGAAATAATTAATATATAATGAAAAATGATTGAAAAATGACATGGTGGTGCACACTTAAATCCCACATGGAGTAGTCAGAATGATCTCTTCCTGGAATAATGATGTTTTTAAAAAATTAAATTGATAATTAATTAGTGGGCCTTTTATAGTAACACTGACGAGATGGCACCAAAGTCCTAAAACTATCGCTGATGTAAAGATCTATTTACACACCTAAAGGATGAAGTAATGAGATGATATTACATCATCAACTCCCACAATCTGACTCCAAAAGGGACTTATGGTCCATAACATTACCTGTATTGTAAATATGTCAATTAAATGATGAATTATTACCTAATTTCCTAGTTTAAGAGTTAAAGAAGCAAGTGTAGTATTAGATTATGTGATGGTCTGGTACAACGGTCTCCCCAAGGGAGGCTCAAAACTCCAGTGATCACTGAATACATAATGACAGATTTTCATAATTAAATGAATAAACATTAAACAAGTGGATGGTGTTTTATGCGTGAAGCCTAAATGATTGCTCAATACTGAATAGACATTGAGTTCTTAATCTTAGATTTGAACAAAAAATGAATGAATAAAGAGAAAGTTTCTCATAATTCACCCTTAGAGAGATAACAAAATGATATCAACATTGATTTAAATAAGGAAAGGAAGAAAGAAAGAAAGAATTCACAAGATACAATTTAACACCAACATGGTGGATCAAGACTACACTCTTCCTGGAGTAGAAAAAGGCAGATTTGAAGAATGAAATAATCAGATATTTAGATAGTCTGTCACACTTGAGTCAAACAAGGTGGCGCCAAACTTCAGGGATCACAGATTATATAATGAAAGAATTTAATAATTACATCTTTAAATATGTAAGCCGTTGACCTTTTTTTGTAACATCAATTCCTGGGCAGACTTGCCAGGTATGAAACTGTATGCTGTCATCACACAATTTTAAAATGCCATCAGTTAATCGTCAGATAATCATACTGTCTTGCGTGATGAATTGGCTTGAACTCATCACAAGCGCCTGAATCTCTGTGGTGTTGTGGCAGGACGTGAGATAATGGGCCCAATTCTGGCATAGCAGTAGTAGCCACAATGTTGATAACAGCTGAAAAGATGGCTACAGCAGGGGCATCACCAGCATAGCTGAGAGAGAGAGATGTTCCTCCGTGTTCTGAGTCGTCATCCTTTTGCCGGGTCACGGTGATGGTGCCGACCTCCTAGTGCCACTCCTTCTTCTCATGGCAGATCACAACCGGTGTGAAGATGTGGAGGAAGAGCAGGTAGTCAACACCCAGACCACCGTGCCGGCCTTGATGAAGTCCTTGTACTTCTCGGAGGGCACCGTGCAACATTCTGGACTCAATCACCCAGCATCCCTCGTACTCTGGGAGATGCATAGATCATTCAGAAAACGCTCTGCCCATGTCTACAACTTTCCTAACCTTGTCCCTGACAGGTATTTGCACCCTAACCGTAATCGGTGATGGCACTGTCCTTCGTTTGCATAATTTAAAGAATTAAATAAGTTAGTAATAGCTAACTGTCACAATAAATAGGGGATGTAGCATTTTACTGGCAGGGAAGCATGGCCAGACTCCATTCATGAAGGATGTCATCATCACCAATTGAGTCAATGAATCATAATATGTGTAGATATTGCACATTATCTCCACAAGAGGGAGCTTTACAGGACTCTTCATGGAATGGAGGATTGTTGTTTACATAACTATACAAATATTTACATTATCCTGGGGATTAACACAGATTATCAGTTTAAAGTAATTAATTACGTAATTAGGTGATCTGTGGCACCAGATTCCAGGTGTCATGGACGATAAAATCATTGTTTTATATAACTAAATAATCAAATAATGAGTTCATGTAACATCATCCACTTCCCTAAGGTGGCTCCAAACCAGGCTCATGAACGATGCTGTCGTGATTAATTTAAATATTTTAACTACATAATTGATATTAAGATGGTCTATAATAATTGCCTCCCACATCGCGTCACCACAATCCACTGATCATGGATTATCTAATGTCCAATTTTAATAAACAAATAACAACATAACCAGAGGATGAAATGGTCTGCCATGCTCCACACAATTGAGTCTCAGTTGACTCCCACATGATTGTGGGAAATTCCAAGTTTCATCCCTTATTTAATCGCAGAGCAGAGTAGTAACATGTTTAAATGCTGAACTCTCATTGTGTATGCAGGGTTTTTAGAAGATATCACATATTTAATGTTGGACGGCTGCCTCAAAAGAGATGGACTGAAATCTAACAATCGCTAAGTCTACTCTAACAAACGGATTATCACCTTCCTGAAGGAATTCAACAATGTCAAACTCACCTTTTTGATGAATAATCGTGAGTCTTATTATCTTTTGTTCCATAGTTTTACTTCTGAGGAGAGAGAGTATTCATAAACAGAAGTCTCTGAACTGTTTCTCCACAGCCTATGTCCTCTGATGAGGTAATCTTGCATTTGGTAACCAGTAAAAGCCGTAGGCAAACTTCCAGAGGTATGGCTATGACTTGGTTAGGCGAATCAAATGCTGTCATGAAAAGTTTTAGGAGATAGTTATCTTGGGAGACTGTAATGTCCCAAGATAACTCTTTCTCGAAGCTGCTCTCTCGTCCTTGGCCCATGATACCAGGATACAGAATGCAAGCAGGGTTGCCAGGCTACATTTATGAACCAACATTTTGTCACATTCTAGTGCCCCTCCCACAGGCTTAAAGGAGTATACGCACCGATGAACTAACCTTACAGCCTCACTGAGTTTCTCACAAAAACAAAGCAGGGCTCTTTCTTTTGAGTTCTACATATTTACCCGTCTCTCAAGCTACAACATGGCTATAGTGACATAAGCATGAAAACGAAAGCATCATTGTGCCATTCAAGTACAGTGATGAGTATTTTAAACCTGTTTTCTATGCTGCAATTTGCTAATTTCTAAATGGAAACAATACAGTTAATCGCCTCTACCATCATCCTTTTCCCTTTCTTGAAAATAAAATAAATTCCTCTTCATCCTCTTACCATTAGAGGAGCTTGACCCCATGGTTTCTCAGAGTTGTGTAGATTTGCATTAGGCTGATGATTAAGGATTTTGAGCAGTGTCTTATGTTTCTTTCGGTCATTTTGGATTCCTCAATTGACTTTTCTCTATTAAGTCCTGTATCCTGCTTTCTAATATGGTTATTTAGAGTGATTATTTGTTGGTGGTGTGTCATGTTATCAGCCCGACAGAGTTCATTAGATGAGATTCCCTGATCAGGAGATTATTCAGTTATTCCATTTTTAAAATAGGTGGTCACTGTGTCCTTCATGGGTCAGTTCTGTTGCAACCTCTCAGAAACTGATGATGCGAAACAGTACAGTTTTTTAAAATCGTGTAATCATTCGATTGTTAAAAATCTACTATTACGTAATCAGTAATCACTGCATAAGGCAGTGTCCCCCATTCTCTGGGCACTGCTTCTGGTACCGATCTCCTGCTCTGTCAATCCCACAACAGCCACATGAGGGATGACACCATCATTACTTACGCAATCTAGTAAGTTAAAAATTGGATAGTCCTCCATACTTAACTTTCAAAAGATGGAACCATACTCCAGTGATTGTCAAGGAAGGAGTACTTAGATGATTAAATAATGCCACGTGATTAACTCCCATGGAGGAATGGCCCGAATCCCGTCAAGAAGAACAACATCTTCATCGATTGAAATAATTAATATATAATGAAAAAATGATTGAAAAATGACATGGTGGTGCACACTTAAATCCCACATGGAGTAGTCAGAATGATCTCTTCCTGGAATAATGATGTTTTTAAAAATTTAAATTGATAATTAATTAGTGGGCCTTTTATAGTAACACTGACGAGATGGCACCAAAGTCCTAAACCTATCGCTGATGTAAAGATCTATTTACACAGCTAAATGATGAAGTAATGAGATGATATTACATCATCAACTCCCACAATCTGACTCCAAAAGGGACTTAGGGTCCATAACATTACCTGTCTTGTAAATACGTCAATTAAATGATGAATTATTACCTAATTTCCTAGTTTAACAGTTAAAGAAGCAAGTGTAGTATTAGATTATGTGATGGTCTGGTACAACGGTCTCCCCTAAGGAGGCTCAAAACTCCAGTGATCACTGAATACATAATGACAGATTTTCATAATTAAATGAATAAACATTAAACAAGTGGGTGGTGTTTCATGCGCGAAGCCTAAATGATTGCTCAATACTGAATAGACATTGAGTTCTTAATCTTAGATTTGAACAAAAAATGAATGAATAAAGAGAAAGTTTCTCATAATTCACCCTTAGAGAGATAACAAAATGATATCAACATTGATTTAAATAAGGAAAGGAAGAAAGAAAGAAAGAATTCCCAAGATACAATTTAACACCAACATGGTGGATCAAGACTACACTCTTCCTGGAGTAGAAAAAGACAGATTTGAATAATGAAATAATCAGGTAGTTAGATCGTCTGTCACACTTGAGTCACACAAGGTGGCGCCAAACTTCAGGGATCACAGATTATATAATGAAAGAATTTAATAATTACATCTTTAAATATGTAAGCCGTTGACCTTTTTTTGTAACATCAATTCCTGGGCAGACTTGCCAGGTATGAAACTGTATGCTGTCATCACACAATTTTAAAATGCCATCAGTTAATCGTCAGATAATCATACTGTCTTGCGTGATGAATTGGCTTGAACTCATCACAAGCGCCTGAATCTCTGTTGTGTTGTGGCAGGACGTGAGATAATGGGCCCAATTCTGGCATAGCCGTAGTAGCCACAATGTTGATAACAGCTGAAAAGATGGCTACAGCAGGGGCATCACCAGCATAGCTGAGAGAGAGAGATGTTCCTCCGTGTTCTGAGTCGTCATCCTTTTGCCAGGTCTCGGTGATGGTGCCGACCTCCTAGTGCCACTCCTTCTCATGGCAGATCACAACCGGTGTGAAGATGTGGAGGAAGAGCAGGTAGTCAACACCCAGACCACCGTGCCGGCCTTGATGAAGTCCTTGTACTTCTCGGAGGGCACCGTGCGTCATTCTGGACTCAATCACCCAGCATTCCTCGTACTCTGGGAGATGCATAGATCATTCAGAAAACGCTCTGCCCATGTCTACAACTTTCCTAACCTTGTCCCTGACAGGTATTTGCACCCTAACCGTAATCGGTGATGGCACTGTCCTTCGTACGCATAATTTAAAGAATTAAATAAGTTAGTAATAGCTAACTGTCACAATAAATAGGGGATGTAGCATTTTACTGGCAGGGAAGCATGGCCAGACTCCATTCATGAAGGATGTCATCATCACCAATTGAGTCAATGAATCATAAAATGTGTAGATATTGCACATTACTCCACAAGAGGGAGCTTTACAGGTCTCTTCATGGAATGGAGGATTGTTGTTTACATAACTATACAAATATTTACATTATCCTGGGGATTAACACAGATTGTCAGTTTAAAGTAATTAATTACGTAATTAGGTGATCTGTGGCACCAGATTCCAGGTGTCATGGACGATAAAAATCATTGTTTTATATAACTAAATAATCAAATAATGAGTTCATGTAACATCATCCACTTCCCTAAGGTGGCTCCAAACCAGGCTCATGAACGATGCTGTCGTGATTAATTTAAATATTTTAACTACATAATTGATATTAAGATGGTCTATAATAATTGCCTCCCACATCGCGTCACCACAATCCACTGATCATGGATTATCTAATGTCCAATTTTAATAAACAAATAACAACATAACCAGAGGATGAAATGGTCTGCCATGCTCCACACAATTGAGTCTCAGTTGACTCCCACATGATTGTGGGAAATTCCAAGTTTCATCCCTTATTTAATCGCAGAGCAGAGTAGTAACATGTTTAAATGCTGAACTCTCATTGTGTATGCAGGGTTTTTAGAAGGTATCACATATTTAATGTTGGACGGCTGCCTCAAAAGAGATGGACTGAAATCTAACAATCGCTAAATCTACTCTAACAAACGGATTATCACCTTCCTGAAGGAATTCAACCATGTCAAACTCACCTTTTTGATGAATAATCGTGAGTCTTATTATCATTTGTTCCATAGTTTTACTTCTGAGGAGAGAGAGTATTCATAAACAGAAGTCTCTGAACTGTTTCTCCACAGCCTATGTCCTCTGATGAGGTAATCTTGCATTTGGTAACCAGTAAAAGCCGTAGGCAAACTTCCAGAGGTATGGCTATGACTTGGTTAGGCGAATCAAATGCTGTCATGAAAAGTTTTAGGAGATAGTTATCTTGGGAGACTGTAATGTCCCAAGATAACTCTTTCTCGAAGCTGCTCTCTCGTCCTTGGCCCATGATACCAGGATACAGAATGCAAGCAGGGTTGCCAGGCTACATTTATGAACCAACATTCTGTCACATTCTAGTGCCCCTCCCACATGCTTAAAGGAGAATACCCACCGATGAGCTAACCTTACAGCCTCACTGAGTTTCTCACAAACACAAAGCAGGGCTCTTTCTTTTGAGTTCTACATACATATTTACCCGTCTCTCAAGCTACAACATGCCTATAGTGACATAAGCATGAAAACGAAAGCATCATTGTGCCATTCAAGTACAATGATGAGTATTTTAAACCTGTGTTCTATGCTTCAATTTGCTAATTTCTAGAATGGAAACAATACAGTTAATCGCCTCTACCATAATCCTTTTCCCTTTCTTGAAAATAAAATAAATTCCTCTTCATCCTCTTACCATTAGAGGAGCTTGACCCCATGGTTTCTCAGAGTTGTGTAGATTTGCATTAGGCTGATGATTAAGGATTTTGAGCAGTGTCTTATGTTTCTTTCAGTCATTTTGGATTCCTCAATTGCCTTTTCTCTATTAAGTCCTGTATCCTGCTTTCTAATATGGTTATTTAGAGTGATTAATTGTTGGTGGTGTGTCATGTTATCAGCCCGACAGAGTTCATTAGATGAGATTCTCTGATCAGGAGATTATTCAGTTATTCCATTTTTAAAATTGGTGGTCACTGTGTCCTTCATGGGTCAGTTCTGTTGCAACCTCTCAGAAACTGATGATGCGAAACAGTACAGTTTTTTAAAATCGTGTAATCATTCGATTGTTAAAAATCTACTATTACGTAATCAGTAATCACTGCATAAGGCAGTGTCCCCCATTCTCTGGGCACTGCTTCTGGTACCAATCTCCTGCTCTGTCAATCCCACAACAGCCACATGAGGGATGACACCATCATTACTTACGCAATCAAGTAAGTTAAAAATTGGATAGTCCTCCATACTTAACTTTCAAAAGATGGAACCATACTCCAGTGATTGTCAAGGAAGGAGTACTTAGATGATTAAATAATGCCACGTGATTAACTCCCATGGAGGAATGGCCCGAATCCCGTCAAGAAGAACAACATCTTCATCGATTGAAATAATTAATATATAATGAAAAAATGATTGAAAAATGACATGGTGGTGCACACTTAAATCCCACATGGAGTAGTCAGAATGATCTCTTCCTGGAATAATGATGTTTTTAAAAATTTAAATTGATAATTAATTAGTGGGCCTTTTATAGTAACACTGACGAGATGGCACCAAAGTCCTAAACCTATCGCTGATGTAAAGATCTATTTACACAGCTAAATGATGAAGTAATGAGATGATATTACATCATCAACTCCCACAATCTGACTCCAAAAGGGACTTAGGGTCCATAACATTACCTGTCTTGTAAATACGTCAATTAAATGATGAATTATTACCTAATTTCCTAGTTTAACAGTTAAAGAAGCAAGTGTAGTATTAGATTATGTGATGGTCTGGTACAACGGTCTCCCCTAAGGAGGCTCAAAACTCCAGTGATCACTGAATACATAATGACAGATTTTCATAATTAAATGAATAAACATTAAACAAGTGGGTGGTGTTTCATGCGCGAAGCCTAAATGATTGCTCAATACTGAATAGACATTGAGTTCTTAATCTTAGATTTGAACAAAAAATGAATGAATAAAGAGAAAGTTTCTCATAATTCACCCTTAGAGAGATAACAAAATGATATCAACATTGATTTAAATAAGGAAAGGAAGAAAGAAAGAAAGAATTCCCAAGATACAATTTAACACCAACATGGTGGATCAAGACTACACTCTTCCTGGAGTAGAAAAAGACAGATTTGAAGATTGAAATAATCAGATATTTAGATAGTCTGTCACACTTGAGTCACACAAGGTGGCGCCAAACTTCAGGGATCACAGATTATATAATGAAAGAATTTAATAACTACATCTTTAAATATGTAAGCCGTTGACCTTTTTTTGTAACATCAATTCCTGGGCAGACTTGCCAGGTATGAAACTGTATGCTGTCATCACGCAATTTTAAAATGCCATCAGTTAATCGTCAGATAATCATACTGTCTTGCCTGATGAATTGTCTTGAACTCATCACAAGCGCCTGAATCTCTGTTGTGTTGCGGCAGGACGTGAGATAATGGGCCCAATTCTGGCATAGCAGTAGTAGCCACAATGTTGATAACAGCTGAAAAGATGGCTACAGCAGGGGCATCACCAGCATAGCTGAGAGAGAGAGAGATGTTCCTCCGTGTTCTGAGTCGTCATCCGTTTGCCAGGTCTCGGTGATGGTGCCGACCTCCTAGTGCCACTCCTTCCTCTCATGGCAGATCACAACCGGTGTGAAGATGTGGAGGAAGAGCAGGTAGTCAACACCCAGACCACCGTGCCGGCCTTGATGAAGTCCTTGTACTTCTCGGAGGGCACCGTGCAACATGCTGGACTCAATCACCCAGCATCCCTCGTACTCTGGGAGATGCATAGATCATTCAGAAAACGCTCTGCCCATGTCTACAACTTTCCTAACCTTGTCCCTGACAGGTATTTGCACCCTAACCGTAATCGGTGATGGCACTGTCCTCCGTACGCATAATTTAAAGAATTAAATAAGTTAGTAATAGCTAACTGTCACAATAAATAGGGGATGTAGCATTTTACTGGCAGGGAAGCATGGCCAGAATCCAGTCATGAAGGATGTCATCATCACCAATTGAGTCAATGAATCATAAAATGTGTAGATATTGCACATTATCTCCACAAGAGGGAGCTTTACAGGTCTCTTCATGGAATGGAGGATTGTTGTTTACATAACTATACAAATATTTACATTATCCTGGGGATTAACACAGATTGTCAGTTTAAAGTAATTAATTACGTAATTAGGTGATCTGTGGCACCAGATTCCAGGTGTCATGGACGATAAAAATCATTGTTTTATATAACTAAATAATCAAATAATGAGTTCATGTAACATCATCCACTTCCCTAAGGTGGCTCCAAACCAGGCTCATGAACGATGCTGTCGTGATTAATTTAAATATTTTAACTACATAATTGATATTAAGATGGTCTATAATAATTGCCTCCCACATCGCGTCACCACAATCCACTGATCATGGATTATCTAATGTCCAATTTTAATAAACAAATAACAACATAACCAGAGGATGAAATGGTCTGCCATGCTCCACACAATTGAGTCTCAGTTGACTCCCACATGATTGTGGGAAATTCCAAGTTTCATCCCTTATTTAATCGCAGAGCAGAGTAGTAACATGTTTAAATGCTGAACTCTCATTGTGTATGCAGGGTTTTTAGAAGGTATCACATATTTAATGTTGGACGGCTGCCTCAAAAGAGATGGACTGAAATCTAACAATCGCTAAGTCTACTCTAACAAACGGATTATCACCTTCCTGAAGGAATTCAACCATGTCAAACTCACCTTTTTGATGAATAATCGTGAGTCTTATTATCATTTGTTCCATAGTTTTACTTCTGAGGAGAGAGAGTATTCATAAACAGAAGTCTCTGAACTGTTTCTCCACAGCCTATGTCCTCTGATGAGGTAATCTTGCATTTGGTAACCAGTAAAAGCCGTAGGCAAACTTCAAGAGGTATGGCTATGACTTGGTTAGGCGAATCAAATGCTGTCATGAAAAGTTTTAGGAGATAGTTATCTTGGGAGACTGTAATGTCCCAAGATAACTCTTTCTCGAAGCTGCTCTCTCGTCCTTGGCCCATGATACCAGGATACAGAATGCAAGCAGGGTTGCCAGGCTACATTTATGAACCAACATTCTGTCACATTCTAGTGCCCCTCCCACAGGCTTAAAGGAGTACACCCACCGATGAACTAACCTTACAGCCTCACTGAGTTTCTCACAAAAACAAAGCAGGGCTCTTTCTTTTGAGTTCTACATACATATTTACCCGTCTCTCAAGCTACAACATGCCTATAGTGACATAAGCATGAAAACGAAAGCATCATTGTGCCATTCAAGTACAATGATGAGTATTTTAAACCTGTGTTCTATGCTTCAATTTGCTAATTTCTAGAATGGAAACAATACAGTTAATCGCCTCTACCATAATCCTTTTCCCTTTCTTGAAAATAAAATAAATTCCTCTTCATCCTCTTACCATTAGAGGAGCTTGACCCCATGGTTTCTCAGAGTTGTGTAGATTTGCATTAGGCTGATGATTAAGGATTTTGAGCAGTGTCTTATGTTTCTTTCAGTCATTTTGGATTCCTCAATTGCCTTTTCTCTATTAAGTCCTGTATCCTGCTTTCTAATATGGTTATTTAGAGTGATTAATTGTTGGTGGTGTGTCATGTTATCAGCCCGACAGAGTTCATTAGATGAGATTCTCTGATCAGGAGATTATTCAGTTATTCCATTTTTAAAATTGGTGGTCACTGTGTCCTTCATGGGTCAGTTCTGTTGCAACCTCTCAGAAACTGATGATGCGAAACAGTACAGTTTTTTAAAATCGTGTAATCATTCGATTGTTAAAAATCTACTATTACGTAATCAGTAATCACTGCATAAGGCAGTGTCCCCCATTCTCTGGGCACTGCTTCTGGTACCGATCTCCTGCTCTGTCAATCCCACAACAGCCACATGAGGGATGACACCATCATTACTTACGCAATCAAGTAAGTTAAAAATTGGATAGTCCTCCATACTTAACTTTCAAAAGATGGAACCATACTCCAGTGATTGTCAAGGAAGGAGTACTTAGATGATTAAATAATGCCACGTGATTAACTCCCATGGAGGAATGGCCCGAATCCCGTCAAGAAGAACAACATCTTCATCGATTGAAATAATTAATATATAATGAAAAAATGATTGAAAAATGACATGGTGGTGCACACTTAAATCCCACATGGAGTAGTCAGAATGATCTCTTCCTGGAATAATGATGTTTTTAAAAATTTAAATTGATAATTAATTAGTGGGCCTTTTATAGTAACACTGACGAGATGGCACCAAAGTCCTAAACCTATCGCAGATGTAAAGATCTATTTACACAGCTAAATGATGAAGTAATGAGATGATATTACATCATCAACTCCCACAATCTGACTCCAAAAGGGACTTAGGGTCCATAACATTACCTGTCTTGTAAATACGTCAATTAAATGATGAATTATTACCTAATTTCCTAGTTTAACAGTTAAAGAAGCAAGTGTAGTATTAGATTATGTGATGGTCTGGTACAACGGTCTCCCCTAAGGAGGCTCAAAACTCCAGTGATCACTGAATACATAATGACAGATTTTCATAATTAAATGAATAAACATTAAACAAGTGGGTGGTGTTTCATGCGCGAAGCCTAAATGATTGCTCAATACTGAATAGACATTGAGTTCTTAATCTTAGATTTGAACAAAAAATGAATGAATAAAGAGAAAGTTTCTCATAATTCACCCTTAGAGAGATAACAAAATGATATCAACATTGATTTAAATAAGGAAAGGAAGAAAGAAAGAAAGAATTCCCAAGATACAATTTAACACCAACATGGTGGATCAAGACTACACTCTTCCTGGAGTAGAAAAAGACAGATTTGAAGATTGAAATAATCAGATATTTAGATAGTCTGTCACACTTGAGTCACACAAGGTGGCGCCAAACTTCAGGGATCACAGATTATATAATGAAAGAATTTAATAACTACATCTTTAAATATGTAAGCCGTTGACCTTTTTTTGTAACATCAATTCCTGGGCAGACTTGCCAGGTATGAAACTGTATGCTGTCATCACGCAATTTTAAAATGCCATCAGTTAATCGTCAGATAATCATACTGTCTTGCCTGATGAATTGGCTTGAACTCATCACAAGCGCCTGAATCTCTGTTGTGTTGCGGCAGGACGTGAGATAATGGGCCCAATTCTGGCATAGCAGTAGTAGCCACAATGTAGATAACAGCTGAAAAGATGGCTACAGCAGGGGCATCACCAGCATAGCTGAGAGAGAGAGAGATGTTCCTCCGTGTTCTGAGTCGTCATCCGTTTGCCAGGTCTCGGTGATGGTGCCGACCTCCTAGTGCCACTCCTTCCTCTCATGGCAGATCACAACCGGTGTGAAGATGTGGAGGAAGAGCAGGTAGTCAACACCCAGACCACCGTGCCGGCCTTGATGAAGTCCTTGTACTTCTCGGAGGGCACCGTGCAACATTCTGGACTCAATCACCCAGCATCCCTCGTACTCTGGGAGATGCATAGATCATTCAGAAAACGCTCTGCCCATGTCTACAACTTTCCTAACCTTGTCCCTGACAGGTATTTGCACCCTAACCGTAATCGGTGATGGCACTGTCCTTCGTACGCATAATTTAAAGAATTAAATAAGTTAGTAATAGCTAACTGTCACAATAAATAGGGGATGTAGCATTTTACTGGCAGGGACGCATGGCCAGACTCCATTCATGAAGGATGCCATCATCACCAATTGAGTCAATGAATCATAAAATGTGTAGATATTGCACATTATCTCCACAAGAGGGAGCTTTACAGGTCTCTTCATGGAATGGAGGATTGTTGTTTACATAACTATACAAATATTTACATTATCCTGGGGATTAACACAGATTGTCAGTTTAAAGTAATTAATTATGTAATTAGGTGATCTGTGGCACCAGATTCCAGGTCATGGATGATAAAATCATTGTTTTATATAACTAAATAATCAAATAATGAGATCATGTAACATCATCTACTTCCCCTACGGTGGCTCTAAACCAGGCTCATGAACGATGCTGTCGTGATTAATTTAAATATTTTAACTACATAATTGATATTAAGATGGTCTATAATAATTGCCTCCCACATCGCATCACCACAATCCACTGATCATGGATTATCTAATGTCCAATTTTAATAAACAAATAACAACATAATCAGAGGATGAAATGGTCTGCCAGGCTCCACACAATTGAGTCTCAGTTGACTCCCACATGATTGTGGGAAATTCCAAGTTTCATCCCTTATTTAATCGCAGAGCAGAGTAGTACCATGTTTAAATGCTGAACTCTCATTGTGTATGCAGGGTTTTTAGAAGATATCACATATTTAATGTTGGACGGCTGCCTCAAAAGAGATGGACTGAAATCCAACAATCGCTAAGTCTACTCTAACAAACGGATTATCACCTTCCTAAAGGAATTCAACAATGTCAAACTCACCTTTTTGATGAATAATCGTGAGTCTTATTATCTTTTGTTCCATAGTTTTACTTCTGAGGAGAGAGAGTATTCATAAACAGAAGTCTCTGAACTGTTTCTCCACAGCCTATGTCCTCTGATGAGGTAATCTTGCATTTGGTAACCAGTAAAAGCTGTAGGCAAACTTCCAGAGGTATGGCTATGACTTGGTTAGGCGAATCAAATGCTGTCATGAAAAGTTTTAGGAGATAGTTATCTTGGGAGACTGTAATGTCCCAAGATAACTCTTTCTCGAAGCTGCTCTCTCGTCCTTGGCCCATGCTACCAGGATACAGAATGCAAGCAGGGTTGCCAGGCTACATTTATGAACCAACATTCTGTCACATTCTAGTGCCCCTCCCACAGGCTTAAAGGAGAATACCCACCAATGAACTAACCTTACAGCCTCACTGAGTTTCTCACAAAAACAAAACAGGGCTCTTTCTTTTGAGTTCTACATATTTACCCGTCTCTCAAGCTACAACATGCCTATAGTGACATAAGCATGAAAACGAAAGCATCATTGTGCCATTCAGTACAATGATGAGTATTTCAAACCTGTTTTCTATGCTTCAATTTGCTAATTTCTAGAATGGAAACAATACAGTTAATCGCCTCTACCATAATCCTTTTCTCTTTATTGAAAATAAAATAAACTCCTCTTCATCCTCTTACCATTAGAGGATCTTGACCCCATGGTTTCTCAGAGTTGTGTAGATTTGCATTAGGCTGATGATTAAGGATTTTGAGCAGTGTCTTATGTTTCTTTCAGTCATTTTGGATTCCTCAATTGACTGTTCTCTATTAAGTCCTGTACCCCTCTTTCTAAGATGGTTATTTAGAGTTATTTATTGTTGGTGGTGTGTCATGTTATCAGGCCGACAGAGTTCATTACATGAGATTCCCTGATCAGGAGATTATACAGTTATTCCATTTTTAAAATCGGTGGTCACTGTGTCCTTCATGGGTCAGTTCTATTGCAACCTCTCAGAAACTGATGATGCGAAAAAGTACAGTTTTTTAAAATCGTGTCATCATTTGATTGTTAAAAATGTACTACTACGTAATCAGTAATCACTCTACGAGGCAGTGTCCCCCGTTCTCTTGGCACTGCTTCTGGTACCTATCTCCTGCTCTGTCAATCCCACATGACCATCATTACTTACACAATCAAGTAAGGTAATAATTGCATAGTCCTCCATACTTAACTTTCAAAAGATGGAACCATACTCCAGTGATTGTCAAGGAAGTAGTATTTAGATGATTAAATAATGCCACGTGATTAACTCCCATGGAGGAATGGCCCGACTCCCGTCAAGAAGAACAAAATCTTCATCGATTTAAATAACTAATATATAATGAAAAATGATTGAAAAATGACATGGTGGTGCACACTTAAATCCCACATGGAGTAGTCAGAATGATCTCTTCCTGGAATAATGATGTTTTTAAAAAATTAAATTGATAATTAATTAGTGGGCCTTTTATAGTAACACTGACGAGATGGCACCAAAGTCCTAAACCTATCGCTGATGTAAAGATCTATTTACACAGCTAAATGATGAAGTAATGAGATGATATTACATCATCAACTCCCACAATCTGACTCCAAAAGGGACTTAGGGTCCATAACAATACCTGTCTTGTAAATACGTCAATTAAATGATGAATTATTACCTAATTTCCTAGTTTAACAGTTAAAGAAGCAAGTGTAGTATTAGATTATGTGATGGTCTGGTACAACGGTCTCCCCTAAGGAGGCTCAAAACTCCAGTGATCACTGAATACATAACGACAGATTTTCATCATAAAATGAATAAACATTAAACAAGTGGATGGTGTTTTATGTGTGAAGCCTAAATGATTGCTCAATACTTTATAGACATTGAGTTCTTAATCTTAGATTTGAACAAAAAATGAATGAATAAAGAGAAAGTTTCTCATAATTCACCCTTAGAGAGATAACAAAATGATATCAACATTGATTTAAATAAGGAAAGGAAGAAAGAAAGAAAGAATTCACAAGATACAATTTAACACCAACATGGTGGATCAAGACTACACTCTTCCTGGAGTAGAAATAGAAAGATTTGAAGAATGAAATAATCAGATATTTAGATATTCTGTCACACTTGAGTCACACAAGGTGGCCCCAAACTTCAGGGATCACAGATTATATAATGAAAGAATTTAATAATTACATCTTTAAATATGTAAGCCGTTGACCTTTTTTGTAACATCAATTCCTGGGCAGACTTGCCAGGTATGAAACTGTATGCTGTCATCACACAATTTTAAAATGCCATCAGTTAATCGTCAGATAATCATACTGTCTTGCGTGATGAATTGGCTTGAACTCATCACAAGCGCCTGAATCTCTGTTGTGTTGTGGCAGGACTTGAGATAATGGGCCCAATTCTGGCATAGCAGTAGTAGCCACAATGTTGATAACAGCTGAAAAGATGGCTACAGCAGGGGCATCACCAGCATAGCTGAGAGAGAGAGATGTTCCTCCGTGTTCTGAGTCGTCATCCTTTTGCCAGGTCTCGGTGATGGTGCCGACCTCCTAGTGCCACTCCTTCTTCTCATGTCAGATCACAACCGGTGTGAAGATGTGGAGGAAGAGCAGGTAGTCAACACCCAGACCACCGTGCCGGCCTTGATGAAGTCCTTGTACTTCTCGGAGGGCACCGTGCAACATTCTGGACTCAATCACCCAGCATCCCTCACACTTTGGGAGATGCATAGATCATTCAGAAAACGCTCTGCCCATGTCTACAACTTTCCTAACCTTGTCCCTGACAGGTATTTGCACCCTAACCGTAATCGGTGATGGCACTGTCTGTCGTTTGCATAATTTAAAGAATTAAATAAGTTAGTAATAGCTAACTGTCACAATAAATAGGGGATGTAGCATTTTACTGGCAGGGAAGCATGGCCAGACTCCATGAAGGATGTCATCATCACCAATTGAGTCAATGAATCATAAAATGTGTAGATAATGCACATTATCTCCACAAGAGGGAGCTTTACAGGTCTCTTCATGGAATGGAGGATTGTTGTTTACATAACTATGAAAATATTTACATTATCCTGGGGATTAACACAGATTGTCAGTTTAAAGTAATTAATTATGTAATTAGGTGATCTGTGGCACCAGATTCCAGGTGTCATGGACGATAAAATCATTGTTTTATATAACTAAATAATCAAATAATGAGTTCATGTAACATCATCCACTTCCCTAAGGTGGCTCCAAACCAGGCTCATGAACGATGCTGTCGTGATTAATTTAAATATTTTAACTACATAATTGATATTAAGATGGTCTATAATAATTGCCTCCCACATCGCGTCACCACAATCCACTGATCATGGATTATCTAATGTCCAATTTTAATAAACAAATAACAACATAATCAGAGGATGAAATGGTCTGCCAGGCTCCACACAATTGAGTCTCAGTTGACTCCCACATGATTGTGGGAAATTCCAAGTTTCATCCCTTATTTAATCGCAGAGCAGAGTAGTACCATGTTTAAATGCTGAACTCTCATTGTGTATGCAGGGTTTTTAGAAGATATCACATATTTAATGTTGGACGGCTGCCTCAAAAGAGATGGACTGAAATCTAACAATCGCTAAGTCTACTCTAACAAACGGAGTATCACCTTCCTGAAGGAATTAACAATGTCAAACTCACCTTTTTGATGAATAATCGTGAGTCTTATTATCTTTTGTTCCATAGTTTTACTTCTGAGGAGAGAGAGTATTCATAAACAGAAGTCTCTGAACTCTTTCTCCACCGCCTATGTCCACTGATGAGGTAATCTTGCATTTGGTAACCAGTAAAATCTGTAGGCAAACTTCCAGAGGTATGGCTATGACTTGGTTAGGCGAATCAAACGCTGTCATGAAAAGTTTTAGGAGATAGTTATCTTGGGAGACTGTAATGTCCCAAGATAACTCTTTCTCGAAGCTGCTCTCTCGTCCTTGGCCCATGCTACCAGGATACAGAATGCAAGCAGGGTTGCCAGGCTACATTTATGAACCAACATTCTGTCACATTCTATTGCCCCTCCCACAGGCTTAAAGGAGTATACCCACCGGTGAACTAACCCTACAGCCTCACTGAGTTTCTTACAAAAAAAAAAAAAAAAAAAAAAAAAAAAAAAAGCAGGCCTCTTTCTTTTGAGTTCTACATATTTACCCGTCTCTCAAGCTACATCATGCCTTTAGTGACATAAGCATGAAAACGAAAGAATCATTTTGCCATTCAAGTAAAATGATGAGTATTTTACTCTTGTGTTCAATTCTTCAATTTGCTAATTTCTATAATGGAAACAATACCGTTAATCGCCTCTACCATAATCCTTTTCTCTTTATTGAAAATAAAATAAACTCCTCTTTATCCTCTTATCATTAGAGTAGCTTGATCCCATGGTTTCTCAGAGTTGTTTAGATTTGCATTAGGCTGATGATTAAGGATTTTGAGCAGTGACTTATGTTTCTTTCAGTCATTTTGGATTCCTTAATTGACTGTTCTCTATTAAGTTCTGTAACCCGCTTTCTAAGATGGTTATTTAGAGTTATTTATTGTTGGTGGTGTGTCATGTTATCAGCCCGACAGAGTTCATTAGATGAGATTCCCTGATCAGGAGATTATTCAGTTATTCCATTTTGAAAATCGGGGATTACTGTGTCCTTCATGGGTCAGTTCTGTTGCAACCTCACAGAAACTGATGATGCGAAACAGTACAGTTTTTTAAAATCGTGTAATCATTCGATTGTTTAAAATGTACTACTACGTAATCAGTAATTACTGTATGAGGCCTTGTCCCCCATTCCCTGGGCACTGCTTCTGGTACCTATATCCTGCTGTGTCAATCCCACAGCAGACACATGACGGATTACACCATCATTACTTGCGCAATCAAGTAAGTTAATAATGGGATAGTCCTCCATATTAACTATCATAAGATGGAACCAAACCCCAGTGATTGTCAAGGAAGTAGTACTTAGATGATTAAATACTGCCACGTGATTAACTCCCATGGAGGAATGGCACTACTCCAGTCAAGAAGAACATCTTTACCGATTCAAATAATTAATATATAACGAAAAATAATTAAATAATATCATGGTGGTGCATACTTAAATCCCACATGGAGTAGTCAGACTGGTCTCTTCCTGGAATAATGATTTATTTATAAAATAAATTGATAATTAATTAGCTGGCGTTTTACATTAACACTGACGAGATGGCACCAAAGTCCTAAAACTATCGCTGATGTAATGACCTACTTACAGAGCTAAATGATGAAGTAATGAGATGATGTTACATCGTCTACTCACAAAATCTGACTCCAAAAGGGACTTAGGGTCCATAACATTAACTGTATTTCAAATACGTTAATTAAATGATGAATTATTATTTAATTTCCTAGTTTAACAGGTAAATAAGTAAGTATACTATTAGATGATGCTATGTTCTGGCACGATGGACTCCCCTAAGGAGGCTAAAATCTTCACTGGTCACTGAATACATAATGACAGATTTTCATAATTCAATGAATAAACATTAAAATAGTGGATGGTTTTTTATGCACGAAACCTAAAGATTGATCAATACTGAAGAGTCATTGAGTTCTTAATCATAGATTTGAACAATAAAATGAATGAATGAAGAGATAATTTCTCATAATTCACCCCTAGAGAGATAACAAAATGATATCCACATTGATTTAAATAAATAAATAATGAAATCACAAGAGACATTTTAACACCAACAAGGGAGCTCCAGACTCCACTCTTCCGGGAGTAGAAAAGACAGATTTAAATAATGAAAGCATCAGATTGTTAGATCGTCTGTAACACTTGAGTCACACAAGGTGGCACCGCACTTCAGGGTTCACAGATTATATAATGAAACAATTTAATAATTACTTCTTTACATATCTAAGTCGTTGAACTTTTTCATATCATCAATTCCTGGGCAGACATGCCAGATATGAAAACGGATGCTGTCATAGCGGATTTTTAATATTCTATCAGTTATTCGTCAGACAATCATACTTTCTTGCCTGGTGAATTCTGTAGGTCAGACATTCTCACCGGTGCCTGAATCTCTGTTGAGTTGCTGCAGGACCTGAGGTAATTGGCCAATTCCTGGCATACCAGTAGTAGCCAAAATGTTGATATCAGCTGAAAAGTTGGCTGCAGCAGGTGCTTCAACAGCATAGCTGAGAGAGAGATGTTCTTCTGTGTTCTGAGTCATCATCCTTTTGCCAGGTCTCGGTGATGGTGCCGACCTCCTAGTGCCACTACATCTTCTAGACGTAGACCACAACAGATGTGAAGATGTTGAGGAAGAGCAAGTAGTCAACATCCAGACCACCATGCAGACCTTGGTAAAGTTCTTGTTCTTCTCGGGGGGCACCATGCAATCTTCTGGACTCTATTCTCCAGCATTCCTAGTGGTCTGGAAGACGCATAGACATTCAAAAAATGCTCTGCCCATGTCTAAAAGTTTCCTAATTTGTCGCTGACAGATATTTGCAACCTAAAAATAATCGGTGTTGGCATTGTCTGTTGTTTAAGTAATTTAAAGAACTAAATAAGTCAGTGATAGCTAACGGTCCCAATAAAGACGTGATGTAGCATTTAACTGTCAGGGAGGTATGGCCAGACTCCAGTCATGAAGAATGTCATCATCATCCATTGAAACCATGGATCATAAACTGTGATGATATTGCACATTAACGCCACAAGAGGGAGCTTTACGGGTGTCTTCATGGAATGGACAATTTTTGGTTTACATAATTACACACATATTAACATTATCTTGGGGATTAACACAGATTGTCAATTTAAATACATTAATTATGTAAGTAGGTGATCTGTGGCACTAGATTCCAGGTGTCATGGACGATATAATCATTGTTTTATATAACTAAATAATCAAATAATGAGTTCATGTAACATCATCTACTTCCCTAAGGTGGCTCCAAACCAGGCTCATGAATGATGCTGTCGTGATTCATTCAAATATTTTAACTACATAAATGTTGTTAAGATGGTCTATAATAATTGCCTCCCACATCGTGTCACCGCAATCCACTGATCATGGATTATCTAATGTCCTATTTTTATAAACATATAACAACATAATCAGAGGATGAAATGATCTGCCATGGTCCACACAATTGAGTCTCAGTTGACTCCCACATGATTGTGGGAAACTCCCAGATCCATCCCTTATTTAATCGCAGAGCACAGAAGGAATAGGTTTCAATGCTGAACTGTAATTGTGTATGCAGGGTTTTTAGAAGATATCACATATTTAATGTGGGACGGCTGCCTCAAAAGAGATGGACTGAAATCTAATAATCGCTAAGTCTACTCTAACAAACGGATTATCACCTTCCTGAAGGAAGTCAACAATGTCAAACTCACCTTTTTGATGAATAATCGTGAGTCTTATTATCTTTTGTTCCATAGTTTTACTTCTGAGGAGAGAGAGAGTATTCATAAACAGAAGACTCTGAACTGTTTCTCCACAGACTTTGTCCTCTGATGATTAGGTAATCTTGCATTTGGTAATCAGTAAATGCTGTAGGCACACTTCCAGAAGTGTGGCTATGACTTGGTTAGACGAATCAAATGCTATCATGAATAGTTTTAGGAGATAGTTATCTTGGCAGACTGTAATGTCCCATGATAACACTTTCTCAAAGCTGCTCTCTCGTCCTTGGCCCATGATACCAGGATACAGAATGCAAGGAGGGTTGCCAGGCAACATTTATGAACCAAAATTCTGTCACATTCTAGTGCCCCTCCCACAGGCTTAAAGGAGTATACCCACCGATGAAGTAACCCTACAGCCTCACTGAGTTTCTCACAAAAACAAAGCAGGGCTCTTTCTTTTGAGTTCTACATATTTACCCGTCTCTCAAGCTACAACATGCCTATAGAGACATAAGCATGAAAACGAAAGCATCATTGTGCCATTCAAGTACAATGATGAGTATTTTACTCTTGTTTTCAATTCTTCAATCTGCTAATTTCTAGAATGGAAACAATACAGTTAATCGCCTCTACCATAATCCTTTTCTCTTTATTGAAAATAAAATAAACTCCTCTTCATCCTCTTACCATTAGAGGAGCTTGATCTCATGGTTCCTCAGAGTATTTTAGATTTGCATTAGGCTGATGATTAAGGATTTTAAGCAGTTTCTTATGTTTCTTTCAGTCATTTAGAATCCTCAATTGACTGTTCTCTATTAAGTTCTGTAACCCGCTTTCTAAGATAGTTATTTAGAGTTATGTATTGTTGGTGCTGTGTCATGTTATCAGGCCGACAGAGTTCATTAGATGAGATTCCCTGATCAGGAGATTATACAGTTATTCCATTTTTAAAATCGGTGGTCACTGTATCCTTCATGGGTCAGTTCTGTTTAAACCTCGCAGAACCTGATGATGTGAAACCGTACAGTTTTTTAAAATCGTGTAATCATTCGATTGATAAAAATGTACTACTGGGTAATCAGTAATCACTGTATGAGGCAGTGTCCTCATTCTCTGGGCACTGCTTCTGGTACCGATCTCCTCCTGTGTCAATCCCACAGCAGCCACATGACGGATGACACCATCATTACTTACGCAATCAAGTAAGTTAATAATGGGATAGTCCTCCATATTAACTATCATAAGATGGAACCAAACCCCAGTGATTGTCAAGGAAGTAGTACTTAGATGATTAAATACTGCCACGTGATTAACTCCCATGGAGGAATGGCACTACTCCAGTCAAGAAGAACAACATCTTCATCGATTCAAATAATTAATATATAATGAAAAATGATTGAATAATGTCATGGTGGTGCATACTTAAATCCCACATGGAGTAGTCAGACTGATCTCTTCCTGGAATATTGATTTATTTATAAAATTAAATTGATAATTAATTAGCTGGCGTTTTATATTAACACTGACGAGATGGCACCAAAATCCTAAAACTATCGCTGATGTAACGACCTACTTACAGAGCTAAATGATGAAGTAATGAGATGATGTTACATCGTCTACTCACAAAATCTGACTCCAAAAGGGACTTATGGTCCATAACATTACCTGTATTTCAAATACGTTAATTAAGTGATGAATTATTATTTAATTTCTAGTTTAACAGGTAAATAAGTAAGTGTACTATTACATGATGCGATGATCTGGCACGATGGACTCCCCTAAGGAGGCTAAAATCTTCACTGGTCACTGAATACATAATGACAGATTTTCATAATTCAATGAATAAACATTAAACTAGTGGATGGTGTTTTATGTGGGAAACCTAAAGATTGATCAATACTGAAGAGTCATTGAGTTCTTAATCATACATTTTAACAATAAAATGAATGAATGAAGAGATAATTTCTCATAATTCACCCCTAGAGAGATAACAAAATGATATCAACATTGATTTAAATAAATAAAAAATGAAATCACAAGAGACATTTTAACACCAACAAGGGAGCTCCAGACTCCACTCTTCCTGGAGTAGAAAAAGACAGATTTAAATAATGAAATCATCAGATTGTTAGATCGTCTGTCTCACTTGAGTCACACAAGGTGGCACCACACTTCAGGGTTCACAGATTATATAAGGAAACAATTTAATTATTCCATCTTTACATATCTAAGTCGTTGAACTTTTTCGTATCATCAATACCTGGGCAGACTTGCCAGATATGAAAGCAGATGCTGTCATCACGGATTTTTAATATTCCATCAGTTATTCGTCAAACAATCATATTTTCTTGCCTGGTGAATTCTGTTGGCCTGACATCCTCACCGGTGCCTGAATCTCTGTTGTGTTGCGGCAGGACCTGAGGTAATTGGCCCATTCCTGGCATACCAGTAGTAGCCAAAATGTTGATATCAGCTGAAAAGTTGGCTGCAGCAGGGGCATCAACAGCATAGCTGAGAGAGAGAGATGTTCTTCCGTGTTCTGAGTCTTCATCCTTTTGCTAGGTCTCGGTGATGGTGCCGACCTCCTAGTGCCAGTACATCTTCTAGACATAGACCACAACCGATGTGAAGATTTTGAGGAAGAGCAAGTAGTCAACACCCAGACCACCATGCAGACCTTGGTAAAGTTCTTTTACTTCTCGGAGGGCACCATGCAATCTTCTGAACTCTATTCTCCAGCATTCCTAGTGGTCTGGAAGACGCATAGACATTCAGAACATGCTCTGCCCATATCTACAAGTTTCCTAATTTGTCGCTGACAGATATTTGCAACCTAAAAATAATCGGTGTTGGCATTGTCTGTCGTTTAAGTAATTTAAAGAACTAAATAAGTCAGTGATGGCTAACATTCCCAATAAAGAGATCATGCAGCATTTAACTGTCAGGGAGGTATGGCAAGACTCCAGTCATGAAGAATGTCATCATCATCCATTGAAACCATGAATCATAAACTGTGATGATATTGCACATTAACGCCACAAGAGGGAGCTTTACGGGTGTCTTCATGGAATGGACAATTTTTGGTTTACATAATTACACTCATATTTACATTATCTCGGGGATTTACACAGATTGTCAATTTAAATACATTAATTATGTAATTAGGTGATCTGTGGCACCAGATTCCAGGTGTCATGGACGATATAATCATTGTTTTATATAACTAAATAATCAAATAATGAGTTCACGTAACATCATCCACTTCCCTAAGGTGGCTCTAAACCAGGCTCATAAACGATGCTGTCGTGATTAATTTAAATATTTTAACTACATAATTGATATTAAGATGGTCTATAATAATTGCCTCCCAGATCGCGTCACCACAATCCACTGATCATGGATTATCTAATGTCCTATTTTGATAATCAAATAACAACATAATCAGAGGATGAAATGGTCTGCCAAACTCCACAAATTGAGTCTCAATTGACTCCCACATGATTGTGGGAAACTCCCAGGTTCATCCGTTATTTAATCGCAGAGCAGAATAGTAACATGTTCAAATGCTAAACTGTCATTTTGTATGCAGAGTTTTTAGAAGATATCACATATTTAATGTTGGGCTGCTGCCTCAAAAGAGATGGACTGAAATCCAATAATCACAAAGTCTACTCTAACGAATGGATTATCACCTTCCTGAAGGAAGTCATCAATGGCAAACTTACCTTTTGATGAAAAATTGTGAGTCTTATTATCTTTTGTTCCATAGTTTGACTTCTTAGGAGAGAGAGTATTCATAAACAGAAGACTTTGAACTGTTTCTCCACAGACTACATTCTCTGATGATTCGGTGATCTTGAATTTGGTAACCAGTAAAAGCTGTAGGCACACTTCCAGATGTTTGGCTATGACTTGTTTAGGCGAATCAAATGCTGTCATTAAAAGTTTTAGGACATAGTTATCTTGGGAGACTGTAATGTCCCATGATAACACTTTCTCGAAGCTGCTCTCTGGTCCTTGGCCCATGATACCATGATACAGAATGCAAGCATGTTTGCCAGGCAACATTTATGAACCAACATTTTGTCACATTCTAGTGCCCCTCCCACATGTTAAAAGGAGCATACCCAAAGATGAAGTTACCTTACATCCTCACTGACATTCTCACAAAAACAAAGCAGGGCTCTTCCTTTTGGATTCTACATATTTACCCATCTATCAAGCTACAACATGCCTATAGTGACATAAACATGAAAATGAAAGCATCATTGTGCCATTCAAGTACAATTATGAGTATTTTAAATCTATTTTCTATGCTTAAATTTTCTAATTTCTAGAATGGGAACAATACAATTAATCGCCTCTACAATTACGCTTTTCTCTTTTTTGAAAATAAAATAAGCTCCTCTTCATACTGTGACTTTTAGAGGAGCTTTATTCCATGGTTTCTCAGCGTTGTTTAGATTTTCATTGGACCAGATCGGCCAGGGCCAGGGCCAGGGCCAGGGCCAGGGCCTTTTAATTCCAACAACAGAAAACCAGACACACTGAAGCAGAAACAAGAGTAAGTGTGGAAAAACCTTGAATACATTGGCACAGGGGACAATTTCCTGAACAGAAAAACAATTAATATATGGGACCCTATGAAACTACAAGGGTTGTGTAAGACGAAGGACACTGTCAATCAGGAAAGGGTCAGCTTAAGAAATTGGGGTAGATTTTTCACAATTCCACATCAAGTAGTGGTCAAATTAAAAGTATATAAATAACTAAAAAAAAACTATATGTCGTATGCTGTGGAAAAATTCTTCCGTATAATATGAATTTGTTTTACTCTCAGTTGTTAAAAATGAGCTCAAAAAACTATAGCAGTGAATGAACAGTTGGGTGGCCGGACCAAACTAGGATCATTCAGGGAAAAATGGTGGAGTCAGTGAAGTCATGAACCAGAACAAAAGATAACAAGAGAGGATGAATAGGTTAATGTCACAAACCTTGGACAGCACATAAACCAATAGAAATGGGTTAATTTAAGTTGTAAGAGCTAGTTAGTAAAAAGCCAGAGCTATTGGTTAAACATGTGTAATTAATATAAGCCTCAGCATGTTTATTGGAGAGCTCCAGGTAGAACAAAACTCTTTCCTACATTTGAAAATTTAAGTAATCCAAATTAAAAAAAAAAAATGGGTTATGGGTATAAGCCAAGATTTCTCAGCAGGTATATGTCAAGTAGCTGAGAAACAGTTAAAGGAAAGTTTGACACCATTAGCCACTAGAGAAATCAAAATGAAAACTACTTTTTCATTCCATCTTAGAACTTTGAGGATGGCAAATATTAAACATGTAAATAACAGCTCATGCTACTAAGGAAGGGAAGCAAGGAGAAAACACTTCCACTCCTTGTAAAAGTGCAATTTAATACAGCCTTTATAAACATAAGTATCATCATTCTTCAGAAACATGAGAGTCTAACTATGTCAATGCCAAGCTCTACCACTCTTAGTCATAGACCCAAAGGTTGTTCCATTCTACCACAATGATCATCAAGGCTTTATTCATGATAAACTAAGAGAATGGAAACATTCTTCTGTAGCCACAACTTTGATCTTTAGATCTTATGACTTGATAAGGAAAGCTTTGAACTCTCTGTCCTTGTCCGAAGATGGAGTGCAGCCATTATTATGGGCACCCACAGAATATCTATGCATACAGTCAAAATTGTGGAGGGAAATGGAGGAAATTCTAGGGATGGCAAGTTTAATAATGGCATAGCATCTGTAGAGTGATATTCCTGTTAAAAAAAAGTGTGATTTTTTTGTGGGAATATTGTTATCACAGATGTGTAATCTCATTGTATTGAAATCTAATTTATAAGAAGAAAGAAGTATCTTGAAAACAGAGAAACTTTGGCACAAAATGGAAAAAAAAACGCTATGAACCTAGTGCTGAGTATTCAATTTTTAAAATCGGAGTGGACTGTGTCCTTCATGGGTCACTTCTATTGCAACCTCTCAGAAACTGAGGATGGATGCAAAACAATACACTTATCTAAGGTGGCCCCAAACCAGATTCGTGATCAATGCTGTCATCATTAATTTAAATAATTTAATTACCTAATTAATATTTGATGGTCTAAAATACTTGACTACCACACTGTGGAACAATAATCCACTGATCATGCATTACCTAACGTCCTGTTGTAATAATTAAATAATATATCAGGCTCGGAAGCTACAACCTGCCTATGTTGATTTAAGCATGAAAATGAAAGCATCATTGTGCCATTCAAGTACACTGATGATTACTTAAACCTATTTTCTAGGCTTCAATTTTCTCATTTCCAGAATGGAAACAATAACATTAATTGCCTCTACCATTATTCTTTTCTATTGACTGAAAAGAAAATAAATTCTCCTCACTCTCTTTCCTTTACAGCAGCTGGATCTCATTGTTTCTCAGAGTTGTTTTGATTTGCATTTGTCTGATGACTAGGATTTTGAGCACTGTTTTATGTTTCTTTCAGTCACTTTTGATTTCTCAATTGATATTTCTCTATTGAGTCCTGTATCCCTCTTTCTAGTATTGTTATATAAAGTTATTTTGAGTTGATGGTGTGTCATGTTATCAGACTGACAGAGTTCATTAGATAAGATTCTCTGAACTTGAGATTATTAAATTATACAATTTGTAAAATTGGGGTTGACTGTGTCCTTCAAGGGTCAGTTCTTTTCCAACCACTCAGAAACTGATGATGCAGAAACAACACAGTTTTTTTTAGATCGTTTAGTCATTTGATCGTAAAAATCTATTATTACATAATCAGTAATCACTGGATAAACCAGTGTACCTCATTCTCTGGGCAAGGCTTCTGGGACCAATCTCCTGCTGTGTCAATCGCAGAGCAGCCAAATGACGGATGACACCATCATTACTTACGCAAACAAATAAGTTAATAATTGGATGGTCCTGCATACTTCACTTTCATAAGATGGAACAAAACTCCAATGATTGTCAAGGAAGTAGTACTTAGATAATTAAATAATGCCACATGATTGACTACCAGGGAGGAATGGCCAGACTGCAGTCATGAAGAACAACATCTTCATCGATTTAAATAATTAATATATAATGAAATATGATTGATTAATGACATGGTGGTACATACTTAAATCCTCATGGAGTAGTCAGACTGATATCTTCCTGGAATAATACTTTATTTAAAAAATTAAATTGATAATTAGTTGGTATTTTAGATTAACACTAATGAGGTGGCACCAAAGTCCTAAACCTATCGCTGATGTAATGATCTATTTACATAGCTAAATGATGAAGTAATGAGATGAAGTTACGTCATCAACTCCCAAAATCTGACTCCAAAAGAGACTCATGGCCCACATAATTATCTGTGTTTTAAATACGTTAATTAAATGGTGAATTATTATTTAATTTCCTAGTTTAACAGTTAAAAAAGTAAGTGTAGTATTAGATGATGTGATGGTCTGGCGTGATGGACTCGCATAAGGAGGCTCAAAAGTCCAGTAATCACTGAATACTTAATGACAGATTTTCATAATTAAATGAATAAACATTAAACAAGTGGATGATGTTTTATATGTGAAGCCTAAGAGATTGCTCAATATTGAAGAGTCATTGAGTTCTTAATCATAGATTTGAACAAAAAAATAAATGAATAAAGAGATAATTTCTCATAATTCACCCCTAGAGAGATAACAAAATGATATCAACATTGATTTTAATAAATAAATAAATAAATAAATAAATAAATAAATAAATAAATCACAAGAGACAACTTAACACCAACAGGGTGGATCCAGACTCCACTGTTCCTGGAGTAGAAAAAGACAGGTTTGAATAATAAAACAATCATATCCTTATATCGTCTGTCACACTTGAGTCACACAAGGTGGCACCAAACTTCAGCGTTCACAGATTATATAATGAAAGAATTTAATAATTACATCTTTACATCTGTAAGTCATTGAACTATTTTGTATCATCAATTCCTGGGCAGACTTGCCAGGTATGAAAAGTATTCTGTCATCACAGATTTTTAAAATTCCGTAAGTTAAGCGTCAGATAATCATACTGCCTTGCCTGATGGATTTTGTTGGCCTGACATCATCACCAGCGCCTGAATCTCTGTTGTGGTGTAGCAGGACCTGAGATATTGGGCACATTCCTGGCATAGCAGTAGTAGCCAAAATGTTGATATCAGCTGAAAAGATGGCTGAAGCAGGGGTAACTCCAGTATAGCCGAGAGAGAGATGATCTGCGGTGTTGTGGGTCTTCATCCTTTTGCGAGTTCTCGGTGACGGTTCTGACCTCCTAGTGCCACTACTAATTCTCATCTTAGATCAATACCGATGTGAAGATGTGGAGGAAGAGCAGGGAGTCAACACCCAGACCTCCATGACTGCCTTGGTGAAGTCCTTGTAGTCTTTGGAGGGCACTATGCAATCTTCTGGACTCAAACATCCAGCATCCCTAGTACTCTGGGAGATGCATAGATCATTCAGAATAGGCTCTGCCCATGTCTACAACTTTCCTAACCTCGTCCCTGACAGATATTTGCACACTAATCATAATCAGTGAGGGGATGGTAGTGTTTGTCGTTTAAATAATTTGAATAATTAAATAAGTCAGTAGTAGCTGTCACAATAAAGAGTTGATGTAGCATATAACTGGCAGGGAAGCATGGCAAGACTCCAGTCATGAAGGATGTCATCATCATCAATTGAAACAATGTATCATAAAATGTGATGATAGTGCACATTAACGCCACAAGAGGGAGCTTTACAGGTCTCTTCATGGAATGGAGTATTTTTGGTTTACATAACTATAAAAATATTTACATTATCTTTGGTATTAACATGAATTGTCAATGTAAATACAAATAATGAGTTCATGTAACCTCATCCACTTCTCTATGGTGGCTCCAAACCAGACTCGTGAACGATGCTGTCGTGATTAATTTAAATATTTTAGCTACATAATTGATAATTAGATGGTCTATAATAAGTGAGTCCCACATCGTGGAAACACAATCCACTGGTTATGGATTAATGTCCTATTTTAATAATCAAGTAACAACATAATCAGAGGATGAAATGGTCTGCCATACTCGACACAATTGACTCTCACTTGAATCCCACATGATTGTGTGAAACTCCCAGGTTCATCACTTTTTTAATCACAGAGTTGAAAAGTTAAATGTTTAAATGCTGAACTTTCATTGTGTATGCAGGGTTTTGAGAAGATAGCACGTATTTAATGTTGGACGGGTGCCTCAAAAGAGATGGACTGCAATACAATAATCCCTAAGTCTACTCTAACTAATGGAGTACCAGGTTCCTGAAGGAAGTTAATGGAAAACTCACCTTTTTGATGAATAATTGTGAGTCTCATTAACATGTGTTTCATAGTTTTACTTCTTAGGAGAGAGATCATCCATAAGCAGAAGGCTTTGACCTTTCTCCACAGACTATGTTCTCCGATAATTAGGTAATCTTGAATTTGGTAAGCAGTAAAAGCTGTAGGCAAACTTGCAGAGATTTGGCTATGACTTGGTTAGGTGAAACAAATGCTGTCATTAAAAGTTTAAGGACTTAGTTATCTTGGGAGAACTGTAATGTCACATGATAACACTTTCTCGAAGCTGCTCTCTGGTCGTTGGCCCATGATACCAGGATACAGAATGCAAGCAGGGTTGCCAGGAAACATTTATGAACCAACATTCTGTCACATTCTAATGCTCCTCACTCATGATAAAAGGAGCATACCCACCAATGAACTAAACTTACAGCCTCACTGAATTTCTCACAAAAACAAAGCAGGCCTCCTTCTTTTGAGTTGTACACACAAACCAGTCTCTCAAGCTACAACCTGCCTATAGTGACATAAGCATTAAATGAAAGCATCATTATGCCACTCAAGTACATTGATGAGTATTTTAAACCTGTTTTCTCTGCTTCAATTTTCTAATTTCTAGAATGGAATCAATGCAATTAATGGCTTCTACCATAATCCTTTTCCCTTTATTGAAAACAAAATAAACTCCTCTTCATCCTCTTCCCTTTAGAGGAGCTTGATCCCATGGATTCTCAGTGTTGTTTAGATTTGCTTTTGGCTGATGAATAAGGATTTTAAGTACTGACTTATGAAAATTTCAGTCATTTTTGATTCATCAACTGATAGTTCTCTATTAAGTCCTGTACCCTGCTTTCTAATATGGTTATTTAGAGTTATTTATTGTCAGGGGTGTGTCATGTTATCAGCCAGACAGAGTTCATTGGATGAGATTCCCTCATCAGGAGATTATTCAGTCATTCCATGTTTAAAATCTGTGGTGACAGTGTCTTTCATGGGTCAGTCCTGTTGCAACTTCTCAGAAGCTGATGATGCGAAACAATACAGTTTTTATTAAAATCGTGTAATCATTTGATTGTTAAAAATCTACTGTTATGTAATCAGTAATCACTGGATAAGGCAGTGTACCCCATTATACAAATATTTACATTGCCTTGGGTGTTAACCGGAATTGTCAATTTAAATACTGTAATTATGTAATTAGATGATCTGTTGCACTTGGCCCCACAAGGTGGCACCAAATTCCAGGTGTTAAGGATGATATAATCATTGTTTTATATAATTAAATAATCAAATAATGTGTTGATGTAACATCACCCCTTCCCTAAAGTGGCTCCAAACCAGACTTGTCATGATTAATGTAAATAATTTAATTTCATAATTAATATTTAGATGGTCTAAAATTCTTGACTCAAACATCATGGAACAATAATCCATGGATCATGGATTATCTAATATCCTCTTTTAATAATTAATTAATAACATAATTAGAGGATGAAATGGTCTGCCATACTCCACACAGTTGACTCTCAGTTGACTCCCACATGATTGTGGGAAACTCCCAGGTTCATCCCTTATTTAATCGCAGAGCAGATTAGTAACATGTTTAAATGCTGAAGTGTCATTGTGTATGCATTGTTTTAGAAGATATCACACATTTAATGCTGGACAGCTGCCTCAAAGGAGATGAACTGCAATCCAATAATCCCTAAGTCTACTATAACGAATGGATTATCAACCTCCTGAAGGAAGCTAACAATGGAAAACTCACCTTTTGATTAATAATTATGAGTCTTTTTAACTTTTAATCCATAGTTTTACTTCTTAGGAGAGAGAGAATACGTAAACCGAAGTCTTTGAACTGTTTCTACACAGATTATGTCCACTTATAATAGGTAACCTGGAATTGGGTAACCAGTAATAGCTGTAGGCAACCTTCCAGAGATTTGGTAATGACTTCGTTAGGGGAATCAAATACTGTGATTAAAAGTTTTAGGAGATAGTTATCTTGGGAAATTATATTGTCCCATGGTAACACTTTATCGGAGCTGCTCTCTGGTTCTTGGCCCATGGTACCAGGATACTGAATGCAAGGAGGGTTTCCAGGCAACACTTATGATCCAACATTCTGTCACATTCTAGTGCACCTCCCACATGTTAAGTTAGCATACCCACTTTACAGCCCAACTGGTTTTCTCATAAAAACAAAGCACTGCTCTTTCTTTTGATTTATACATATTTACCAGTCTCTCAAGCTACAAAGTTCCTATAGTGATTTAAGCATGAAAAGTGCGGCAAGCCACAGCCCTGAGGTGGTACCTGGCTGGATGCCAGGTATTCGGAGTTCAGCTGCAAGCAAGCCAACCCCAAGGTGGTGCCAGGCTGGATGCCAGGTAAGTCCGAGCTTAGCTGTAAACAAGCCTTATTTGGAAGTGCTTGATGGATCTCGTGTGCTTCATCCTTCTGTGGCCAACCCGGGATCGCCTGTTGGCATGAGCTTATTAGGCAGTGAGCGCATATTAAAGGGCTTGCTGGAGCTGGAAGGAGCAGATTCTGATGTATAAAGTACCTGAAGAAACTGCGTGAAGAAGAGTGGTGTTCCTGGCAGAGGTAGACGCCACAGAAAATGAAAGCATCATTATACCACTCAAGTACATTGATGAGTATTCAAACCTATTTTCTATGCTTCTATTTTCTCATTTCCAGGATGGAATCAATAACATTAAGCTCCTCTACCATAATCCTTTTCTCTTTACAGAAGAGAAAACAAACTTCTTTTCATTCTCTTACCTTTAGAACAGCTTGATCACATGGTTTCTCGGAGTAGTTTTGATTTGCATTTGGCTGATGACTAAGTATTTTGAGCACTGTCTTATGTTTCTTTCTGTCGTGATTCCTCAATTGATAATTCCCTATTAAGTCCTGTACCCCAATTGATAATATGGTTATTTTGGGTTATTTTGAGTTGGTGGTGGCTCATGTTATCAGCCTGACGGAGTTCATTCACTAAGTCTCTCTGATCATGAGATTATTAAATTATTCAAGTTTGAAAGTTGGTGGTGACTGTGTCCTTCATGGGTCAGTTCTTTTGCAAACGCTGAGGAACTGATGATGCGAAACAATAGATTTGTTTAAAGCGTTTAATCATTCGATCGATAAAAATCTATTATTACGTAATCAGTATAGTACTCAAAGGATATCCCAGTGTCCCTTATCCTCCGGGCACTGGTTCTGGTACTCATTTCCTGTTGTGTCAATCACACAGCAGCCAAACCCATGACAGATGACACCATCATTCTTTACCTAATCTAATAAGTCAATAATTGGATATTCCTGCATACTTAACTTTCATAAGATGGAACCAAACTCCAGGGATTTTCAAGGAAGTAATACTTAGAAAATTAAATAATTTCACATGATTATCTCCCAGGGAGGAATGGCCAGACTCCAGTCATGAAGGACAACATGTTCACCGATTTCAACAATTAATATATAATTTGAAATAAGTGAATAATGATATGGTGGTGCATACTTAAATACCATATGGAGAAGTCGAACTGATCTCTTCATGGAATAATGATTTATTTAAAAAATTAAATTGATAATTAATTATTTGGCATTTTATAGTAACTCTGACAAGATGGCACCAAAGTCGTAAAGCTATGGCTGATGTAATGATCCAGTTAAATAGCTAAATAATCAAGTAATGAGATGATGTTACACCATCAACTCCCAAAATCTCACTCCAAAAGGGACTTATGGTCCATAACAAAATCTTGTGTCTAAACAAGAAGTGTCAATTTAAATAATATAACTATGTAATTAGGTGATCTGTGGCACAAAACTCCAGGTGTCATGGATGATATAATCATTGTTTTATCTAACTAAATAATCAAATAAAGAGTTGATGTAACATCATCCACTTTCTTAACGTGGCTTTAAACCATACTCGTGAATATTACTGTCATGATTAATTTAAATACATTACTTACATAATTAATATATAGATGGTCTAAAATACTTGACTCCCATATCGTGGAACTATAATCCACTGATCCTGGGTTATATATAGTCCTATTTTAATAATTAAATTATAACATGATCAGAGGATGAAATGCTCTGCCATACTCGACACAATTTATTCTCACTTGACTCCCACACTATTGTGTGAAAATCCCCGGTTCATCCCTTATGTGATCACAGAGTTTAGTAGTAAAATAAGTAAATGCAGACATGCCATTGTGTATGCAGGGTTTTTGAAGATATCTCATATTTAATGTTGGACGTCTGCCTCAATACAGATGGACTAAAATCCAATTATTCCTCAGTTTACTTTAACAAATGGATTACCACCTTCCTGAAGGAAGTTAACAAAGGAAAACTCACCTTTTGATGAATATTTGTGAGTATTATTAGTTTTGAATCCATATTTTTTTTCTTCTTAGGAGAGGGAGTATTCATAAACAGAAGTCTATGGACTCTTTCTCCACAGACTATGTTCTCTGATATTAGGTAATCTTGAATTGGGTAACCAGTAAAAGCTGTAGGCAAACTTCCAGAGTTTTGGCTATGACTTGGTGAAGTGAATCATATGCTGTCTTTAAAATTTTAGGAGATCGATTTCTTTTAAGATTGTAATGTCCCATGATAACAATTCATCGAAGCTGCTCTCTGGTCCTTGGCCCACGATACCAGAATACAGAATGCAAGCAGGGTTGCCAGGCAACATTTATCATCCAAAATTCTGTCACATTCTAGTGCACCTCCCACATGCTAAAATTGTGATACCCACCGATGGACTATCCTACAGCCTCACTGATTTTCGAAAAAACAAAGAAGGCCTCTTTTTCTGAGTTATACCTATTTATCAGTCTATCAAGCTATATCATGCTTATAGTGACTTAAGCATGAAAACGAAAGCATCATTATGCCAATCAAATACATTGTTGAGTATTTAAACCTATTTTCTAGGCTTCAATTTTCTCATTTGCAGAATGGAAACAATACCATTTATTGCCTCTACCATAATCCTATTCTATTTACTGGAAAAAAAATTCTCCTCACTGTCTTAACTTTAGAGCAGCTTGATCTCATGGTTTCTCAGAGTTGTTTTTATTTGCATTTGGCTGATGACTAAGGATTTTGAGCACTGTCTTATGTTTCTTTCAGTCACTTTTGAGTTCTCAATTGATAATAATTCTTTATTGAGTCCTGTATCCCACTTTCTAATATGGTTATGTAGAGTTATTTTGATTTGGTGGTGTGTCATGTTATCAGCCTGACAGAGTTCATTAGATAAGTTACTCTGATCCTGAGATTATTAAATTATTCAATTCGTAAAATCGGTGTTGACTGTGTCCTTCATGGGTCAGTTCTGTTGCAACCTCTCAGAAACTGATGATGCAAAAATAAAACAGTTTTTTAAAAAGTCATTTAATCATTCCATCCTTAAAAATCTATTGTTACATAATCAGTAATCACTGGATAACCCAGTGTCCCTCATTCTCTGAGCACTGCTTCTGGTACCAATCTCCTACTGTGTCAATCACACAGCAGCCAAAACCATAATGGATGACAAAGTCATTATTTATGTAATCAAATAAGGAACTAATTGGATAGTCTTGCATTCTTCACTTTCATAAGATGGAACCAAACTCCAGTGATTGTCAAGGTAGTAACACTTACATCATTAAATAATGCCACATTATTAAATCCCAGGGAGGAATGTCCAGATTTGAGTCATGAAGGACAACATCTTCATGGATTTAAATAATTCATATGTAATGAAAAATAATTGATTAATGACATGGTGGTGCATACTTAACTCCCACATGCAGAAGTCAGACCATTCTCTTACTGTAATAATGATTTATTTAAAAACTTAAATTGATAATTGATTAGTTGGCGCTTTATATTAACACTGACAAGACGGCACCAAACTCGTGAACCTATGGCTGATGTAATGATCTATTTCAGTAGCTAAATAATCAAGTTATGAGATGATGTTACATCATCAACTCCAATAATCTGACTCCAAAAGGGACTTATGGTCCATAACATCACTTTTATTTTAAATAAGTTATTAAATGATGAATTATTTTTTAATTTCCTAATTTTACAGTTAAATAAGTAAGTGTAGTATTAGATGGTGTGATGGTCTGGCATGACTGACTCCCATAAAGAGGCTCAAAGCTCCAGTGATCACTGAATAAATAATGACAGATTTTCATAAATAAATGAATAAGTGGATGGTATTTATACATGACTCCTATGAGATTGCTCAAAACTGAAGAGATCATTGAGTTTTTAATCATAGATTTGAACAAAAAAAAAATAAATAATGAGATAATTTCTCATAATTCAACCCTAGAGAGATAACAAAATGATATCACCATTGATTTAAATAAATAAATAAATAAATAATGACATCACAGGAGACGATTAACTCCCACAAGGTAGAAAACCTTTTTCAGATGAATTCATTATTCTAAATCAAATCCTACATGATTGCATTCTTTTACATGTACCAGTTCTTGATGAAGGAATATTGTTGTTTGTATAAGTGCCTTGGCATGTGGGTCAAGTATGAGTGCTCACAAGAGAAAATAGTCATGTGTGGAAAACTGTGATTACAGATTTGATTTAATTTTAATCATGTGATGTCAATGTGTTGGTTTGTGACTGTGAATGCTTATTCCCAAGATGGTCAGACCCTTGAGTATTCCTTGATCACGAACTCCAGAACATTCTCAAACATCAGACATACGTCCTGGCAATGAGCCTGTCATAATTTTTCTTTTCCATATTCAATGCTGTACATATTTCACATCCTTCCATATTATCTTGATAACAAGTAATAGGGAACAACTTACAGTAAAGAAAACACATCTCATATAAACAATTTGGTGAATAATTTAGATATCACACTTGTCTTAATTTCAATGAACTACATTGTTTCATTTGAAGATGGGGTATTAATAAGTTCACTAGAAACAAGAGAAATGATAAATGTGTGTTTTCTTGGGAGACAACTTACACAGAAGAAAATAAAGAAAAGTGGAAAGTGTCCTACTCAAGAAAATACACTTTCTTATCTGACAAGTTCTGCAACATAAGAAGAGGTGAGGGGGAGAGAAAGAGGGAGGAAGAGAGGGAGAGCACAACATATACTTCTCCACTTTCTGATCATGTATTCAGAAACAAAGAATCATTATATGAGACAGATTCTGACTTCCTCAGGAGATGATCTGAGAATAAAGCCAGGATTCAGAAGAAAATTTCCCTCTGACTGGTGGGTGTGCTAGAGGCTCTGATTGGTTAGTAAAACCTGAGTGGCAGGATCAGTTGTGCACAATAGACACAATCCATTGAGGGCGGCATTGGGAAGGTTACCAAATATTTCAAATTGTTAGCATATATATAAAAGCCTATAGAGCTTCTACCTAAACAACCCAGACTCCCTGGGTATATGGGTGTTGTTTTGATTCTCGCTAATTTTGTTGGCTAGGATTGATGTGGGGTGGGACGAGAAAGGACTCCATGGGCTCACACTCAGGAGGTGTGGGTGAAGAACTTTTCTTAGCTGCCATCCTGTTCCTTGAGGTGTCATAAAATGTGGTTTGGGCAAGGTGCAGTTAGCACCGTGCCAAGCCAGATCTCTATGAGTTCAAGGCCAGCCTGGTCTACAGAGTTCCAGGACCAGCTCCAAAACTACAGAGACCCTGTCTCAAAGAAACAAATAGATAGATTGATGCTGCCCATATGTAGATGTTGTCTGAGAACTGTAACCTGACACATACATTTACAGTCAATGATCTGTTTCTCAAACCTCTGACCTGACATAACTGTGTCAAGCAGGATTGGACACATGACAGTTTCCTCATTGCCAATTAAATATTAATTGCCTCAAAATAACCTTCCAAAACTGTGCACCCAAACTGATCTGTATTCATACACATGACAGGGATAAAAACTTGCTGAGAAATTACAGAATCACAACCCCTATCACAATCTAGTCCTTTCTCATAAAGTTTACTAAATCACCTGAATTTTTCTCAATTTTTCCTACAGTGTACACAATAAACCATGCCTCCTACTCTTGCCTGGAGGCACAAAAAAAATTGGTCTACAAGTGAATTGTTTTCCTATGACTACATTGTGAATGACTTCATGATGGAAAGTGGAAAATTTTAAATCTCTTATGTGGAATAGTTACTTAAGAATTTTGGAGATGTAATATATAAAACAGATGTTCATTGCTTTGGAGAGTAACAGACTTGTGTCAAAGCCAATTGATACAACATGGAGAGTTTGCCTCAGCAACATTATTTTCTAACAGGATGAAAATGCAGCTGTTCTCCCTTCCTAGCGAGAAATCCCTTAACACACTTGGGAGATTAATAAAAAAAATATCTTTAATGATGCCATGCATACATCTCTAGATAATGCTCAAAGTAAACCCAGATCAGATACATTTGCATTCCACATACACAATCTTCCTTAAATGTCTTTTGGGTCCATGGTCCAAGTTACACTTTGAAGAAATTAAAGAGAGACAGGGAACTTGTAGTGGTAGGCACTGAGATATATGGGAGGATTATATGGCAAAGAAACATCCTAGAGTAATTTCTTAAATACACCATTGACCTGGTCTTGAACTCATTATGATCTGCCAACCTCTGCCTTCACAGTGCAGGGATTCAAGCTTCTTCAGAATAGCATCTTGTATACTACTCCAAGGGGGGATGGGAGGAATGGAAGAAAATAGGGGGACTTCTATGAAGTAGCAGGAAGCATCAGACCATGGGACAAATTCTGGAGGCAGCTACTCAAATAACACTATACAAGAGGAACACAGGCTATCTAAAGAACATTACTAACTAAGCCTAAGATGGCATTTCCATCAATAATGACAGCTCTACATGGTTGGAAAGCTTAGGTTCTCAGGATCTGAAGCAAACCCTCCATGAAAGCTGTGACTGCAGACCATTACCAGCTCTACCAAGCACACTCCTGGTTTTAGAGAAAGCTCTGCTTTTTTTTGTCAATATATTAGGCCCTTAGGGAAGCCTCCCAAGAATGTACCTCCTCCCTGACTGAGTGCCTAAATGAAAGCCATGTGATGAACTGCATGATAGAGCAAGTCCTTAACATGACAATGTTTTGATTCAAATAGTTTTCACCTGGTGTCCTATTGCCCACCTGTAATAACAATGCTTGTCTCAAGAAGAACACTGTAACTTCATGGCACAACTGGCTTTAAGGTTGCTTTTGACAGTGTAATGCCTCCTTGAGCACCTTGTTAGCGGCCTGTTTTTCATCGAACAATGGGCATAGTAGCAGATTATAAATCAAGGGTGGCTCATTTGTAACAGTTTGGACCCAAATGTCTAGACAATCCTCTTGAATGAATGTGTATTCTACCATCCTGATTCCTAGCAGAACTGGTTATTATACAATTGTCTTTGGAGTGTCTTAGAGGCAGTCGTCTGTAAGCAAAAATATACCTTGTGAGACTTACTATATATTTCCAAAATTTGGTAAATTATTTATACAAACAATTTTACTCATCTACATCATGGCATGTAAGTAGAGTACACTGAACAAAAGGGAAGTCTTTTACAACAGCCACAGTAATGCATGTCAACAAATAAATGTAAAATGCAAAGTGCTAAATGTCTTGAAGATACTAGAGAAATGAGGCCTCTCCAAGGTTGGCAACCTTTCCATGGATGCAACTAAAACAGATTGATGTTGAGTAGAGACATGTTTCAACACACAGTTCCCTGCTCCCAATGCTCTGAGCACATCATCACAGTGATGTGATTCAGAGGCCTACACCTGGGCACAGCAAATTGCAAGGACCTTGTGATACATCACAGGACAGTGAAACTGGCTGTAGTTTCCCATTCAGATTCAAATTGGTTCAGGAATGTCAGGATCTGCCTGCCCCTCCCCAACTGGGAACAGCAGCCCCTCATTCACCATGTCATGGTTAGCAGCTCTTCCAATATATCCAGTCAACTCCCTGTGGCAGTAATTTAAGCACAGCAGAAACAAAACATTGCACCAGCTTCTCTTCAGAGACAAACGTGAAACTGCACCCAGATGGGACTTGTACCAGTTGGAGACACACACCTTTAATCCCAGGACTGGAGAGGCAGAGTAAGGTGCATTTCTGTGAGATTGAGGCCGCCCTGGTCTACAGAGTTATTTCTAGGGAAGGCTCTGTAAGGATGTAAAAATTTAGCCTAACTCTCCACTGACCCCAGGAGTAGGCAAAAGGTCACATTCTTAACTGTTTATGACAGGGCTGTTTAAGACATCACCTGTGAGCGAGTGAATACAGCAAATGAGCCTTGTCACCACACCCACTTCCTGGGTTAAGCATGGTCTTGGATAGTTCAAATTGATTGGTCTGCACTGGATGCTATGAGATTATTGGTTTAGGATGCATGGGCTTTGTTGTTACCCTGTAAAAGCTGTCTCAATTGTGTACCCAAGATTCCCCCAGTCCTCTACTGCCTCGTGGAATATGGCTGTAGACCCCAATGCTCTTGAAATATAAGAGACCTCATGCTTTTTCATCAAGACCGCTTCTCATGAGTGATTTGTGGGGGGCTGAGTTGGGGCGTGAGTGTATATGTGCTCTGTGGATCTTTCAGCTTCAAAGCTACTGAGAAGCCCTGTCTCAAAAAAAAAAAAAACAAAAACAAAAACAAACAAACAAAAAAACAAAAAAATACCTCACCCCCTGTCGCTCAACCTGGAATACTCCCCTACTGCCGGTAAAGAAACCTGGTACTGGGGATTATCGGCCAGTGCAGGATTTAAGAGAGGTCAACAAGAGGGTAGAAGACATATACCCTACGGTCCCCAACCCTTATAATCTACTGAGCACACTGCCACCTTCTCACACTTGGTACACTGTATTTGATTTAAAGGATACTTTCTTCTGCCTACAACTGCATCCTGTGAGTCAATCTCTGTTTGCCTTTGAATGGAAGGAACCAGATCTTGGGCTCTCAGGCCAATTAACTTGGACCAGGCTTCCCCAAGGGTTCAAGAACAGCCCAACCCTCTTTGACGAGGCTTTGCATCAAGATCTGGCAGATTTCAGGGTGCAGCATCCTGCCCTGTTACTGCTTCAATATGTCTAATGCTGGCGGCAGCATCAGAAGAGGAGTGCAGGGAGGGCACAGAAGCCCTCTTGCAGACACTAGGACAACTAGGATATCAGGCATCCACAAAGAAGGCCCAAATATGCCAAAAAGAGGTCATCTACCTAGGCTATCAATTAAGGGATGGACAGAGATGGCTGACTGAGGCACGTAAACAGACTATTACTGACATCCCTGCCCCTAAAAATCCCCGCCAGCTGCGGGAGTTTCTGGGGACTGCAGGGTTCTGCCGCCTCTGGATTCCAGGGTTTGCGGAGATGGCTGCACCCCTATACCCTCTCACCAAACAAGGGACTCTGTTTAATTGGGGAGAGGAACAACAGAAGGCATTCCAGGATATTAAAAAGGCCTTGCTGGCCTCCCCAGCGTTGGGCCTCCCTGATACCACCAAACCCTTCAAATTTTTTGTGGACAAATGGCAGGGCTATGCTAAAGGAGTACTCACACTCAGAGACTGGGCCCCTGGAAGCGTCCAATAGCTTACTTATCCAAGAAACTTGATCCAGTAGCGTCGGGCTGGCCACCCTGCTTGCGAATGATAGAAGCCATTGCAGTCCTTGTCAAGGATGCCGGCAAATTAACTCTGGGTCAGCCTTTAACTATCCTAGCACCCCATGCAGTAGAAGCCTTGATTAGACAACCTCCAGACCGCTGGCTCTCCAATGCCCGCATGACTCATTACCAGGCCATGCTCCTGGATGCGGACCGAGTCCAATTCAGTCCAGTGGTTGCACTTAACCCTGCCACTCTGCTCCCCCTGCTGGGAAAGCCAGAACTGCATGACTGTCTCCAGATCCTTGCAGAAATGCAGGGGACCAGACCGGACCTGAGGGATCAACCCCTCCGAGATGTAGACTACACCTGGTACACGGATGGCAGCAGCATCCTGGTGAACGGGGAGCGGAAGGTGGGAGCAGCCATGACCACAGAGACTGAGGTAGTCTGGGCAAAAGCCCTTCCGGCAGGCACCTCAGCCCAGAGAGCTGAGCTCATCGCGCTAACCCAGGCCCTTCAGATGGCAGAAGGTAAGAGACTGAACGTCTATACAGATAGCCAATACACCTTTGCCACTGCCCATATACATGGGGAAATTTACCGGAGGCGAGGACTATTAACTTCAGAAGGAAAAGAAATTAAAAACAAGGCTGAGATCCTGGCACTGCTAAAAGCCTTGTTTCTGCCTCAGAAATTGAGCATTATGCATTGCCCTGGCCATCAAAGAGGCAATAGCCCGGAGGCAAAAGGGAACCGACTAGCAGACACAGCTGCAAGGGAGGCTGCCCTAAACTCCCTCATCACCACCCGAGCCCTTCCTTTGACGTGCCCAGGGGAGAATCAGGAACTCAGACGCTCCCTGTCATATAGCCAAGAGGACATAAATCTCCTAAAGAAAATGGGGGCCACTTATGACCCCAAAAAGGGACATTGGATTTTCAAAGGAACAATCGTTAGACCCATGAGACAAACCTACGAACTGATAGACTGTTTACATAAACTAACCCATCTGAGCCCCAAAAAGATGAAGACTCTCCTAGAATGCCAGGAGATGGGACAATACCTCCTAAATAGAGACGGGGCCATACAAAAAGTAACTGATGAATGCAAAGCCTGCGCCCAGGTAAATGCAGGCAGGACTAAGCTCGAACCAGGGATCTGAGTTCGAGGACACCATCCCGGTACCCATTGGGAAATCGATTTCACAGAGGTAAAGCCTGGATTATATGGAAACAGATACCTACTGGTGTTCATAGACACCTTCTCTGGATGGGTAGAAGCTTTCCCCACAAAACATGAAATGGCAAAGACTGTGACCAAGAAACTCTTGGAAGAAATCTTCCCCAGGTATGGGATGCCCCAGATCCTGGGTACTGACAATGGGCCCACCTTCGTCTCCCAGGTAAGTCAGTTGGTGGCTAAGCTTTTGGGCATTGATTGGAAATTACATTGTGCATACAGACACCAAAGTTCAGGACAGGTAGAGTGCATGAATAGAACAATTAAGGAGACTTTGTCTAAATTAACGCTTGCAACTGTCTCTAGAGACTGGGTGCTCCTCCTGCCTTTAGCCTTATACAGGGCCCGAAACACACCGGGCCCACATGGACTCACCCCATTTGAAATATTATATGGGGCCCCGCCCCCATTTATAAATTTCTTGGATTCCAACATTGCTGATTTTGCTAATAGTCATTCTCTGGAAGCTCATTTGCAGGCATTACAGATTGTCCAGAGAGAAGTCTGGAAACCACTTGCAGCAGCCTATCGGGAGCAGCTAGATAAGCCGGTGGTACCACACTCCTACCAGATAGGAGACACTGTATGGGTACGCAGACACCAGACTAAGAACCTGGAACCCCGGTGGAAAGGACCATACACTGTCCTCTTGACTACCCTGACGGCACTAAAGGTTGACGGCATCGCAGCCTGAATCCACACTTCCCACGTCAAGGCCGACCACACCATGGGAGAGAAGAAACTGACCACGACCTCACCATGGAGAATTCAGCGCACCCAAAACCCGCTAAAGCTAAGACTTACCCATGGGGCCCCTTAACCATTTTATGGGCCTTGTTGGGACTAGGAATTGCGATGCAGGAAGGAAGCCCTCACCAAGTGTACTCTTTGACATGGCAAGTTTGGTCCCAGAGCTGGCAGGTTGTTTGGGAAATTCAGGGCAACCATGCGCTTAACACCTGGTGGCCTACATTCACCCCCTACTTTTGCCAACTGGCTGCCGGCCTGGACACTTGGGTTATCCCAACTATGGGTCCCCATAACTTACAATCATCATACATGGGAGCCAGACCCCAACAGATGACGGCCCATGGATGCAGCAGCCCCACCGCTAGATGCAAATTAGCCCAATCGGGTTTTTATGTTTGACCCCGAGATAATAGAGATCGAGCCACAGCCTACCGATGTGGGGGATATGAGGCATACTTTTGCTATGAATGGGGCTGTGAGACCACTGGGGGCGCCTACTGGTGGCCCTCCTCTTCCTGGGATTTGATCACAGTCAAACGAAAATATACTCTACCTGACTCTGATGGACACACTTGTTATTACCAGAGAGGAACTGATGGAAATGCCAATTGGAAGAAACCACTGTCATTACCTCTCAGGATCACATTCACAAGGCCAGGACGGCAGGCCACTGGATGGCAACAAGGGTACACTTGGGGTCTCAGATGGCATCTCCCAGGGACAGATAAAGGTGTCACTTTCAAAATTAAACTTAAAGTGAACACAGCAACCCATTCCATCGGACCCAATATGGTCATAGCAGACCAAAAACCACCCTCCCAGCCGGCCCCAGTTGTACCCCCCTTATTACCCCCTGTTGCCCCAACAGCCTCCTTAGCCAGCAATAGCATCCCTAGTGTGCATACCCCTACTACCACTACCTTGGCTCCCCGCCAACCTGGGACTGGGGATAGACTACTCAACTTGATACAAGGAGAATATCTGGCTCTCAACCTCACAGATCCGAACAGGACACAATATTGCTGGCTATGTCTGTTGTCAAGACCTCCCTATTATGAAGGGATGGCCGTTCTAGGTAATTATACCAACCACTCCACCACACCCACCAGCTGCATTTCCACCCCCCAACACAAGCTGACCCTATCTGAAGCATCTGGGCAGGGACTCTGTATAGGGACTGTTCCCAAAACCCACCAGGCCTTATGTAAAACAACCCAACATATGTCCACAGGAGCCTATTACTTAGCAGCTCCTGATGGGACTTACTGGGCATGTAGCACTGGCCTGACCCCATGTGTGTCTGTTCAAGTACTGAATACAATGATTATTGTATTCTGGTTGAATTATGGCCCAAAATAACATACCATGATCCAGAATACATTTACAGTCATTTTGAAGGGAGACCCCGATTTAAGAGAGAACCAGTATCTCTAACTCTGGCCTTGTTACTGGGAGGTATCACCATGGGGGGGGGGGGAATAGCGGCAGGAGTGGATACAGGCACTGCTGCTCTTATAGAAACCGGCCAATTTAAACAACTGCAGGCTGCCATGCACACTAACATCAAGGCACTGGAAGAATCGGTTAACCTCCCTCTCAGAGGTGGTCCTACAAGACAGGAGAGGATTAGATATGATATTTTTACGAGAGGGAGGATTATGCGGGGCACTCAAGGAGGAATGCTGTTTCTACGCAGATCACACCGGGTTAGTAAGAGACAACATTGGAAAACTTAGGGAAAGATTAAAACAAAGACAAAAGCTATTCGAATCTCAGCAAGGATGGTTTGAAGGATGGGTCAATAGGTCCCCCTGGTTCACCACCCTATTGTCCTCTTTGATGGGTCCCTTGATCATCCTACTCCTAATCCTCCTGTTTGGACCTTGCATCCTCAACCGCTTGGTCCAATTCATGAAGGATAGACTCTCTGTCATCCAGGCTCTGGTTCTCACCCAACAGTATCAGCGATTAAAACAAATAGACCAATCCGACCCTGACTTCATAGAACTAACATAGACCACATGAATGGAAGATTCCATTCAAAGCCAGAAGAGAAATGGGGGAATGAAAGACCCCTGCCAATCATATTGTATAAGCTTAGCTTAGCTGCTGCAGCACCATTATGAAGGAACCCTTGTGCATGTAGCCCCGGGTTCAGGACAGGGTCAGCAAGCTAGGGCTGCCAAACAGGATATCTGTGCCAGCCAGGAACGGAAAGTACCTGAAAAACACCCTGTGTACCCTAGATAGAGCCATTCATCTGGTTGCTATTCATCTGGTTGCTATTCATCTGGTTGCTATTCACCTGGTTACTATGTACTAAGGGAACTTGTCCTCAGAATAACCCTGGCCTCATTTGAATTGACCAATGGCATCCCTGTAACCATGCATCTTGCTTCTGTACCTGCGCATTTGCTCCCCTGCCTCTATAAAAATCCCTTTCCCCAGCCTTTCGGCGCGCAAGTCTTCAAGGAGATCTTGTCGCCCCAGATACCTGTGTGTCCGAATAAAGCCTCTTGCTGATTGCATCCGCACGAGTGGTCTCAACAGATCCTTGAGCACGGGGTCTCTCCCGAGGGAAGACACTCCTTGAGGGTCTTTCATCCCATCATTGGAGAGGTCACCCCGGCCCATAACCTACCTGTCTTTGGTTGGATATTTGCCCCCTCTGCCTTACCCATTACTGGGGAATAGTTTGTCAGACACAAGTGGGCAGAGGCATTTTCTCTTGAGCCAAAGACAGTATCTGTGTTGTTTGAAAGTTGTCGTGGGCCTCTCTAATGCTGTGGCAAAGTAGCACCAAGTGCAAGGGCTACAAACCCCAATGATCTGCTCACATGTTGAAGTCCTTGTAAAAGGCCTTCTGCATTGGCAAGTGGCACTCAGGTTTCATAGATGTTAATGATCTGCATGGGTAAAGCATGTGTATAACTTAAAAACTGATCACTCCAGGATTTCTGGAGAAAAATCATGCATTAACAGAGATATGTGTAAAAGACAGAGAACAAGAAGCCATATGAGCTCCTCACAAAAATTCAAGTATTCCTACAAGAGGTTAGTTTGTAAATTTAGTTTAAAAATGCCTATTTGTACTAGATAATAAGTGTGATTTGGGTGGCTAAGGCTTAACCCAAATCACCTGATAGTTGATCAGTGCTTGCAGTATTTACAGATTGGGAGAGGGCTATGGTAGAAGCTGTTGCTTCAGTGGTGAAGGCAGCACTAGCAGTCATGATCATAAAATCTCCTTTCCTCTCTGCTCCACACCTGGGTACGTGGCCCCCGACAGCTTTTACAGTTGGCAGACCTGCTGAGAAAAATGAAACTTTCTCCAAAATTAGTAGCATTAGTTACAAAAAAGAACGGAACCAGAATACAATGCCTGAGATAAAGGTGAAATTCTTGTCCTTTGGATCAAAGTGTAAATTTATAGCCACTGGATCCAAATTATAATTAATAGTCAGGAAAAAAATGCCACATATGGCAACTCAGACCCACAGGCATCAGGATGGGTAGATTCTTGAAGACCCATCGGACCTTCGTTCTGGCTGTTACAATCACTGTCCCTCCGCATATGGCGAATCAGCCGCTTAGGCACCCAAACAGGGTTATCTGCATCTTGTGGAAAGACACAAACTGTCCCTCAGGCCCATACTAGAACTGGGTTGGGGCCGCACAGTTTTCCAGTAGGGACAGTTTTCCACGTAACTAAACCATAGTCAGATGACTGAGGGCGCCAATGACTGTCGGCTGCAGATCCAGCAGCACCATCAATAGTTAAAAATTTTTAAATATAAAGGACAAGAGAAAGGTGACTATGAGAAGACCCTGTAAACTCCACCTTTTTTTGTTTTATGAAGTAGGCTTTAATTGTGCAAAGAGCACCTTCCACCATGTCCTGACCCTGAGGATATTAAGGGATACTCATCTTATGTGGGATAGAAAAAAATTTTTGCAAAAAGAGTTAAAACTCTGACTAGTATAAGCAAGGCCATTATCAGTTTTTAATTGTCTGGGCATTCCCATATAAGCAAAGGCTTATAAACAATGGCTTTTAACTTCCTTAAGCCTTTCTCCAGTATGAGCAGAGGCAAATATGAGATGAGAATGTGTATCCACAGATACATGAACAAATTGTATTCGACCAAAGGAAGGAACATGGGTAACATCCATCTGCCAGATATCATTAGGTGTGACATCACGGGGGTTAACTTCAAGGTGTGGAAAAGGTAAGAACTCTGCACATAGGGGACAATTCTTAACTATATCAATAGCTTGTTATCTAGCAATTTTAAAATGGAATTTAAGTGACCCTGCATTAATTGGAAGGTTGTATGAGCTGTGCAGTCTGCTTCATAACCAGACTCTCTCATCATCATGATGGCATTATCTGTTTTAATATTAAAATCAGCAATGGCATTTCCTTCACTTAAAGGATGGGCTAAATCAGAATTTGCTTGGAGATGTCCTACAGAAATTGGAGGAGAGTGCCTCCATAGTAGGCTTTGTATGTCTAGTAAGTGTTCTTGTACATGAGAGACTGGAGCTATATAAGCAGAAGTTTCTAAGGGAGCCAATATATGATACACATATTTACTGTCTGTGTATAAGTTAAATGGCTGATTAGAAAAATGTTGAAGGGCTAATAGTACTGCAGATAGTTCCGCAAATTGTGCAGACTTCACTTTAAGTATAGAGCGTTTGATAATGGGAAAAGAAATAGCTATTGCACAACCATTTGAAAAGCCATCTGTAAATAGATTGTGGGCCCCCTTCAGAGGATTTTGGGAAATAACCTTGAGGAAACACACAGGGTGATTTTTTTTTTAATGAGCTAACTTACTGGAAGGAAAATAACTATCAAAGTGGCAGGGTGAGGAACACAAGCAATGTGCCCAATCCTCATCAAACTGTTGAAGCCATTTTATCTGTTGTTGGGTATAGGGACTAACAATTACATCCAGCATCATGCCAAAAACTTGAAGGCTCATTTTGTATGCCTTTTGAATAATAGAAAGCTTTGCCTGGGGATAAGATTTAACTGCCTTTCTTGGGGATGAATGTTCATGCACCCACAATATAGGACCAGTTTGCCAAAATACCACAGTAGGGGAATATGCTGAAGCAAAAACTAATAACATCAAGTTCTTATAATAGTCAATATAATTTAAACGTGCAGATTGGAGGCGTTTTTGCACAAGCTGTATGCATTTCCACACAGCATGCGTTAAGGTGTGTGGAGAAGTGGGATAATAATCCCCTTGTAAAATATCAAATAATGGTCTAAGGTGCCCAGTGGTTAGGGTTAAACTAGATCGAACCCAATTTATGTCTCCCAATAATTTTTGAAAATCATTAAAGGTGGTCAGTTTATCCAGCCTTAAAGTTGTCTTTAACAATTGATGACCAGTATTGATAGGAAATTCTTGTTGCACCTTTTCTGGGGCTATTCTTAAGCCAGCTACTTGAAGATGATGTTGCAATTCCCCAAAATCCTCATTCATTTCCTTAGAATCTGGGTCACATAAAATAATATCATCCATATAATGTAAAATATAGAGGGATTGAAATTTCTCTCTAATGGGGGCAATGGCCAATGATACATAAATTTGACAAATAGTGGGACTCTTGGCCATTCCTTGAGGCAACACCACCCATAGATAACTCTTATAGGGCTCTTTAAAATTAAGAGAAGAAAATTTCACAGCCCAGTGTGATCTCCGGCTCTTATGATAATTAAATTATTAGATACAACAGACTGAGAGTCACCTTGTATGAATTTACCCAATCCTTTTCATTGTACATAACCTTGGTTAGCCAAGCATATTTTTAACAGGCTCAGTAATAAGGACTGCTCCCATGGCCTGAAGCACATCTCTCCCCCAAAGATTAACAGGGATATGACTTAACACAAAAGCCTGAAAAAGACCTGTATGTCCTTCATTATCTGACCATTTAAGAAACTGAGTACTACATTCTGGAGCCACAACCATGTCCTTGTTGTCCACACCAACAGCATGTCTTTGGCCTGGCTCCTCCATTGTCCCCTCCTCTTTTAATAACTGAAGCTATAATCTGGACTATAATGTGATGACAATCTATGTACCGACATATAAGTATATAATCATTAAGACCTTTGGCCTTATGGAGATGTAAAGCCTCTTTACAATACTTGTTTGCATTTTCAAATGCCAATTGTTTAACTATGGGCATGGCATTTCCATCATCACCAAAAATGTGGCCTGACAGCTGTAGGAGGCAGTCTGCAAAATCTGAATAGGGCTCAGACAGTCCCTGCAATACCTTAGATAGTTTATCTCCTGCAGCCTTAATAGGCAGGGCTTTCCAAGCTCTAGTAGCAGCAACAGCATTTTGTGCATGGACTGCTGGGTCAAAAAGAATTTGAGCTACAAGTGTAGAATATTGCCTAGTGCCTGCGAGCATATCTAAATACCTAGCAGGAAATCCAGCAACAGCATTACTTTGTATGGTTTCCTTGCAAAATTCTTGATATTTGTCTTTCCATAGCAAATAGTCACCCCTACTCAGCAAGGCTCTACAGTGCTGCATCCAATCAATACAATTTAATCCTGGGAAAGACTCAAAAATTGTCTGAGTAAAAGGAGCATGGGGCCCATAAGCAGTGACAGCCTCTTTAAGCTGTTTTATATCCTTAAAATTTAATGGGCTGTGCTCCCTCACTCTGTTATCCTGCGGATCCACTGTCTCAATCACTGGAAACACTTGTCTTTCCTATTCTAACACTTCTACCTTGGTTAGTGAATCTTTGGCCTCTTCCTCTAACCCTCGAGGTGCAGAGGCCCTACAAAAGGAAGCAGAATCACAAAAGTGGTTGTGCCTTGGGAGTTGAAATATGGGCTCGCCAGCTTCATTTTCTGATTCCAAAGTATCCAGTTCATCAGTTACAGCATGACTATCATATCCTAGTTGGGATCCCTCTTGTCCCCTGATAGATATTGTAATTCCTCAAAAGGCCTATTCATCTCTGCCATTTTTCTTTTTAATTGTGGCAATGAATTCTTTATCTGTCTTTATTTAATCCTATTGCCCTGTCTTTTCAATAGGGCCACTAATAGTCCACTGAGACTTTCTTTAGGGTCACTGGAACCCATCCTTCAATACACCCTCATTCACTTAATTTTGCTGGCCGGCCTCCGAGGGTGATTTCTTAGGTTATCCTTTCTTTCCAAATCTTGGTGGGCAAGATCCACTGGTATTGCTTGTGCCCTGATTTGTTCCACAAATCAGGTGATGGCCTAGAGATTGAAATAAAGACAAGACAGGGGGTCATTCGTTCAATGGCAATGCCGAATGCAGTTTATTGAGGGGAAAGAATGGTCTTAAATACCAACTTACAGAACAATGGAAAATTACAGGAATTTTAGGCTGAGCTCCTCCCTACGAGATGTGTGTCCTGAGGTGTGTTATCAAAATGGGAAGAGTTCCAAAACAGCCTTGGGGAAAGGAGTTCCAGCCAACAGCTTCAGGCTTGCTCAATGTCCCTCGGGGGTCCATGAAGTGTTCTACACCATATCTTTGTTAAACAGGAAGTTTGATAAACACATTGTAAATGTCTGCTTCTTTGACAATATAGTCATATAATTCTGGCACTCCCCACATTTATTTCATGACATGGACATTATAATGTATTCATCAATTTACCTTAGAAGGAAACTGAATTTGATGTTCACATAGAACTTTTCTTGGCTCTTTAAAAATCATATAGCATTGAGGAAAAAAAAACCAAAATAAATAGACATAAAGGGAGACACAAGCTTGTAGATCAATTATACTCATATAACATCAAAGAAATTTTATGATTGGGCCAGCCTCTCACAGCAATATCCCAGCCCCTGATAAACACATCTGTCTTTTTAGGGTTTTATTGCTGTGAAGAGATACTGCAAAAAAATGGAAACTCTTAAAAAGAAAACATTTAATTGAGTTGTCTCACTTAATGTTTCAGAGATTCAGTTAATCATCATTATGGCTGGGGCATGGCACCCTGCATGTGAATGTGGTACTATAGGTTAGTGTCATTAACTCTTGACTCAGAGGCCACAGTACGTTCACCAACACTGGCCAGCATCCTATATGCAAGAAACATCAATGCCTGACTCCACCCACACCTAGTGACTTACTTCCTCTAACTAGGTAAAGCCCACTCCAGCAATGCCACACCCCCTACTACTGTCACTAGTGGAACTCACAGACTATGGACTGACTGTTGGAGGATTTTCATTGCATCAGACTAAACCCTGTGAATGTCAGTGATAGTTATTTGAATTGATTTGTTCGAGGGACCCTGGCAGTGAAACAAGGAGCTATCCCAGTTGACAAACTGGCTGTTTGTAACCTACATCCTATGGTGAGACAACTTGTTCTGTCATGATACAGGATGGAATGCCTAGAGCCTTTCTCAGCTTGGTATGCTAGACTTTGTTGACTTCCAAAGGAAGTTCTTATCCCCTCTAAGAACTGGATGGGGCTTATGAAGGGGAAGATATTGGGGAAGGAAGATAAGGAAGGAGGTGAACTATGGATGGTATTTAAAATGAAGACTAAATTTTAAAAATAACATTTAAAAAGAAGCAGTGTATTATTTGTATCATGACCCAAAGCGACTGGTTTTTCATTTGCGTTTAATGATGGAAAAATTTAGCCTAAATCTCCATAGACCCTGCCCCCTAGCAGTGAGTATGCAAAAGGTCACATTCTTGACTGTTTATGACAGGGTTGTGAGTGAGTGAGTAACATCCTGGGCTAAGTGCAGGCTTGGATACTTCAAATTAATTGATCCACACCAGATGCTATGAGATGATTGGTTTATGATGTGTGGGCTTTATTGTAACCCTATAAAAGCTGTCTAAACACTGTACTCGGGTTTCCCAGTCCTCTACCCCACGTGGAGTATGGCTGTGGACCCCAGTGCATTGGAATATAAAAAACCTCATGCTTTTGCATCAAGACCACTTATCATGAGTGATTTGGGGGGGGGGCGCCTTTCCTGAGTCGGGGCGTGAGGGTCCACGCCATCTGCGGGTCTTTCATAAGTAAAAAGAAATGTTTACACAAAATTTTGAATATACAGTATTTGTAAGAGAGATGTTATCCTTGTGTGTTTATGGGACACACCATAGAAGTGGTTGTTAGATATCCTGTATCTATAGTAAGAGGTTTTTACGAACTTCTGTGTTTGGTTGGTGGGATCTGAAATCAGGTCATCCAGAAGATTATGTGCTGTGCCATTTGCTAAGCCCATATAAATAAAGAATTCAATGAATAACCATTGGGAAATGGATGCCTCAACATTATGATACCATGGAAGGTAAATTTGCAATATGAATTCATTGAAATACAAATAAAATTTCCAACGCCTCATCTAATTCCTGACCTATATGAAATTGGAAACACATGTAAGTATCAACAGGATTACAAATAATAGTGCATGCACTGACACAGTGTGACTTTTTTACTCACAACAAATCTACAGCGATTGAGAAGGTACAAAGTATTTGGGAATCAATAAAGGGGATGTATAGAAAAATGGAAAAAGAAATTCAGGAAAATATAACCAACCATTTCTCAAGAGGTCAAGGGAAAGTCAGCCTTGTAAAATGAGGTCTTGACTAGTGTAACACAGCTAACAATGATTTTATGTGTTTACAAAGTAAATAACTAGACTTCACGACTCCCAAAACTTTAAACAAGAAGAAGCCTTAAACTATTCTGATTCTGACCCTCAAGCTACTGATATTTCTTCCCAACAGATATGTGCCATAGTCTAAAACTCCACATACAGATGGGGTTAATATCTTGCTTTGCTAATGCAAACTCTTATGTCCCCTCGTGGTTTAAGGTAAACATGGACCTGTTGATGCCCAGATGGAAAAAAAAACATAGAAGAATAATTTAATATCTGTTCCTGCCACATGTATCATGAAACAGCATGAGGCATCCGCACAATCCACACATTCAACATCATGCCCACCTAGATAGTTCTGTAGATCAGAAATTCCATTTGTTCCCAGAAACTCAACTTTCCTGAATCACACCATTGTTTTGGGAGGTAGGAAAATGTTAATAGCACTCTGATCACATATTGCTGAAGGAAGATCCCCATCACCTCTTTTTAGCGGTTTCTAAACTTTGAGTAAATCATGTAAGAAAACCTGAATGTTGAATGAGATTTTCATAATTTCCAGAAGCCAAACTTACAGTTTACCAGTGAATGTTCCCACAAAACACAAAAGCAACCCTGTGATGCACAAACGTGTCACCTGGTCTCAAGTTTTCTTTCTGGCAGACATAATTTTCTATAGAGGAAAACTGTGATTGTTGAAAGTGGATTTATTGGGCTGTCTCAGAAGCTGAGGGCCACATACTCTAACAATGCCTAACAATGGAAATTAGAAGAATTCTGTAGTTGCTTGGTTTATGAGTCTAGATGTCTTAGCTGGTCTTCAGCATAAAGGAGTATTTCAAAGAAATGCTCTCTAAAGCTATTATGGAATAGAATCAGTAGGATCCATATGGCATCAACTTTGTGGAGCTTGTAAGATATGTGTCCAAGTATGATGGTATTTTGTGGTCCTTTAAAAAATGAAGCTCCATTTTATTCATTCACTAAATTTAAGTCATCAACCAAAGGTAGGGCAATGCCAGAAGACTTCTATTAATATGTATAAATGGCTAATAGTAATTGCTTCCCTTATTAAATGCACTCCATAACTGCATATACCGTCTGCATTCAGGCACTGTATAGCTGCACTTACTGCCTGCCTGAAGGGTGTGTGTAAACCTGACTGAGCCCAAATCTATTGTTATTTAGATGGGAGACTTTCACCATCCAGGCTCAGGCATCTTGTAGCAGGAAAGATAATGTCTTAAGTACAATAGAGTTATTTGATTTCAACTTTCCTGGTTGAAATGGTGGTAAGGGAAAATTAAAAGCACTGTGGTCAAATCTTGCTGAACGATGATCCCCATCTCCTATTTCCACTGATTTTTAAACCTGAATGTGGAATGCCACATTCCTAAATTCCAGAAGCCAAAATATTAGTTTCTCCCTTGTATGTTCCAAAACATGCCAAAAGCAAGCCTGTGATGTACAGAGGAAACAAATATTTGTTTCTGTTTTGTTTTCTTTTGGTTTGGGTTGGTTTTTCAAGTCAGGGTTTCTCTGTGGGTTTGGAATGTTCTTTGAAAAACAGCCTGGCCTAGAACTCACAGTGATCTATCTGGCACTCCCTCCCAAGTGCTTGGATTACAGTCTTGCAGCACCACAGACCAGTATGGATACTGATATCACATCTATCTCACTCTCCTCAGGGAACATATATACAAGCAGGCTTAGAGCACAAGGGCATTGGCCCTGGTCTGCACAAGTCACATGGTCCCTCACAATCCCAGCAGCAATGACAGCTAGGCAGAGCTGCTCTTCCTGCACAGAATCCCAGACACTGACCATGCTGTGTGGCGGTGGTTTACATTGGAGCTCCTACAAGAGAGCCGGCAATTTCTTTTCATGAAAACATCTGTCCATTATCACCAAGAAATGGCCTGTCAGGCATTTTGCAAATCATCTAAAATTGATTACAGTTTCCACAATGCTAATTTCCACCGATGGAAAGCACGAAATTGCTCATGTTCCTTCGGTCTCCCACCTCTTTCTGCACAGTGTCTACAGCAAAATCAAAGTTCTTAAATGAACTCAATTCTTTTATATACCTCTCTTTAATTGCAGTCCCCAGTACCAGCCACAGTGTTTGGTAAACAGTCAATAAATGATCTGTATTTGCTTCTCAATGAACACCGAGAGCCTCATGCTGAAGGATGCAGTAGTTTCTTCCCAGCACAGGATAGTACAGGCACGATAAAATGTGATCCACGCAATTTTCATACCTAACCCTATATGTCATGCCCCAGCTAAATATAACCTTCCAAAATTTTGATCACACAAATCTAGTCTGTCTTCATTCATGTGACATGCATTAATACACCCTGAGGATTAAAAAAAATCACTGAATATTCATTAGTTAAGATTTTTTTCTTATTGCTGTGTATAAACACAAAAAATTCCACAAGTCTTGTTGTTTTTTGAGAAAGAGTTTCTCTGTGGCTTTGGAGTCTGTTCTGGAACTAGTCTCATATACCAGGCTCGTCTCGAACTCACAGAGATCTGCTTGCTTCTGCCTCCTGAGTAATCCTCTCCCAGTCAGGGAATCCAACCCCGGTCTAACTAATGACAGGCAGGGATGAGATATTCACCACTATTCTATGCAAGAGAGATCTTATACAGAAGACACTTAATTGGAGTGACTCACAGTTTCAGAGGTCCAGTCCATTGTCATCATAAGAGAAAAAATGAAAAAATGATTTGAAGAAGAATGTCATGCTTGATTCATCTTGATACACAGGCCACAGTACATCATCATCATCTTACACACATTTGCTCATATCCAGCACATGGAAACCCTGACAGCCCATAACCAGTTAAACTCTTCTTCCCAAAATGCCAACCTAACAGCATCAATGCCACAACTTCTAATAGTACCACTCCCTATGACATAATCGGCCCAATTTCACTCAAACCATCATATTTCCTGAAGCAGGGCCTTTTTCATGATAGTAACTTAAGCAGCTGACTACCTACCCTGATTCCCCTTGAAATACACACACACACACACACACACACACACACACACACACACACACACACAAAACTGTTCATTTTACTCTAGTCTGAAGAAAAAAAGCATGCTACACATGATTTTTTTTTCCTATAAGTGCAATGCATGGTCGACTCCATGATGTCCATGATATAAATGGACAATTTTAAAACACGATGGACATAATTTTTCATCTTCTGGTATTTTACATCATCTGTGATTTTGGAGTGGGTTATATTTTAAATCAAATTGCAGTGTTACAGATTAATGATTTCTGTTTATTAAATATTTCTGTAAAAATAATTGGTATCCACATATAAAATATTTAGGATGCAGGACCACATTGAGCCTATACTCACCTGATCTTTGATCCCCATCATTTGCACTCTCCCTGAATGCTGGAGACCATCCTGAGTCTGTCTACTCCATATCATTAGCTCTTCTGTGGCCTCTGGTTGAGAGACCTCCAAGAGAGCTCATATTATCCAGAGTTACAGATATGAAACAGTTTACCCAGATATACCCACCAAGACAGGAGGACAGAGAAAAAGAAAGACTCCAAGTGCACCCACTGGAAGAAGAAATGGTGGATGGCAATAAAAAGTAGATTCAACAATACAAAGACCAGTATATTATCACCAGAACCTAAGGACTCTACACAAACTAGACATGGAAATAACAAAATAGATGAAGCAGAAGATAACAACCTAAAATAACAACTTCATAAAACTGATAGAGGACCTCAAGGAGGATATGGGAAAATTCACTAAAATAATGGAAGAAAAAACAAAAAATAATTGAAAGAAATACAGGAAAACAATAAGAAAAATGCAAGAAATGAACAAATATCTTAAAGAAAATAAGAAAGCCAAGAAAAAACAATCAAACAGATGAAGGAAACCATTCAAACAGTTCAAGACATGAAAAGTGAAATAGGGACAATAAACACACACACACACACACACACACACACACACACACACACACACACACACTGACACACACACACTGAGAGAATATTGGAGACTGGAAAATTGGGTAAAATGTAAAGAACTACAAATGCAAGCATAACCAACAGAATACAGGAGATCAACGAAGGAATCTCAGGCATTGAAGATAATCTAGAGGAAATCAATTCACCGAGGAAAGAAAATTTAAATCCAACAAATCCTTAGCAAAAAATATATAGGAAATATGGGACACAGTGAAAGACCAAATCTAACAATAATAGACAAACAAGAACGTGAAGAAGCACAGATCAAAGGGGAAGAAAGCATATTCAACAAATTCCTTGAAGTAATCATTTCCAGTCAGAAGTATGTGCCAATGAAAGTATTAGAAGCATACTAAACACAAATAGACTTAAATATTAAAAGTCGCCAAGGCACTTGATTATCAAAACACCTATCATACATAATGACAAGAGAACATTAAGAGCAAAACAATAAGACCTAGTAACATATAGAGGCAGACTTATCAAAATTGCAACTGAATTCTCCATGGAATCTCACAAGGCCAGATGGGCCTGGATAGATCATGCACAAATAATAAGAGTCCTCAGATGCCAGCCCAGGCTAAAATAATGTGCACTATAGACAGAAAAAACAAGATATTTAATGTCAAAGCCAGATTCCCTAAACATATTTCCTTAAATCCAGTCCTACAGAAAATTATGGAAAGAAATTCTAACCAAGCAAGCTAACTACAATAATGAAGACATAGGCAAAGTTAATATCAGTTTACAATAACCAAAAAGAAAAAGTGGGCAAGTATACTCACAATACCACCAACAACAACAATGAAACAAACAAGAATTAACAAACTATGGTCTTTAATTTCCAAAAATATTAACGGTCTTATTGCCTATAAAAACACACAGGCTAACCGAGTGTATAGTAAGACAAATTCCATCCTTCTAGTGCATAAATAAATGCATCTAAGTTTCAAAGACAGACATTACCTCAGTGTAAAAGGTTTGCAAAATATCTTCCAATCAAAGGAACTCAAGAAGGAAGCAGGTGTAGGTATCTAAATATTAAGAAGTTTAATTTCAAACCAAAATCACTCAAGAGATGAAGAAGGTCATTTAATAATCAGCATGGGAGAAATCCATCAATATAAAGTCTCAATTCTGAACATCTCTGATCCAAATTAAAAGGTACCAACATTCTTAAGAGAAACACTAGTAAAACTCAAAGCTCACATAAAACCTTGCTCACTCATAGTGGGAGATTTCACCACCCCATTCTGAACACTAATCAGGATTACCAAACTTAAGCTTCACAAACAAACACAGTAACTAACAAAAGTTTTGTCCCATTTGGTTTTAGTAGTAATTTATAGGACATCCAATCCAAACACAGAAGAATATACCTTCTTCTCAGCTACACATGGAACCTTCTGTAAACCTGACTACATACAAGGCAACATAACAAACCTGAACAGATAAAAAATAAAATAAAATTGAATAGCCCCCTATATCTTATCAGATCACCATGATTTTGAGTTGGAATTCTACAAGAATACATACTGCAGACACCTACAAATTCATAGAAACTGAATAATGAGTGAATTAGTATTCCCTGGTCCCGGAAGAAATAATGAAATAAATAAAAGATTTGTAGAATTCAATGAAAATGAAGACAGAACAGACCTGAACTTATGGGACACTTTTAAAACAGTTATACAAGGAAAGTTCATTGCAATCAGTGCTCATGTGAAGTAAACAGATGATAGTCAAATTATATAATTAAGAGCTCAACTGAAAGACACAGACCAAAAAGAAACAAACTTACCCCGGAGGAGTACCTGCCAGTGAATAATCAATTTGAGGGCTGTAATCGATAAAGTAGGAACATGGAAACCAATACAAAGAATGAATAGAACAAAAACTTGTTTCATTGAAAAATAAACAAGATAGACAAACCTTAGGGGCAAACAAATCAAGAAGCAGAGAGACAACATGCAAACCAGCAAAATCTGAAATGAAAATGGGGATATACGAACAAACACTGAGGAAACCCAGAGACATTTCAGTTCATACTTTGAAAACATGTACTATACAAAAGTAAAAAATCTAAGGGAAATGGACAGATTTCTGGATTGTTATCACTTATCAAATTCAAAACAAGGATAAATAAGCAATTTAAATATATTTAGATCACATACTGAAATAGAAATAGTCATGAAACTCCAACCAAGCCCCCCCAAAAAAACAAACAAACAAACCCATAGACACAAGGCCAAAGGACTTCAGTGCAGAATTCTACAAATATTTCATAGAAGTGCTAATACCAATATTCATCAAATTGTCTCACACAATAGAAGCAAAAGGTTCATTACCATGTTTTAATTAGTTTACAATTACCTTGATATGCAAGCCTCACAAAGACACAACTAAGAATTACAGACAGATATCCCTCATGAACATTCATGCAAAAGTATTCAATAAAATACTAGAAAATCGATTACATGAACACATCAAATAAGTCCTCTACCATGGCCAAGTAGGCTTCATGTCACAGATGCAGGGATGGTTCAACATATGAAAATCTATCAATTTGATCCCCCATATGCATAAAGTAAAACAGAAAAATCACATTATCATCTCACTAAATGCTGAAAATGCCATTGTCAAAATCAAACACCCTTTTATGATAAAGTCCTTGGAAAGAACAGGGATAACAGAAACCTACCTAAACATAATAAAAGCCATATACAGTAAAACAACATAGAACATTAACCTATGTTTAGAGAAGCTTAAGACAATTCCTCTAAAATAAGGAACAAGACAGCTGTCCATTCTCTCCATAAATCTTCAATATTGTGCTTGAAGTTCTAGCTACAGAAAGAAAACAAGAAAAGAAGATCAAAGGGACACAAATTGGAAAGTAATAAGTCAATTTTTTACTATTAGCAGATGATATGATAGTTTACATAAGTGACCCAAAAAACTCTACCAATGAACTCCTACAGATGATAAACACCTTTCAAACAGTAACAGTACACAAGACTAATAAAAACAAAAAAAAAAACTCAGTAGCCTTACTATATACAGAAGATAAACGGGATGAGAGTCACCACCCTTTACAATAGGAAGAACAACAAATAACATCTTGGGGTAACTATAACAAAACTAGTAGAAGGCCTATATTGCATGGTCTTGTGTCTTTAAAGAAGGAAATTAAAGAAGATACTAGAAAATGGAAAGATCACCCATGCTCTTGAATTGGTAAGATAAATATCGTAAAAACTCCAATTTTGCCAAAACCAATCTACAGATTCAAAGCATTCCCGGTAAAAATCCTAGCACATTTATTTCTTCACTGACCTTGAAAAAACAATACTCCACAGTATATGGAACAACAAAAGAGTCACAATAGTCAAAACAGTGCTGTATAATAAAGGAACTTCAGAAAGCATCACATTCTCCGACTTCAAGCCCTAAGCTCTATTATAGAGCTAAAGTACCAAAAAAAGCACTTGGTATTGGCACACATATAGAAAGGTAGACCAATGGAACTGAAAATCCTGATATTAACCAACACACCTACAAACTCCTGAGTTTTGATGAAACAGGAAAAATAATACAATGGAAGGAGGCAATCATTTACAACAAATGGTTCTGGCAAAACTGGAGGATGATATGTAGAAGACTACAAAGAGACCTATGTGAATTGCTATACTCAAAACTTAGAACAAATGGATCAAAGACCTAAACATTAATCCAGCTGCCCTTAACCTCTTAGAAGAGAAAGTTTGAGGTACTCTTGAAGGAATTTTTACAGGAGAGTGTCGCCTCTACTTTGACCAGCAAAGAAAACACAACATTCAGACTCTTCTTTAAGCAGTTTATTCAGGAAACTTGTATAATCTTCTGACCCTGGGGGCAGCCCAGCCCACAGCTTAAAAGCCCTTGGGCAGTCAACCCCAGAAAGCCATGCGGTGAAAAACAAAAAAAAGACAGGCCCACATACACAGAAGCAAGCCAGATTCTCAGCTTTTAGCCAAATATGTAATTGTTTAACACAGAGATTACTCACCATTGGGAAGGTGGAGGGCAGAAGCCAGCGCCATCTGTAAGATGCGGCACTTCACAGCTCTCTACAGGAGAGTTATTCCTAGTCATAATACCAAACAGTGAGATCAATAATTAATAAATGGAACCTACTGAAACTGAGAGCCATATGTAAGGCAAAAGACACAGTGGACAACACTGTGGACAGCACACAGAGTGGGAACAGATCTTCACCAACCCCTCATCTGACAGAATGTGCAATGAACTCAGAAACTAATCAACACAACATCAAATAATCAAATTAAAAGGTGGGATACTGAATACACAATTCTCTATAGAGGAAATCAAAATGGTTGAAATACATTTACGAAAGTGCTCAACATCCTTAGTCATCAGGGAAATGCAAACAAAAACAACTCTGAAAAGAATTTTTACTCCTGTCAGAATGGTTAAATCAGAAACACCATGAACATCTTATGCTGGAAAAGATTCAAGGAAGGGGAACACTCCTCCACTGCTTGTGGGAGTGAAAATTATACAGCCATTTTGGAGATCAGTATGACAGTTCCACAGAAAAACCAGAATCATTCTACCACAGGACCCAGTAATTCCCCTCTTAGGCATATACCCAAATGATCAGCAAAGACATCAGTTCAACAACTTTCATAGCAGCATTATTTGTAATAGCAAGAATCTAGAAGCAATATAGATGCTCCTCAAATGAAGAATGAATGAAGAAGCTATGGTACATGTACTCAATGGAATAAACTCAATGAGGAAAAATGGAATTTTGAAATACTTTCGTGAATGAATGAAACTTGAAATTCCTGAGTGAGATAACTGACTCACAAAAAGGCTCAACATGGGATGTACTCACTCATATGTGGATTTTATACATAGAGAAAAGTATCACCAGTCTACAATTCACACCACTATAGAAATTAGGACAAAAGGAGGAAACTATACAAGGGAATTTTACAAGGTCCCCAAAAGAAGGAGAAAGCATCATCAACTTACCAGCATGTCAGGAGCATGAAGGGACAGTGAGTAGAGAGAACGATAAGGGAGAGAAGGGTAGGAAAGGAGAGCATGTGTGACCAAGATGATTGAGTCAGGTGTGGAATAGATGAAAGCAAGAAAAGTGATATCATAATAGAGGGAGACATTATAGGTGTGAAGAGAAAATTGATTCTAGAGAAATGTTCAGTCTTACAAGGATGACCACAACTAAGAATCTGAGAAACACTGGAAAGGATACTTTAAATATCAATTCTTGATAATAAGATTTATAACTAAATTATATGACACAGTATGTCCCTCCTTAATTTTCCCCATAAGCAAGGACTCCTATCTGGCTTTACATTGGTTTATTTTAGACATGACTTTCTCTTTGAGCTGGGCTGCAGATGTAATTCAGGGACTGGAATCCCTTACAAAAGATTTCTCCTCTAGAGTCACCTCCCCAGAACCCTCAAGTCGTCTGGTATGAACCACCCTCATGACTCATAAGACCTGGTTTTCTATACCTAGTATGTTTGGAACTAGAGCAACTGTGATGCTGAGTAGAAGCAGCCGGAGTATGGTGGGGACTGAAGAATTCCCCAAACAATTCAGTCAGTCCTGTGGGTACAATCCAAGCCAGGCAAGGTTTCACTGACCTTACCTGCTCCAGCAGGCTTCATCTCTGCTAAACAGTTCACCCAAGTATGTGGCTCAATGTGCATTTTCTTAAGTAGCTCACCATCCCTTAAATACAGGAAGAACCCCAAGGGTCAAAGATAGAAAATTTCATTGTCCTGCTCTGCCCTGTACAATACTTAAAGAACTTTATGAAATCAACACAAGGGGTCTCTATCTCTATCTCTACTCTGTCTCTCTCTTTGGTTGTGTTTTTGTATGGGTTTATTCTTTGTGTGTTCCCTGGACAGGAAGCTACTTCTTGGAGAGCACATAAACAGTCTCAAAATGATAAGGATATGTCAAATTTATGGTGGTAAAATAAGAGCTGTAGGGGATGATGAGTTTGCATGTAGGGGAAACCTTATAGGACTCCTTTAGTGCCATCTCAGGTTGGGATAATGTGTGGTGAGGTCTTTTCCTTTGCATGCGCTCATCCACGTGCGTGCATGAGTGAGTGTGTGTGTGTGTGTGTGTGTGTGTGTGTGTGTGTGTGTGTGTGTACTTGTGGCTAGCTGGATCAGTCTATTTTGTGGGAAACATATGGGAGGATACAAGATTAAACTTTCCAGTGGCCAGTCTGGCACATCTCTGAATTTAGAGCTCCACATTACATGCCCAGGTATCTCCCTTTGTAATTTTGGAGCAAATGCCTCCAGGAGATTGGTTGGAGAAAGCAATATAAGGAGAAAATATAATCTGAGAGCCTTTTACTCAGAAGATCCATTTCATCTGAGCAGTGGTGAGATCTATGGGCTGGCTTGGCTCTTCTGCTTCTCTGATTTGCATCTTGAAAACTGAACCCCAATATCTGTCTCTGGTCCTTTTATTTTTATTTTTTTGTGCTACATGCTACAGAGTGGGAGATAGCTCAGAATGGTTGCATGGTGATGCTTAGAAGATGACCAGGGTGTGGGCACAGGGCAAAGGCCTGGGAGGTAAGTGGAAAAGTTGGATTGAATGTTTATTCTTTCCTTGTGCTCTTGACACCACATCAAGCTCCATAGTGGCCTGCCTCCTGGGAAGAGGCCAAGGATGTCACAGTTCCCTTAGTGGGATAATATGGCAGATACTAACAGATAATTAGCAGATAATACAGCATAGCATCCAATTGAATGTATATGGCTTGTTACTGTGAGCATGAAGGCGAAGGTATTTGTAGCCTTTATCTTTTTTTTTTTTTTTTCAGAAAAATCACACCAATGGGACCCTTGTTCTTTCAAACTGGATCCATCACATATTCTCACAGCCCCTGCTCTTTGACCTATGTCCAGCGTGGAAATGCCATCTGCCAAATGAAAAGTCAGTTCTGGTGTTTGGGCCGTATTTACTTGAGTGATCCTGACCCATATGTCATCTGCCTAACTTCTTTTGTGCCCTGTGATTTAGAACACCACCATCCTGCTGCCCTATCCGTCCTGGCTAAGACTGGGAGGCCTCTTTTGGTCTGGATTCTTTGACAATGAACATTTATTTTGCTCAGTGTGCAAGAAGCCAACATACACAATACCACCCTGGATGCTGAAGTAGAAAAGAGATCAGTGTTCCATCATGGAATGTGGTGGGAGGTGGACATCAGAGAAACCTGATGGGGCAGTTAGGGGAAAACACACAGCCCCCAGTTTCTAAGTCCATAAATTTGGTTCTGAAGGGTAGCATCTGTTTGCAGTTTAGGTCATCTTGTGTGAGATGGTGTTTTTGCATGCAAGTTTTTGGGCTGAATTCCTCTGTCTGTGGATACTTTTTCTGTTACATGGGTGTGGAACCCTGGGGGAAAATGATTAAGGCACCATGAGGGTTTCCTGTGATGACTCCTGGATCATTTTGTGAAGTCACTGAGAAGGACAGGTGTGAGTTTGTTCTGCAGTTAACATGGTGTGCAAAGCAAGAATTGCTTATTCTACCTCAGTTTCTATGTTACCCTTCCTCATTCCACTTCAATCTCTTCAGAAACACCTGAGTCCATTGAGGGCTAATCTATAGGTCAATGACTCAAAAAATTCCATCTTGAGGGAGACTTTCAGACTTGGAGGAATGAAAGACAACTTTCCTGAATGTTTCCTGGTTAGTGGTGGTGGTTCAAGGCTGTGGGCTGGAGATAGACTGTGAGAGTGCTGGAGGTAGCTCAAATTGGTTGCCTTGTGATGCATAGGAGATGATGAGGTTTGTGGTTTGGGTGCAGGGCCTGGTTGGCAAAGGGGCAGGTTAGATGTAATGTTTAATCTTTTGATGTTTCATTGTATCAACATCTAGGAAACTGGGGAGCAGGGCTGCTTCCTTGGAAGGGGTCATGGATGTCACCTTCCCCTTGGTGGCCCCTGATGCATATCATGTAGTACAGTTTTCACCTTAACTCAGAGGGAGGGGTAACTTTGGCTGTAGTATCAAGGGTCTCACTGGCTTTTCACTTTATCTTCTAAATATCAGACCCATGGGATTGTTGTCCCTGAAATCTCAACTCCCCGTAAGTGCACACAGTTGCCTCCTCTTTTACTTGTGTCCATCCTAATCTGACCTTCTGCCAGGTGTGATGCCAGTGCTTGGAATAAGATCTTATTGATGTGGCTTGTCCTCACAACTGTTTCATCTGCCCATCTCCTGTGCCCTGAGCTCAGTGACACCACCATCTCACTGCCCTACCAGCACTGGGTCAGCCTGAGAGGCTGCTACTTGGCTGGCTGTCTTGACATGGCTGCATTGTTTTGGTCGGGAGCAAGATTGCAGCAGACCTAAAGTAGGCCTAACAGTTGGAGTGGTCAAGTTGGTGGCCAGGTTCAAGTAGATAGCTGTTGGACAATAGGAAAGCAAGATAGGCAGGACTAGGAGACAAGTAGAAAAGAGAAAGTAGTAAGGAGGGGTCAACATGGAGAGGCTGGGGAGATATGATGCCTGCCCCACTCCCCAGTAAGGTGAAACTATGTGTAAACACTTAGGTTAACAGAAATGGGTTAATACTTAAGACAGAGCTAGCCAATAAGAGACAAGTAATTGGCCAACAGCATTATATCAAATACAGAGTCTCTGTGTGTTAATTGGGGCTGGCACGGTGGCAGGACAAGACCAGCAGCAGGAGGAAAAACCTTACTCCTTACAGATAGCTGCTGGATTTCTGAAGGTTTTGGGGTGGCTGTCAGACAAGGCTGGGTGAACACTTAGCCACTAGCACCCAAGGCCATGATTTGGGTTCTGAAGCTTCTCCATTATGTTTCCGATTGGTGTGAGATTTCTGAGGATTTAACAGTGAGCCCCTCTGTGCTCTCACAAGGAGCAACATCTTGACTTTCACAGGGCTGGCAGGTACCCAAATCTGACTGTCTAGGGACTATGAAGTCGAGGATCCTTTGAGGTCTGTGACCCCATTCACCTCACCACACTGCACTTTCCCAAACACCTGGAATCCATCCAATGCTGCAGGCCTAGAGACCCAACTCTGGCAAGTCTTGGCCTTAAAGCTTGTTTGGTCCCATTTTTGGAGCTTGGTGCCAATGGATATATTTTCTTTGGAAAGGCCAGAGGAAGAGCACCTATGACATATTGAAACTGGTATTCTCTGTGCACTACTACCAATAAGCCAAATGCTTTAGTGAATCAGGCCAACACTTCCCCATGGTTGTCTGTACATTTGTTGGCTGACTAGAGAAAGGCTTTCTGTAATGGCCCCAAAGGGATGAACCTATTCGAATGCCCTGGTCTTCCACTAATTCTGAAGGACTTGTGAGAAATGCCTGTAAAAAAGGTTCCTAAACCTCTACTCCTTTACCCAATTCTAAATTCTGGAATAACTCCTCTCTAATGAACTTGTACTGAGGAAGTCCCCTTAATTCCAAGAGTTCTGAAATTCTATTAGCCAAATAGGTCACTGATATACCACAATGCCCATGGAGGTATGCCTTTCTGCATATTAGGAATACACACATCTCATCAAGGATGCGAGTGTTACCATTGCCCAAAGGTTTTAACCTTCTCCCTTAGACTACTCTATATCCCCAATCTCTGTCCAAGCTTCCCTAATGTTTCCTCATCAAGGGGATGTCATACTTTCTGTTCTGGCTGCTGTGATAAAAGGATACCAAAACTCAACATTTCTGTACAAGATATAATTTTCTGCTCTAATTTGGACCACCAACACCTAGTATTACCAACTATCTGGAAACAAATCTACTGCTCTCAATTATGTTTTCAAATACATAGCATTCATTTTATTTGGAACCTACTGATAAGCATTGAGCCTATTTCCTGGAATCCAGTTGTAGAGAGGGAGGAGTGATGAGCAAACAGATCAAGACCATCCGACGAAAGCCATAGAAATTTCTGATGTGAACAAGGGGAAGTGCATGGATACCAGATTGACTACTTAGAAACCAGCAAAGGACAGAAATGGTCTTCCTGCATATAGGAGGCCTCAGCAGTCTATAGGGCCTCTGGTAAAGGAACACCATTTATACCACTGCATGAATAGATAATGGAAGCCTATTCCTCATACAGGAAAATTTTTTTTGCCTAGACCCATGGTGGAGGCCATATGACCTGCAAGAAATGATGTGAAAGTCCTGGAAGAGTGCCCCACAGAAAGCCTCGCCCTTTCTATGGAGAAAAGGAGGAATGATATAGGTGTCACTGGGCAACATGGACAAATGGTAGGTATAAAGAACTCAGATTGATATGTAAAATAAGATTGTATTGTTTCTTATTTTAATAAAAATATGAAAAAATAAAGAAAACCATGTGGACAACAGCTATAAGTCATATGAATGACATTATTACTGGTGACAATGGTGATAACACAAAGAAGTTAGACATGCATGGAGATTAGTTGTCAAGAAGAAAAGGTTTCATTGATTATGTTTGTTACAGTGGGAGATGAGGATGTCTTCACATCAGAAAATAAGATACTTTTGTGGAATATTGAAAAAAAAAACCTCACCAATAATAATATTTCTTCTATAGTTAAATTAATTAGGAATGCAGAAAATTATTTTATGGTATTAAAATAATTTCTCAACCAAAATTAGAAAATTACTGGCAATGTACAGAAAACTATCTGCTCTGTGATGGGAGATGTTATTATATATATGTTTCTCATACTGATTAATGAATAAAGCACTGTTGGCCAATAGGAAAGGAGATAGGAGGGACTAAGAGACAAGAAGGAAAGAGAAAGTAGAAAGGAAGAGCCAAGATGGAGTCTGGAGAAAGCAGTTTGCTGGCCGGCTCCCCGGTAAGAGAAATACATAGATCAGCAGAAATGGGTTAATAATTAAGACAGAGCTAGCCGATAAGAAACTAGCACCTGGCCATCAGTATAATATCAAATACAGAGTCTCCCTGTGTTATTTGTGGCTGGCGCGGTGGCGGCGGGACAAGACAGGGCGGTGTGTGGAAAAACCATACTCTTACAGCTCTGGTTACTTGTGACAAGGAATCTCTGTGAGAGTGACTTTTGTGAACAGAGTTGTCATTTTTCTTTGCATTGTGCATTGGGGGAAAATTTAAAGTGTGTGTGTATTTTTTTTATATTTCTCTTTGTGTATCTCTTGCAAAAAAATTAATTACTCACCTACATACTACACATAGTTAGTCATTGGCCATGGGGTGCTTTTCACTTTGGGAAAACAAGATGAAGAAACTTTATATTCTTTGTGTGTTTTGGACATCAGCCCTCTGTCAGATGTAGGGTTGGTGAAGATCTTTCCCCAGTCTGTAGGCTACCTTTTTGTTTTTCTCAACTATGGCCATTGCCTTACAGAAGTTTCTTAGTACAAGGAGATCCCATTTATAAATTGTCAATCTCGGTGTCTGTGCTACTGGTGCTATGTTCAGGAAGCAGTCTCCTGTACCATTTGCTTCAAGAATATCTACCATGTACTCTTCTAAGAGGTTCACTGTAGCTGGACTTATGTTGAGGTCTTTGATCCATTGGGACTTAAGTTTTTTGCATGGGGACAGATATGAGTCTGTACCCTGTTGTGCCAGCACCATTTGTTGAAGGTGTTTTCCTCCTCCCAGGATCAAAAGTCAGGTGTTCATATGTGAGGGGTTTAATATCAGTATTTCAATTCCATTCCATTGGACTGTCTACTTTTATGTCAATACCAAGCTGTTTTCAGGACTATAGCTCTATAGTAGAATTTGAAGTCAGGAATGGTGATGCCTGCTAAAGTTCCTTTATTTTATAGGGTTGTTTTGGCTATTCTGGGTCTTATTTTCATATAAAGTTGACTATTATCTTTTATAGTCAGTGAAGATGTGAGCTGGGATTTTGATGGCAATTGCTTTGAATGTCTAGATTGCTTTTGGGAAGATTGCTATTTTTAGTATGTTTATCCTACCTATCCAAGAGCATGGGAGATCTTTCTATTTTCTGGTGTTTTCTTTAAATTCTTTCTTTAAAGACACAAAATTCTTACTATATAGATATTTCACTTGTTTAGTTAGAATTACCCCAAGATATTTTATGTTGTTTTTGGCTATTGTAAAGGGTAATGTTTCTTTGATTTTTTTCTCAGTATTTTTAATGTCTGTATATAGTAGAGCTATGGATTTTTTTAGTTAATCTTGTATCCTGCTAATTGGCTTAAGGTGTTTATCAGCCATAGGACTTCTCTGGTATAGTTTTTCAAGACACTTTTGAAAACTATCATATCATTTGAAAATAGTGAAAGATTGACTAATTTTTCCAATTTGTATCTCCTTGAAATCCTTTTGTTGTTTTTTTGCTCTAGCTACAACTGCAAGTACAATATTGAAGAGATGTGGAGAGAATTGGCAAACTTGTCTTGTTCTCGATTTAGAGTAATACAAAGAATTGAGGAAAGTAATCACATAAACACCACATAACTCTATTTAAAAAAAAAGTGGGGTACACAACTGAATAGAGACTTCTCAATAGAGGAATCCAAATTGGCAGAAAGACATTTAAGAGAGTGCTCATCATCCTCAGCCATTAGGGTAATGAAAATCAAAACAATTCTGAGATACCATCTTATTCTTGTCAGAAGGGTTAAAATTAGAAACAGCAATGACAGCTTATCTTGCAGAGGATGTGGAGAGAAATGGATACTCCTCCACATATGGTGGGAGTGCAAATATGTACAGCCATTTTGGAGATCAGTATGGTGGTTCTTCAGGAATATGGGTATCTCCAAATTGGCTGTACATATTTGCACTCCCACTAGCTATGGAGGGGTGTTCCCCTTTATCCACATCCTCTCCAGCATAAGCTGTCATTCATGTTTTAGATTTTAGTCATCTCGCATAAGTAAGATGGTATCGAAGAGTTGTTTTGGTTAGCATTTCCCTGATGACAAAGCGTGTTGAGCACATTCTTAAGTGTCTTTCCACCATTTTTGATTCCTCTATTGAGAATTCTCTATTCAGTACTGGACCCCAGTTTTTAATAGGGTTATTTGGTGTTTTGGTGTCTAATTTCCCAAGATCTTTGATTTTGGAGATCATCCCTCTGTCATATGTGTGGTTGGTGAAGATTTTTTCCACTCTGTGTGCTGCTGTTATGTCTTGTTGACTGTGTACTTTGCCTTACAGAAGCTTCTTAATTTCAGGAGGCCCCAGTTATTAATTGTGGATCTCACTTTTTATGCAACTGGTATTATGTTCAAGAAGTGATCTCTTGTAACAATTCATCCAAGTGTACCTCCTACTTTCTTTTCTATGTGGTTCAGTGTGGCTGGATATATGTTGATGTCTTTGATCCATTTGGACTTAAGTTTTTGCATGGCAATAGACATTGCTCTATCTCTAGTCTTCTACACACCACCATCCAGTTATATCAGCACAAATTTTTGAAGAGGCTTTCTTTTTTCGCATTGTATAACTTCAGCTTCTTTGTTAAAAATGAGGTTTTCATAGGTGTGTGGGTTAATATCAAGGTTTTCAATTTGATTCCATTGGTCTTCTGTGTATTTTTGTGCCAATACCAACTGTTTTCAGGACTATAGTTCTGTAATAGAGCTTGACATTTGGGATTGTGATGCCTCCTTAAGTTCGTTTATTGCACAGGGTTGTTTTGGCTGTCTTGTGTCTTTTGTATTTCTATATAAAGTTGAGCATGAGCAGGATTGGAGGGAGCAGCTTTGCCATCAGATGCCTGTGATGGACGTGGACAGGTGACATTGGGTGCAGGATCAGGGGAGGCCCCATCCCCTGCCAGCACTCTGATTTGCATATTCAAATGCTGCATGGAGACTCAGAAGACATCAAGAAAGTACAGAAACTGCCTGGGTTAATTTGCATAGCCACACCTCCAAATGAGATAACCTGCATATATGTACATGTCAAAATCCCAAACAGATGGGATAACTTGCATGCATTTACACAGCAAAAGCATGTAAAGCAACATAAATTTGCAAATTAAAGTGCTTTCTCACAACTCGGGTTTTCTCATTTGCATATTCAAATGTGAACCCCAATCAGTCTCACAGATTTGCATGCACCGTGCTCATTTGCATAATCTCAATTACTAGTGCCTCCTTTGCATAACACTTCAGTCTCATTTACATATTTAAATGGGCGACAGGGTTTTAAGTTGATCCAGACTGCTCATCATCAGGCCCACCCATTAGTTGCAGCCCTGCCCGAGCCCCCCTGCCCCCTGCAGGTCCAAGGTCACAGTCAATGACCCTCTCTGGGCCTCACCCTCAGCTACAGCAGTGCCAGCCCCTCCTTCATGTCCTCCAGCCGGGTCAAGGCAGCTCCCAGGTAAGGAGGTGCAAGAGCTGGAAGCACAGATTCAGGACGGGAAGGCCCCTGCGTGTGTGGCCGGAGTATGGGTGTGGCCTCTGTGGTGCACAGGTCTTGGTCAGGACGGTGTACTCGCAGGAAATGGTGACCGGGAGCAGGAAGAGCCCTCCCGCCCTCCCCTCACCATCTTTGTCCCCAGGTGGGCGTGGCAGGAGTCTCCTACCACACTCTGATGTCAACAAGCAGCAATTCTAGGGCCCATAGGGCAGCGGCCCTGGCGGTCGTGGCAGTGCAGGTCATGACAGTAAAACCCATGGGGATGCAGGGTGTGGCCCCAGTGAAATCACAGACCTTGGCCAGGTCACCCCCCTCATAATCCTTCTGCTGTCAATCACTGCAGGCCACGCCCCTATCTGTCAATCACTGAAGGCCCCGCCCCCTGACAGGAGGAGTGCAGGGCGACTGGGCGGGGGCCACGTCTGCCATCTTCATAGGTGGAGAAGGGGGGGCCCCAAGCCAATGGCAGGTCTTCCTGGCAAGGGAAACCCGGCAGCGGAGACTCACGCCAATCATCGTGAATGGGGCAGGACTTCAGCTCGCAGATTGCAGCCAAGGCCGACCTGAGCCAAGGCCATCAGGAACTTTTGTAACTGCTGTGGCCAGGACAGCATTACCCAGCAACCTATGCGGCCGCTCTCTGCTTCCCTGCCCACAGACTTCCGGGTTTGGACGTTCAGGCCAGGGACTGCATTTCCTAGCATCCTGTGGGGTCGATTCCTGCCTATATGCCCAGGGACTTCCGCTTTCCATGTGTTGCGGCACGAGACTGCATTTCCCAAGGTACTTGCGGTGGCTTCCTGATTTTCAGCATGAAACTTCCGGTTTTAGTTCGTGGAGGCTGCCCAGAGACTTCTGGGTTGGAACGTTCAGCCCAGGGATTGCATTTACCAGCATCCTCTGTGGCCGCTTCCTGCTTCTCTGCCCAGAGACTTGTTTTCATCTTTGGCAGCCCAGGACTGCATTTCCCAGGATGCTTTGAGGCTGCATCCTGCTTTCCTTCCAACGGACTTCCGGTTGCAATCTTAGAGGATCCGGGATTGTAGTTCCCAGCATGCTGTGTCTTTCTTTTCCACCTTTGACTTCCGTTTCTGGACTTCAAGGCCCCCAAACTACAGTTCCCATCATGTCCCAGGCTTGTTTTTATCCTTTCAGTTACTAACCTTCTTCTGGGCTCCGAAGATCCAAGACTCCATTTCCCAGCTTCCTGTGTAGGCACTTCCTGCTTTTCTGCAAGGAACTTCCGGTTTTGCTTTCTGAGTGGCCAGGACTCCATTTCCCAGCATCCCCCAAGTCCATTTCCTGCTTTTGTCCCCCCAGAAATTCCAGTGTTAAAAACCGCTTATTATTATTATTTTTAAAGTTTCTCGCTTTCTGTTTGTTTGATTTTGTTCTGGGTTTTTCTGAGCCAGGGTTTCCTGTGTGTCCCATGCTGCCCCAATGGCCAATGCGGGTCTCCCGGTGTGAGATTCCCCGGGGCAGGTGGTGACTGACAGAGTTGTGTTTATTATTATTTTGTTATTATTATTACTACTAATCCTGTTATCATCATCATTGTTATTAACATTTATCATTATTATTGTTATTTATATTACTGTTAATAATTATTTATCAGTCTTGTTATTCATGATATTATTATTACTATTATTAATAGTGAAAGACCAAAAAGTGAAGTTAAATGAAGGACGGTCTGACCTGGAAAGCTAACCAATATCTGTTTCTTGGAATTTGCTAGCTTCCTCTCACCAGGCCCTGAGATGACAAGAATTCACACTGCCCCTCCTTTCTGCCCCTCCTTTCCAGTGAGTCAACAGGTGGTGAATAGGGTCCTTAGGAAACAAAGAGATAACTGCAGCTGATTTGCCCAGACAAAATTAATTAGCACACCCTGAGGCCCTAAGGCCTGCTGACCCTGATAGCAGACCATCCGGCATCCAAGGGTCACATACTCAGTGGACAGAGGGTCCCACCCCCTCCCTAAGCTAGTGGGTTTGCCTTTAAAAACACCTGGGCCCAGGGGAGGGGGCTTCTCCCTAGCCAGCATGCTGGAGGAGCCCATTTGCGCAAACGTTTCCTATTCAGTGAAGTCTCTTGCGTTTTGCAACAACTGGACTGGATATTGAGTTCTTGGGGTATCGACTGAACCTGGAAGACTCCTCATTCTGAGGGTTATTATTATTACCATTTTAATTATCGTTATCGTTATTTTTGGTATTCTATCATTGCTGCTGCTGTTGTTATTATTATTTTTTATTATCATTATCAGTGTCACTATTATTTTGTTATTATTATCATCATCGTTATTATTAGTACTGTCATTATTAATTTATTATTGTTGTTCCTTTGCTGTAGCTAATACCTATAAAACACATAAACGAGACTTAGCACCCACGTTGAGTTTATTGAGAGAGGGGAGAGAAAGGGGGTACTTCCCTGATTGCATATCCAATACCACATGTTCAGTGCTCAACCATATATACAAAACCAGTAGAATTGTACTCAATTGGTTTTATTGGCATGTTTTTGCATACAAATCCATTCATACATGCTTAACAAGAAAGGAATTTCAAGTGAAGAATATGCAAAGGAATGGAGAAAAGACATGAAGGGGTAAATTGGTGAAATACAGTTTAAATAAAAGGCATGAGAATAAATTTTAAATAATGAAGCTGACTAGAAATATAGCTTAGCAGTCAACAGCACTGGTTGTTGTTACAGAGGACACATGTTCCATTATCAGAAACCATGACAGCCAGCCATCTTCTGTAACTTGAGTTAAAGGGAGATGGTACCCTGTCCTACCCTTTGCAGGTACTTTGCTTATGTGGCTTCAGACAAACATCCTGTTATGAGTGGTTTTTCTGTTCTCACTGCTGCACCAGCCCCCAGGTAACACACAGAGGCATTGTATTAGATGTAAAGTTGTTAGCCTGTTACTACCATTTCTTATTGGTTAGCTGTGTCTTAATATTAAACCATTTCTATTAATCTAATTATTTCCATATGGCCTTATCTTAGCAGAGTGAGGGGCCAGCACTCTGCTTTCTTTGTTTCTTACATCTTGAATCTCCTCCCTACTTCTCCCTCTGTCCTCCTAGTCTCCAATCTCACCTATCTTGCTTTGGTATTAGCCAACAGTGCTTTATTCATTAACCAATTACAGAACCATATTTACAGAATGACATCTTCCACCCCTTCTTTGCAGGTACCGTGCACAAATGCATAGGAGCAGACAGTCATATACATTACATAAACTAAAGCTTAAAAAGGGAGTTATCTACAGTGATTTCACAGCCCTGTCCTAGACATCAGGAAGACCTAGTTTACATGAACTCCTGGTCCTGCACAGAAGCAAATATGGCTTTCTGTGAGGCATAATGCTCATAGATAAAAATCAGCCATAATCTGAAGTTAAAATAACTCAAAAGGAATTTTGGTCTAAGGACATGGTATAGACATGTGACTTGTCCTTAATGTTTTCTGTATTTGTGTCTTTCATCCTTTGTATGTGTGCAATTCACAGGCTCTGATACATCTTTAGAATGTATTGAGACACCTCTATACTGTAGGTCACAATTTAAGGTCGAAAAGATAGATTTTTTGTTCTCTGTAAGTCTTCAACCGTCTTAGTGGCTGCACTTAAATACTTCTGTCCCTTTTTAAATTGTTAGAAGTATATCCTTTGGACTGAACCTAATAAAGGATTAAGGATGATATCATACATGGGATGGAAAATCGATTCTAGACTGTCTTATTTTGTGATTTTTGCAATTCAGACTTTTGGGAGGGATCCCCATCCTGCTTCCAAATAAATAACACACTGGAGCTTATTCTTACTTGTGAATACGTGTACTTGCTTACCTTGGCTTTTTTTTTTTTTTTTTTTTTTTTTTTGCTGAATTTTGTAACTTTAAGTTACCCCATCCACCTTTGGCCTCTGTGATTTTTTTTCATTCCTTACTTCTGTGTATCTTATTTTTATTTACTCTTGCTCTGTCTTAAGATACCTATATGTGCTTTCCTTGCCCCTTCATCTCTTCTGCTGGATTTCTCATATTCATTGTGTGCTGCACTTCTCATATTTATTTATTCTATCTGCCTTGCAGCCCTGCCTATCCTTTCTTCTGTCTTGTTCTTGGTCAGTCAGCACTTCATTAGACCATCAGGATGCTCTAGACATTCAAATAACCACAGCTTCCTAGAGCTAAATAAACTCAACATCACCTTTCCCACTATCATTTAAAATATGTTCATAGGCATAAAGCGATTAACATATATTAAAATAAAATTGCACAACATCACCTCTTTGAGATTAGCCAGAGTTTGATGCTCAGAGTTCTTAAAGATATTTGGGTTTGTTACTCATTTAAATATGTGGAGTGAATTCTGCCTTGGAAGACATATTAAAGCTGTATCTCCATAATTATAGAAAATGTTTCTGAGACAGCACTCTTTTGACAGCTCAGGTGACTTTTGTTCCCATCCTTTTATTCTCCAGATCAATGAACTTACTTCCCTCTTATTTTACAAACTAAATACTTAAATTAATGGACTGTACCATCTCTGAGTTTTCAAATTACAAATTTGAGTCCAGTAGTCTTATATCCATTGCAGTTACCAGAAAAGGAATTCTGTGTGGAACATGTCTCCAGCATTCAAATCAAAATAAAAGGAATAGTTTCTAGTGTACATTGAAGGGGGAAATGGTAGGCAATCAGCTGCTGGAGTTACCATAATGGAAAAGGCCCAGAATACAGCAGAGTTGTGATTTCATAATTTCCAAGTATTGGGATTGTGGTTGTCCGTACCAAGGCCACTGTGGATTTGTTTACAATGTTTTTGAGTTGTTCTGCATTCCTCCTGTGATTTATTGTCTGATTATCCTCCTTCAACATTTGTATACTTCCTTTAATAACCAAATCCATTGGTTCACATTAGCAAGGGATTTGCTGTTGAGTGTGGCACAAATCTCCAGCCAAAATGGAATAAGTTTCTTCTTCTTCACATGAAGCACATGACTTTAAACAATGCTGTCTTATAATTTCTTCTCACCATTCCCTGTCACTCATGTCTCCTTACCAGCATGCAGTCATTTTTTTCCATGTGAATGAAAACTGACAGAATTGATGTGTGCACAGTTTATGGTGGGAAGTTTAAACTACTCAGTATTCACTTTCCAATTAGGATGGACTTCCATATAGATGTTTAGAATCAGAAAACACAGATATATATGATTCATAATAGTAGCAGTTATGAAGTAGTAGTAAAAGCAATTTTATAGTTGTGTTGTTGCCAGAACAGGAAGAACCAACTGTATTACCGTGACACAGCATTAGGATACTTAGGAACAAGTTGTTTATACTAATGAGTCCTGTGGCTCAGGCTTGCCTGACACTATTTAATTGATGAGTTGTTTGTAATTTTAATCTAGACCCTGGTGCTTTGTTGTGGGTAGACAGTTTTGCATTGCTTTCAGGCAGGACACTCATTGTTTTGTGAAATAGAAAATACCACAGGAGATGTATTTCTTCTAATCCCTCTGATTTTATGAGGGACTTACCCATGAAGAGGGACCTGTATATGAACTGAGTTCACTGACCAATACAATGGTGGTCACAGTACAAAAAGGGAGGGGGAAAGAAGGAGTTTTGTTCCCTGCTTTTATTGTAGTTGGCATTAGCACTAGGAACTGCGGAAATCATTTTTTTTTCATGATGTCATTGCTTCACAGTTAAGTGTCCTTGGTCTTACACAATCCTTGCAGTTTTATGAGGTCCCATTTATTAATTGTTGGTATGTTCAGGAAGTTGTCTCCTTTGCCAGTTTTCCACACTTGGTCTTGTCTTTGTTTTAGTGTTTCTGATTTTCTGTTGGGAAAATTAACACACTTGGCCTTGAGTCTTGTGCAGGTGGATGTAAATGAATCTATTTCAATTCATATAAAAATTCAGTTTTACCTGCACCATTTTTGAAGGTGCTATTGTTTTGTTTTTCCATTTTTTATTTCTGAATTTCCTCATCAGAATTCAAATGTCCACCTGTGTTTTGATTATATGCCATGGTCTTTAATTCATTCCATTTTTGAACATGTTTGTTTTCTGGACAGAGCCATGCTATTCTTTTACTGTTGAGTTGTTTTACCTATGCTTTTTGTTTTTCATATGAAGGTACAAACTGTATTTTCTAAGTTTGTAATGAAGTTTGTTGTAATTTTTATGGGTATTGTGGTGAATCTGTAAATTGTTGTTAGATGGATGGGCTTTTGACTGGGTTAATGCTACTGATCATGAGCACTAGACATCTTTACATCTGCTCATATCTTCTTCAAACTCTTTGTTCATATACTTAAAGGTGTTTCACATGCATTCTTTCACTTGCTTTATTGGAATTACTTGAACATATTTTATATTATTTGAGGCTGTTGTCATGACTGCTGTTTCCTTTATGTCTTGCTTAGGCTGTTTGTTGTTTTTACATGGAAATACTACTATTTGTTTGTTGTTTGGTTGATTGGTTGTTTTATTGTTACTGTGCTACCCAGTCATTTTATTGAAAGTGTTTATCACCTGTTCTTCCCTTGCTGAATTTTAATGTCGTTGATGTGTACCTGTAAGTAATAATAGTCCAGCATCTTCCTTTCCAAATTATATTCCATTGATATCTTTCAATGATTCATTGCTCTAACTAGTACTTCAATTAGAATATTGAGTAGATATAGAGTTTACAACCTTGCCTTGTTGTCCAGGTTTATCAGCCTTTGAATTTATCTCTCTCTCCTCTTTTATAGAGGATTATATTTACTGTTTTTTTTTTTTTTTTTTTTTTTTTTTTTTTTTTTGTAGATTACACCCTATGTCAAATGAGGCCTCCTTTATTGGATTGCATGACCATTTTATAGTGTTCTTGGAATCTGTTTGTAAGGGTTTTTATTTGTTCACCTATGCTTATGAGAGAAATTGGTCTCTATTTACCTTTATATTTCCCACAGCTCTGGACATTTGTGCTGAGTTTGGTTAATGATCTCAAGGTCATCAGGCAGAATTGCTATGGATTTTTGAAATTGGAATCCCCAGAAACTGTCTACCTGGTTGAAACATTCAAATTGTTAAGGTCTATCCAGAAACACAAATATCCACTGTACCATGCATTAGGTTCAAGATATATGATGTAGTAGCATCTGACATAAATTATCTATGATTATTTGAAAAAAGAGCCTGAACACATGGATATTTGTGTACCTGTGGCATCATAAAATAAATTGGGCAAAGTTTCATTTGTTTTTATATTATGGGATACGTTGAGGAGTACCATTTGTAACTCTTCTTTGAGTCTGGTAAAATCCAATGGTAAAACAAACTTGCACTCAGCTTTTCTTTCTTTATTTATTTATGTATTTATTTATGTATTTATTTATTTATTTATTTATTTTTAGTTGAGAGGCTTGTAATGATTCATTTTGTTTCATTATGGGTAATAGGTCTCTATTTAATTTCTCCATGCTGTTTTCATTGCACTTTGACATGTGGTACCTACCAAGAAAAATATGTATTTCTTTACTATTCCCACTTTGGGTGAATGAGGTGTTTTTAAAGTATTTCCTATGGTGTTGTTGATTACTGTTGTGTCCCCTTTTAATTTCTGAATTTATTAATTGTTATATTATCTCTGTATCTCTAAGTTAATTTTGATAATGTTTTGTCCATCCTGTTGATTTTTCAAAAAAATATGTTTTTATTTGAATAATTTTATTTATCTTTGTTTCTATTTTGTTAATGTTAACCCTGATTTAATAGCTTCTTGCTATCTAATCCTCTTGGGTATATTTCCCGATCTTGTGTTTGGGGCATTATTAAATGTCATATTGGTGGAGTTTTTCTTTGAATAGGAATTGTTCTTCCCCATCTCTTTTGATTAATTTTACTTTGAAGCCTATTTTGATAGATACAAAAATCTCTCAACAAGCTTACTTGCAAACTTGCAAAGTTTACTTGAAAAAACTAGTAAATAGGTTTTAAAAATACATGGGAGAAGAAATGGTATCACTTAGAGATGGGGAGGGTCAAAGAGGAGAGTATTGTGGGAAGAAAACAAACAAGGAAGCACATAATCACACGTATATAAAGATGCCAAGATGAAACCCTATACTCTGTATTTAAACTAAACCAAAATTTAAAATTATTGGCCTTTAAGGTAGATCATTGGGAAATGGCACTTCTCACAAAACTGGACAACCTGAGTTAAATTCCAGTGACCCAAAGTGAAAGAAGCTAGAACCATCTCCAGAGAGTTTCCTTGGATTGTTAAAGTTTGTGTGGTAGCACATGTGCACAGAAATGTGCTTGACAACAAAAACAAAACAAAAATAAAAACCATGTAATTAAAATTATACAAGAAAAAAACATTTTAATTACAAATGTGAATTAGGAATAGTACAGCTAGGTCTGAGGCAAAGAGTACTTACTGCTATTGTCAAATACCTGTGTTCATTTCCCAGTATCCATGTCTATTGACTTAGCCTATAACTCCAGCTCTATGTAATCCAGTGCTCTTTTGTGTCTTCTTCAGGCAGTCATAGGCAATATACACATTCATGCAGACACAATTCACAAAACAAAAGCAAATATTTTTATTAAAAGTTATGAAAGAATAAACTCAACAAAGTATCAAGATGCAAACAGGCCAGATTAGAAAGGGAAATTGGGATAAAATCATTTTCAGAATCCAGTCTAGAAGATGTGAGTTAAATGTGTGAGATTCATGCTGGGGAAAATAGTCCCCAAAAGTTGTCTTCTGTTCTACAAACACACACACACACACACACACACACACACACTTGCATGCACGCACCTGCATGCTTGCACACACACACACACAGACACACACACCATGTGGGAATGTCAATACACACAACAAGGTGAGAAGGACTTAGGCGATGCTTATTAAAGTTTAATAACACTGTGCACCAGAAACACGCCTTGGTGGAGAAAAGAATAATCAGCCAGGAAATAGGAAATCCCACGCAAAAATTATTGTACATGACAGACACAATGCAAACATTTTCCCCCACTGGCAAAAATTGCAAAAAAAAAAAAAAAAAAATCCTTAGGGCAAGGCTTGAAGAGAAGGAAGACAATTAGGACACATGGGATATTTTGGTCATCATTTTGAGGGATACATAAAATGATGTTTGTTGCAGTGGTTTTTTGTTTGCTTTTCCAGACTTGTTTTCTCTCTGAATCTCAGGCTGTCCTGAAGATCATTTTATTGACCAAACTAGCCTCAAATAGAAAGAATTCCCTCTGCCTCCTGAGTGCTGGAATTAAAAGGCCTGTGTCACCACACTTAACAGCTAGTGTCCTTTATAACATTTTATGATATGAATGTTTTGTAAATAACAGGGGAAATGATAACACACAGAAAAGTATGTGCTGCCTAATAATGATTGATTTATTGGATTCTCCCTCCCCCTAGGCAATCTGGCCCTATTCCTACTCCCAAAATCTCCTCTTCCTGCCCTGGTGGTTTCTCCTTAGCACCTGACTGTCACTCCATACAAGTCCTCTCCAGGGCCAGTATCTTCTTCTTATGAAACCTTTCCAGGTCACAGGCCTCTCTAAAGCTCAGGTTCCTTCCAAGCCCTGGAATCGATCTTCTCTGCTGAACTGAGGTGAATCCAGGGGAGTGCGCCCCTTGACACCCTGAAGGTAGGGCTTGGAACAGTGCTACCAAACACTGCCAGGACTCGAACATCCTCTCTCCAACTGCAGCTCAATATTAAGGCTGAAGCTTTTCACAACCTGCTTTGTCCATCTCTCAAGGAACAGTTGCGGATGGTCTACAGGATGGTGGCTAAGGGAAACCTTGTAAACCACATCAACTGTTAAAAGTGATCCCACCAACTCCTGAATCCTTCCTCTCCATATCATCCCTGGGAAGAAGGAAGAAGCCATACTTAAACCAAGATATGCAAAACCAGGGTGGCTGGATTGTTGCATGGGAATCCTAATGGCTTCTGTATCTATACAAAGAGTTTAGAATGTTTGGTAGTCCTGGTCCAAACTTGACCTCAAGTTCTGTGTCTTTTCTGCTCATTTAGTCTTGTAACTCAGGATTTGTTAGCCAATCAGAGCCTCAAGCAGAGACACCAGTCATAAGGGAGGTTTCTTCCCAGTCTTATATGAGGTGCCTTTGGTACAGAGTGTGAAAACAGAAGGTGGAGAAGCTTGGGTTGACGTCTCTCTTGCTCCCATTATCTCTTTCCTCTCCCTTTCTCCCTCCTCATGCTGTCTTTCTTTCTCTCTCTGTCTATCTGTCTGTCTCTGTCTCTGTCTCTGTCTCTGTCTCTCTCTCTCTCTCTTTCTCTCAGGTTGCAGATTTTATCAGAAGGGCTGACCTGTTTGTCAGTTTGTCATTTATCTTGGGAGGGGTGTAGTGAACTTAGTAAGAACCGAGCTTCAAACAAAAAAAAAAATTTTGATTATTGAAATTAAAGAAAAGTATGATGAATAAAATCTTCACCAAATTGTTTGTATGATTTTGATTTCCTCTTTCACGACCTCTCCCCTATCACTTCATATCAAGATGATAAAGAAATGATAGAGACAGGTTTAGAGATATGAATGAGAAAAATTATGGAACGTTCATTGCCATGATCTATGTCAGGATTTTGACAAAATTGTGTAGTTCCTGCTACAAGAAACTCAAAAGGTTAACATTCTTGGGAACAAGTGTGAGCAAACAAAAATCCATGCACTGGCACTACATAATAAAAATTAAAGCAAATCTTTAACCAAACATATTTTAACTTGTGAATACACAATATTGTGAGCACTCATTCCTGTAACACAGGTACTTAGGTGTTTAAAGTCTTAACAGTTTCCTCCAATATGATTTGCTTTATATAATACAAAGCAAATGTGTAGGATTGGAATTAGAGAAATCAAACTTCCCAACTAGGCCTATAAGATTGTTAAAGTCATGAGTGAAAGTCATGGCCCTGGCCCTGGCCCCCTGGCCCTGGCACTGACCCCCTGGCCATGGACCTGGGCCCCTGGCCCTGGCACCCTGGCCCTGGCACCCTGGCCTTGGCCCTGGCCCCCTAGCCCTGGCCCTGGACCCCTGGCCCTGGCCCTGGAACACTGGTCCTTGCCCCCTGGCCCCCTGGCCCTGGCCCCCTGGCCCTGTGTCAGGCCCCCTGGCCCTGGCCCTGGCCACCTGGCCCCCTGGCCCTGCCCCCTGGCCCTGGCTCTGGCACTGGCCCTGGTCCTGGCTGTTCCAGAGCAATGAAAATCTAAACAATACCTAGAAACCATGGGATCAAGCTCCTCTAAATGGCAGAGAATGAAGAGGTATTATTTTATTTTCAGGAAAGGAAAAAGGTTTGTGGTAGGGGAGATTAATTTTATTTTATCCATTGTAGGAATTAGAAAATTGATGCATGGAAAAAAGGTTGAAAATACTCATCATTGTACTTGAATGGCATTATGATGCTTTCATTTTCATGCTTATGTCACTATAGGCACGATGTTGCTTGAGAGACAGGTAAATATGTAGAACCCAAAAGAAAGAGCCCTGCTTTGTTTTTGTGAGAAACTCAGTGAGGCTGTAAGGATAGTTCATTGGTGGATATACTCCTTTTAGCATGTGGGAGGGCCACTAAATTGTGACAGAATTTTGGTTCATAAATGTTGCCTGGCAACCCTGCTCACATTCTGTATTCTGTTATCATGGGCCAAGGACCAGAGAGAAGCTTCGAGAAAATGATATCATGGGACATTACAGTCTCCCAAGATAACTATCTCCTAAAACTTTCAATGACAGCATTTGATTTCCCTAAGCAAGTCATAGTCAAATCTCTGGACGTTTGCCTACAGCTTTTACTAGTCACCAAATTCTAGATTACCTATTCATCAGAGAACATTCAATTTCTTCTGTTTATGAATTCTCTCTCTCCTAAGAATTAATACTATGGAAACAAAGATAATAAGACTCACAATTATTCATCAAAAGGTGAATTTGTCATTGTTAATTTCCTTCAGGATGGTGATAATCCATTTGTTAGAGTGTACTTAGGGATTATTGGATTGCAGTCCATCTCTTTTGAGGCAGGGGTCCAACATGTAATATTTAGGATTTTCTAAAAACCCTGCATACACAATGACATTTCAACATTTAAACATTTCACCACTCTGCTCTCCGATTAAATAAGGGATGCACCTGGGAGTGTCCCACAATCATGTGGGAGTCAGGGAGAGTCAGTTGTGTCGAGTATGGAAGACCATTTCATCATCTGATTATGTTTTATTTGATTATTAAAATAGGACATTAGATAATACATGATCAGTGGATTCCACGATGTGGGAAACTATTATTATGGAACATCTAAATATCAATTTTGTACTTAAAATATTTAAATTAATCACGACAGCTTTGTTCAAGAGCAAGGTTTGGAGCCACATTAGGGAATTGGATGATGTTACATTAACTCATTGTTTGCTTATTTAACTATATAAAACAATGATTATATCATCCATGACACCAAGAATCTGGTGCCACAGATAATCTAATTACATAATGAATTTATTTAAATGGACAGTCTGTGTTAATAATCGAGATAATGTAAATATTAAGTTATGTAAACCAAAATCCTCCATTCCATGAAGAGACCTGAAAAGCTTCCTCTTTTTGAAAGAAAGAAAGAAAGAATTCAAAAGATACTATTTTTTGTATCACCAATTCCTGGACAGACTTGCAAGGTATGAAACTGTATGCTGTCATCATGCATTTTTAAAATGCCATCAGTTAATCATCAGATAATCATACTGTCTTGCCTGATGAATTCTGTTGGCCTGACATCATCACAAGCGCCTGAATCTCCTTTGTGGTGAGGCAGGATATGAGATAATGGGACCAATCCTGGCGTAGCAGTAGTAGCCACAATGTTGCTAACAGGTAAAAAGATGGCTACAGCAGGGGCATCACCAGCATAGCTGAGAGAGGTTCTTCCGTGCTCTGAGTCGTCATCCTTTTGCCAGGTCTCGGTGATGGTGGCAACTCCTTCTCATGGTAGATCACAACCGATGTGAAGATGTGGTGGAACAGCAGGTAGTCAACACCCAGACCACTGTGCCGGCCTTGGTGAAGTCCTTGTACTTCTCGGAGGGCACCATGCAACCTTCTGGATTCAATCACCCAGCATCCCTCGTACTCTGGGGGATGCATAGATCATTCAGAAAATGCTCTGCCCATGTCTACAACTTTCCTAACCTTGTCCCTGACAGATTTTTGCACCCTAACCTTAATCGGTGATGGCAGTCTCTGTCATTTACATAATTTAGAGAATTAAATAAGTCACTAATAGCTAACTGTCACAATAAATAGGGTATATAGCATTCTACTGGCAGGGAAGCATGGCCAGACTACAGTCATGAAGGATGTCATCATCATCATCAATTGAGTCAATGAATCATACAATGTGAAGATATTGCACATTATTTCCACAAGAGGGAGCTTTAAAGGTCTTTTCATGGAATGGAGGATTGTTGTTTACATAACTATACAAATATTTACATTACCTTGGGGATTAACACAGATTGTCAATTTAAATTCATTAATTAGGAAATTTGAAGATCTGTGGCACCAGATTCCAGGTGTCATGGACGATATAACCATTGTTTTATATAATTAAATAATCAAATAATGAGTTCATGTAACATCATCCAGTTCCCTAAGGTAGCTCCAAACCAGGCTCATGAACCATGCTGTCTTGATTAATTTAAATATTTTAACTACATAATTGATATTAAGATGATCTATAATAATTGCCTCCCATATTGCGTCAGCAAAATCCACTGATCATGAATTATCTAATGTCTTATTTTAATAATCAAATAACGACATAATCTGAGGATGAAATGGTCTGCCAGACCCCACACAATTGACACTCAGTTGACTCCCACATGATTGTGGGAAATCCCAGGTTTATCAGATATTTAATCGCAGAGCAGAGTAGTAACATGTTCAAATGCTGAACTGTCATTGTGTATGCATGGTTTTTAGAAGATATCACATATTTAATGGTGGGCGTCTCCCTCAAAAGAGATGGACTGAAATCCAATAATCACTAAGTGTACTCTATCAAATGGATTATCACCTTTCTGAAGGAAGTCACCAAAGGAAAACTCACCTGTTGATAAATAATTGTGAGACTTATTGTCTTTTGTTCCATAGTTTGACTTCTTAGGAGAGAGAGTATTCATCAACAGAAGACTTTGAACTGTTTCTCCACAGACTACATTCTCTGATGATTAGGTAATCTTGAATTTGGTAACCAGTAAAAGCTGTAGGCACGCTTCCAGAGGTGTAGCTATGACTTGTTTAGGTGAATCAAATGCTGTCATTAAAAGTTTTAGGAGATAGTTATCTTGGGAGACTGTAATGTCCCATGATAACACTTTCTCAAAGCTGCTCTCTGGTCCTTGGCCCATGATACCAGGATACAGAATGCAAGCAGAGTTGCCAGGCAACATTTATGAACCAACATTCTTTCACATTCTCTTGCCACTCTCACATGATAAAAGGAGCATACCCACCGATGAACTAACTTTACAGCCTCACTGAGTTTCTCACAAAAACAAAGCAGGTCTCTTTCTTGTGAGTTCTACATATTTACCAGTCTCTCAAGCTACAACTTGCCTATAGAGACATAAGCATGAAAACAAAAGTATCATTGTGCCATTCAAGTACAATGATGAGTATTTTAAACCTGTTTTCTATGCTGCAATTTTCTAATTTCTAGAACGGAAACAATACAATTAATCGCCTCTACCATTTCCCTCTATTGAAAATAAAATTAATTCCTCTTCATCCTCTTACCTATAAAGGAGCTTGACCCCATGGTTTCTCAGAGTTGTTTAGATTTGCATTAGGCTGATGATTAAGGATTTTGAGCAGTGTCTTATGTTTCTTTCAGTCATTTTGGATTCCTCAATTGACTGTTCTCTATTAATTCCTGTACCCTGCTTTCTATTATGGTTATTTAGAGTGATTTATTTTTGGTGGTATGTCATGTTATCAGCGCGTCAGAGTTCATTAGATGAAATTCCCTGATCAGGAGATTATTCAGTTATTCCATTTTTAAAATCGGTGGTCACTGTGTCCTTCATGGGTCAGTACTGTTGCAACCTTTCAGATCCTGATGATGCGAAACAGTACAATTGTTTTAACATCGTGTAATCATTCGATTGTTAAAAATCTACTAATACGTCATCAGTAATCACTGCATAAGGCAGTGTCCCCCATTCTCAAAGCACTGCTTCTGGTACCAATCTCCTGCTGTGTCAATCCCACAGCAGCCAAATGACGGATGACACCATCATTACTTACACAATCAAATAACTTAATAATTGGATAGTCCTCCATACTTAACTTTCATAAGATGGAACAAAACTCCAGTGATTGTCAAGGAAGTAGTACTTAGATAATTAAATTATACCACAAGATGAACTCCCATGGAGAATGGCCTAACTCCAGTCAAGAAGAACAACATCTTCATCAATTTAAATAAATAATATATAATCAAAAATGATTGAATAATGACATGGTGGTGTATACTTAAATCCCACATGGAGTAGTCAGACTGATTTCTTCCTGGAATACCGAAGTTTTTAAAAAATTAAATTGATAATTAATTAGTGGGCCTTTTATAGTAACTCTTACTAGATGGCACCAAAGTCCTAAACCTATCGCTGATGTAAAGATCTATTTACATAGCTAAATGGCGAAGTAATGTGATGATATTACATCATAAACTACCAAAATCTGACTCCAAAAGGGACTTATGGTCCATAACATTGCCTTTATTTTAAATACGTAAATGAAATGATGAATTATTACATACTTTAATAGTTTAACAGTTAAAGAAGTATGTGTAGCATTAGATGACGTGATGGTCTAGTACAATGGTCTCCCCTAAGGAGGCTCAAACTCCAGTGATCACAGAATACATAATGACAGATTTTCATAATTAAATGAATAAGCATTAAACAAGTGGATGGTGTTTTATGCGAGAAGCCTAAATGATTGCTCAATATTGAGGAGACATTGAGTTCTTAATCATAGATTTGAACAAAAAATGAATGAATAGAGATAGTTTCTCATAATTCACCCCTAGAGACATAACAAAATGATATCAACATTGATTGAAATAAAGAAAGGAAGAAATAAAGAAAGAATGCACAAGATACAATTTAACACCAACAAGGTGGATTCAGACTTCACTCTTCCTTGTGTAGAAAAAGACAGATATGAATAATGAAATAATCAGATATTTAGATCGTCTGTGGCAATAGATTCCAGCTGTCTTGGACGATATAATCATTGTTTTATGTAATTAAATAATCAAATAATGAGTTCATGCAACATCATCCATTTCCCTAAGGTGGCTCCAAATCAGGCTCATGAACGATGCTGTCGTGTTTAATTTAAATATTTTAACGACATAATTGACATTAAGATGGTCTATAATAATTGCCTCCCACATCACCTAACCTCAGTCCACTGAAATCCAAAAATCAATAAGTCTACTCTAACAAATGGATTATCACCTTCCTGAAGTAAGTCAACAATGGCAAACTCACCTTTTGATAAATAATTGTGAGTCTTACTATCTTTTATTCCCTAGTTTCACATCTTAGGAGAGAGAGTATTCATAAACGGAAGATATTGTACTGTGTCTCTACAGACTACGTTTTCTGATGATTAGGTAATCTTGAATTTGGTAACTAGTAAAAGCTGTAGGCACACTTCCAGAGGTAAGGATATGACTTATTTAGGCGAATCAAATGCTGTCATGAAAAGTTTTAGGAGATAGTTATTTTGGGAGACTGTAATGTCCCATGATAACACTTTTTCGAATCTGCTCTCTGGTCCTTGGCCCATGTTACCAGGATACAGAATGCAAGCAGGGTTGCTAGGCAACATTTATGAACCAACATTCTGTCACATTCTAGTGCCCCTGCCGCATGCTAAAAGGAGTATACCCAGCAAGGAACTAACCTTACATCCTCTCCTAGATTCTCACAAAAACAGAGCAGGGCTCTTTCTTTTGAGTTACAAATATTTACCACTCTCTCAAGCTACAATATGCCTATAGTGACATAAGCACAAAAATGAAAGCATCATTGTGCCATTCAAGTACAATGATGAGTATTTTAAACCTGTTTTCTATGCTTCAATTTTCTAATTTCTAGAACGGAAACAATAGAATTAGTCGTCTCTACCATTATCCTTTTCTCTTTATTGAAAAGAAAATAAACTCCTCTTCATTCTCTTACCTTTAGAGGAGCTTGATGCCATGGTTTCTCAAAGTGGTTTAGATGTGCATTAGGCTAACAATTAAGGATTTTGAGCAGTGTCTTCTATTTCTTTCAGTCATTTTGGATTCCTCAATTGACTGTTTTCTATTAAGTCCTGTACTCATCATTCTAATACGATTATTTAGAGTGATTTATTTTTGGTGGTGTGTCATGTTAACAGTCCGACAGAGTTCATTAGATGAGATTCCCTGATCAGGAGATTATTCAGTTATTCCATTTTTAAAATCGGTGGTCACTGTGTCCTTCATGGGTCAGTTCTGTTGCAACCTCTCAGAAACCGATGATGCGAAACAGTACAGTTTTTTGAAAATCTTATAATCATTCGATTGTTAAAAATCAGTAGTCACTGTATAATGCAGTGTCCCCCATTCTCTGGGCACTACTTCTGGTACCGATCTCCTTCTGTGTCGATCCCACAGAAGCCATATGACAGATGACACCATCATTACTTATGCTATCAAATGAGTCAATATTTGGATAGTCCTCCATACTTAACTTTCATAAGATGGAACCCAACTCCAGTGATTGCCAATGAAGTAGTACTTAGATAATCAAATAATGCCACGTGATTAACTCCCATGGAAGAATGGCCCGACTCCAGTCAAGAAGAACAACATCTTCATCGATTTAAATAATGAATACATAATGAAAAATTATTGAATAATGTCACGGTGGTGCATACTTAAATCTCACCTGGAGTAGTCAGACTGATCTCTTCCTGGAATAATGAGGAATTTAAAAAATTAAATTGATAATTAACTAGTGGACCTTTTATATTAACACTGATGAGATGGCACCAAAGTCGTAAACCTATTGCAGCTGTAAAGATCTATTTACATAGCTGAATGGTGAAGTAATGAGATGATATTACATAATCAACTACCAAAATATGACTCCAAAAGGGACTTCTGGTCCATAACATTACCTGTATTTTAAAATACGTAATTTAAATGATGAATTATTAATTAATTTCCTAGTTTAACAGTTAAAGAACTAAGTGTAGTATTCAATGATTGATGGTCTGGTACAACAGTCTCCCCTAAGGAGGCTCAAAACTCCAGTGATCACTGAATAAATGATGAAAGGTTTTCATAATTAAATGAATAAACATTAAACAAGTGGATGGTGTTTTATGCATGAAGCCTAAATGACTGCTCAATACTGAAGAGACATTGAGTTCTTAATCATAGATTTGAACAAATAAATGAATGAATAAAGAGAGAGATTCTCATAATTCACCCATAGAGGGATAACAAAATGATATCAACCTAGATTTAAATAAAGGAAGGAAATAAGAAAGAAATAAAGGAAGGAAGGAAGTAAGAAAGGAAGAAAGAAAGATAGAAAGAATTCACAAGATACAATTTAACACCAACAACAAGGTGGATCCAAGACTCCACTCTTCCTGGAGTAGAAAAAGACAGATTTGAATACTGAAATAATCAGATAGTTAGTTCATCTCACATACTTGAGTGTGAGGCAAGGTGGCGCCAAACTTCAGGGATCACAGATTATATAATGAAAGAATTTAATAATTACATCTTTAAATAAGTAAGCCATTGACATTTTTTTGTATCATCAATTCCTGGGCAGACTTGCCAGGTATGAAACTGTATGCTGTCATCACGCATTTTTAAAATGCATCAGTTAATCATCAGAGAATCATACTGTCTTCCCTGATGAATTCAATTGGCCTGACATCATCACAAGCACCTGAATCTCTGTTGTGGTGCGGCAGGACGTGAGATATAGTAACACTGACGAGATGGCACCAAAGTCATCAACCTATCGCTGATGTAAAGATCAATTTACATAGCTAAATGATGAAGTAATAAGATGATATTACATCATCAACTCCCAAAATCTGACTCCAAAAGGGAATTCTGGTCCCTAACATTACCTGTATTTTAAATACGTAAATTAAATGATGAATTATTACTTAATTTCCTAGTTTAACAGTTAAAGAATTAAGTGTAGTATTAGATGATGTGATGGTCTGGTACAACGGTCTCCCCTAAGGAGGCTCAAAACTCCAGTGATCACTGAATACATACTGACAGATTTTCATAATTAAATGAATAAACATTAAACAAGTGGGTGGTGTTTTATGCGTGAAGCCTAAATGATTGCTCAATAGTGAAGAGACATTGAATTCTTAATCATAGATTTGAACAAAAAAATGAATGAATAAAGAGATAATTTCTCTTAGTTCACCCCTAGAGAGATAACAAAATGATATCAACATTGATTTAAATAAAGAAATGAAGAAAGATAGAAAGAAAAATAGATAGATAGAAAGAACCCACAAGATACAATTTAACACCAACAAGGTGGATACAGACTCCACTCTCCCTGGAGAGGAAAGGACAGATTTGAATAATGAAATAATCAGATAGTTAGATGGTCTGTCACACTTGAGTCACACAAGGTGGCGCCAAACTTCAGGGATCACAGATTATATAATGAAAGAATTTAATATTTACGTCTTTAAATATGTAAGTCGTTGACCTTTTTGTAACATCAATTCCTGGGCAGACTTGCCAGGTATGAAACTGTATGCTGTCATCACGCATTTTTAAATGCCATCAGTTAATCATCAGATAATCATACTATCTTGCCTGATGAACTCTGTTGGCCTGACCTCATCACAAGCCCCTGAATCTCTGTTGTGGTGCAGCAGGATGTGAGATAATGGGCCCAATCCAGGCGTAGCAGTAGTAGTCACAATGATGATAACAGCTGAAAAGTGGGCTGCAGCATAGCTGAGAGAGATATATTCTTCTGTGTTCTGAGTCGTCATCCTTTTGCCAGGTCTCAGTGATGGTGCCGACCTCCTAGTGCCACTCCTTCTCATGTTAGATCACAACCGATGTGAAGATGTGGAGGAAGAGCAGGTAGTCAACACCAGACCACGATGCCGGCCTTGGTGAAGTACTTGTACTTCTGGGAGGGCACCGTGCAACCTTCTGGACTCAATCATCCAGCAACCCTCGTACTCTGGGTGATGCTCTGGCCATTTCTACAACTTTCCTAACCTTGTCCCTGACAGATATTTGCACCCTAACCGTATTCGGTGATGGCACTGTCTGTCGTTTACATAATTTAAAGAATTAAATAAGTCAGTAATGGGTAAATGTCACAATAAATAGGGGATGTAGTATTTTACTGGCAGGGAAGCATAGCCAGACTCCAGGCATGAAGGATGTCATCATCATCAATTGAGTCAATGAATCATAAAATGTGATGATATTGCACATTAACTCCACAAAGGGGAGCTTTACAGGTCTCTTCATGGAATGGAGGATTGTTGTTTACATAACAATACAAATATTTACATTATCTTGGGTATTAACACAGATTGTCAACTTAAATACATTAATTATGTAATTAGATGATCTGTGGCACCAGATTCCTGGTGTCATGGACGATATAATCATTGTTTTATATAATTAAATAATCAAATAATGAGTTCATGTACCATCATCCACTTCCCTAAGGTGGCTCCAAACCAGGCTTATGAAAGATGATGTCGTGATTAATTTAAATATTTTAACTGCATAATTGATATTAAGATGGTCTATAATAATTGCCTCCCACTTCGCGTCACCACAATCCACTGATCATGGATTACTAATGTCCTATTTTAATAATCAAATAACAACACAATCAAAGGATGAAATGGTCTGCCATACTCCACACAATTGTCTCTCAGTTGACTCCCACATGATTGTGGGAAACTCCCAGGTTCATCCCTTATTTAATCGCAGAGCAGAGTAGTAACATGTTTAAATGCTGAACTGTCATTGTGTATGCAGGGTTTTTAGAAGATATCACATATTTAATGTTGGACGGCTGCCTCAAAAGAGATGGACTGAAATCCAACAATCACTACGTCTACTCTAACAGATGGATTATCACCTTCCTGAAGGAAGTCAACAAGTGCAAACTCACCTTTTGATGAATAATTGTTCCATAGTTTTTCTTCTTAGGAGAGAGAGTATTCATAAACAGAAGACTTTGAACAGTTTCTCCACAGACTACGTTCAGTGATGATCAGGTAATCTTGAATTTGGTAACCAGTAAAAGCTGTAGGCACACTTCCAGAGGTGTGGCTATGGCTTTTTTAGGCGAATCAAATGCTGTCATTAAATTTTTAGGAGGTAGTTATCTTGGGAGACTGTAATGTCCCATGTTATCCCATTCTTGAAGCTTCTCTCTGGTCCTTGGCACATGATACCAGGATACAGAATGCAAGCAGGGTTGCCAGGCAACATTTATGAACCAACATTCTGTCACATTCTAGTGCCCCTCCCACATGCTAAATGGAGTATACCCACCAATGAACTAACCTTACAGCCTCACTGAGTTTCTCACAAAAACAAAGCAGGGCTCTTTCTTTTGAGTTCTACATATTTACCCGTCTCTCAAGCTACAACACGCCTATAGTGATATAAGCATGAAAACGAAAGAATCATTGTGCCATTCAAGTACAATGATGAGTATTTTACTCTTGTTTTCAATTCTTCAATTTGCTAATTTCTAGAATGGAAACAATACAGTTAATCGCCTCTACCATAATCCTTTTCCCTTTCTTGAAAATAAAATAAACTCCTATTCATCCTCTTACCTTTAGAGGAGCTTGACCCCATGGTTTCTCAGAGTTGTGTAGATTTGCATTAGGTTGATGATTAAGGATTTTGAGCAGTGTCTTATGTTTCTTTCAGTCATTTTGGATTCCTCAATTGACTTTTCTCTATTAAGTCCTGTACACCGCTTTCTAATATGGTTATTTAGAGTGATTAATTGTTGGTGGTGTGTCATGTTATCAGCCCGACAGAGTTCATTAGATCAGATTCTCTGATCAGGAGATTATACAGTTATTCCATTTTTAAAATGGGTGGTCACTGCGTCCTTCATGGGTCAGTTCTGTTGCAACCGCTCAGAAACTGATGATGCGAAACAGTACAGTTTTTTAAAATCGTGTAATCATTCGATTGTTAAAAATCTACTACTACGTAATCAGTAATCACTGCATAAGGCAGTGTCCCCCATTCTCTGGGCACTGCTTCTGGTACCGATCTCCTGCTCTTTCAATCCCACATGACCATCATTACTTACGCAGTCAAATAAGTTAATAATTGGATAGTCCTCCATACTTAACTTTCAAAAGATGGAACCATACTCCAGTGATTGTCAAGGAAGTAGTACTTAGATGATTAAATAATGCCACGTGATTAACTCCCATGGAGGAATCGCCCGACTCCCGTCAAGAAGAACATCTTCATCGATTTAAATAATTAATATATAATGAAAAATGATTGAAAAATGACATGGTGGTGCACACTTAAATCCCACATGGAGTAGTCAGAATGATCTCTTCCTGGAATAATGATGTTTTTAAAAAATTAAATTGATAATTAATTAGTCGGCCTTTTATAGTAACACTGACGAGATGGCACCAAAGTCCCAAACCTATCGCTGATGTAAAGATCTATTTACACAGCTAAATGATGAAGTAATGAGATGATATTACATCATCAACTCCCACAATCTAACTCCAAAAGGGACTTAGAGTCCATAACATTACCTGTATTGTAAATACGTCAATTAAATGATGATTTATTACCTAATTTCCTAGTTTAACAGTTAAAGAAGCAAGTGTAGTATTAGATTATGTGATGGTCTGGTACAACGGTCTCCCCTAAGGAGGCTCAAAACTCCAGTGATCACTGAATACATAATGACAGATTTTCATAATTAAATGAATAAACATTAAACAAGTGGGTGGTGTTTTATGCGTGAAGCCTAAATGATTGCTCAATACTGAATAGACATTGAGTTCTTAATCTTAGATTTGAACAAAAAATGAATGAATAAAGAGAAAGTTTCTCATAATTCACCCTTAGAGAGATAACAAAATGATATCAACATTGATTTAAATAAGGAAAGGAAGAAAGAAAGAAAGAATTCCCAAGATACTATTTAACACCACCATGGTGGATCAAGACTACACTCTTCCTGGAGTAGAAAAAGACAGATTTGAAGAATGAAATAATCAGATATTTAGATAATCTGTCACACTTGAGTCACACAAGGTGGCGCCAAACTTCAGGGATCACAGATTATATAATGAAAGAATTTAATAATTACATCTTTAAATATGTAAGCCGTTGACCTTTTTTTGTAACATCAATTCCTGGGCAGACTTGCCAGGTATGAAACTGTATGCTGTCATCACACAATTTTAAAATGCCATCAGTTAATCGTCAGATAATCATACTGTCTAGCCTGATGAACTCTGTTGGCCTGACCTCATCACAAGCCCCTGAATCTCTGTTGTGTTGTGGCAGGACGTGAGATAATGGGCCCAATTCTGGCATAGCAGTAGTAGCCACAATGTTGATAACAGCTGAAAAGATGGCTACAGCAGGGGCATCACCAGCATAGCTGAGAGAGAGAGATGTTCCTCCGTGTTCTGAGTCGTCATCCTTTTGCCAGGTCTCGGTGATGGTGCCGACCTCCTAGTGCCACTCCTTCTTCTCATGGTAGATCACAACTGGTGTGAAGATGTGGAGGAAGAGCAGGTAGTCAACACCCAGACCACCGTGCCGGCCTTGATGAAGTCCTTGTACTTCTCGGAGGGCACCGTGCAACATTCTGGACTCAATCACCCAGCATCCCTCGTACTCTGGGAGATGCATAGATCATTCAGAAAACGCTCTGCCCATGTCTACAACTTTCCTAACCTTGTCCCTGACAGGTATTTGCACCCTAACCGTAATCGGTGATGGCACTGTCCTTCGTTTGCCTAATTTAAAGAATTAAATAAGTTAGTTATAGCTAACTGTCAAAATCAATAGGTGATGTAGCATTTTACTGGCAGGGAAGCATGGCCAGACTCCATTCATGAAGGATGTCATCATCACCAATTGAGTCAATGAATCATAAAATGTGTAGATATTGCACATTATCTCCACAAGAGGGAGCTTTACAGGTCTCTTCATGGAATGGAGGATTGTTGTTTACATAATATACAAATATTTACATTATCCTGGGGATTAACACAGATTGTCAGTTTAAAGTAATTAATTACGTAATTAGGTGATCTGTTGCACCAGATTCCAGGTGTCATGGACGATAAAATCATTGTTTTATATAACTAAATAATCAAATAATGAGTTCATGTAACATCATCCACTTCCCTAAGGTGGCTCCAAACCAGGCTCATGAACGATGCTGTCGTGATTAATTTAAATATTTTAAATACATAATTGATATAAGATGGTCTATAATAATTGCCTCCCACATCGCGTCACCACAATCCACTGATCATGGATTATCTAAAGTCCAATTTTAATAAACAAATAACAACATAATCAGAGGATGAAATGGTCTGCCATGCTCCACACAATTGAGTCTCAGTTGACTCCCACATGATTGTGGGAAATTCCAAGTTTCATCCCTTATTTAATCGCAGAGCAGGGTAGTAACATGTTTAAATGCTGAACTCTCATTGTGTATGCAGGGTTTTTAGAAGATATCACATATTTAATGTTGGACGGATGCCTCAAAAGAGATGGACTAAAATCTAACAATCGCTAAGTCTACTCTAACAAACGGATTATCACCTTCCTGAAGGAATTCAACAATGTCAAACTCACCTTTTTGATGAATAATCGTGAGTCTTATTATCTTTTGTTCCATAGTTTTACTTCTGAGGAGAGAGAGTATTCATAAATAGAAGTCTCTGAACTGTTTCTCCACAGCCTATGTCCTCTGATGAGGTAATCTTGCATTTGGTAACCAGAAAAAGCCATAGGCAAACTTCCAGAGGTATGGCTATGACTTGGTTAGGCGAATCAAATGCTGTCATGAAAAGTTTTAGGAGATAGTTATCTTGGGAGACTGTAATGTCCCAAGATAACTCTTTCTCGAAGCTGCTCTCTCGTCCTTGGCCCATGATACCAGGATACAGAATGCAAGCAGGGTTGCCAGGCTACATTTATGAACCAACATTCTGTCACATTCTAGTTCCCCTCCCACAGGCTTAAAGGAGTATACCCAACGATGAACTAACCTTACAGCCTCACTGAGTTTCTCACAAAAACAAAGCAGGGCTCTTTCTTTTGTGTTCTACATATTTACCCGTCTCTCAAGCTACAACATGCCTATAGTGACATAAGCATGAAAACGAAAGCATCATTGTGCCCATCAAGTACAGTGATGAGTATTTTAAACCTGTTTTCTATGCTTCAATTTGCTAATTTCTAGAATGGAAACAATACAGTTAATCGCCTCTACCATAATCCTTTTCCCTTTCTTGAAAATAAAATAAATTCCTCTTCATCCTCTTACCATTAGAGGAGCTTGACCCCATGGTTTCTCAGAGTTGTGTAGATTTGCATTAGGCTGATGATTAAGGATTTTGAGCAGTGTCTTATGTTTCTTTCAGTCATTTTGGATTTCTCAATTGACTGTTCTCTATGAAGTCCTGTAATCCGATTTCTTATATGGTTATTTAGAGTGATTAATTGTTGGTGGTGTGTCATGTTATCAGCCCGACATCTTTCTTTAGATGAGATTCCCTGATCAGGAGATTATTCAGTTATTCCATTTTTAAAATCGGTGGTCACTGTGTCCTTCGTGGGTCAGTTCTGTTGCAACCACTCAGAAACCCATGATGCGAAACAGTACAGTTTTTTTTTTTTTTTTAAATCGTGTAATCATTGGATTGTTAAAAATCTACTATTATGTAATCGGTAATGACAGTATAAGGCAGTGTCCCCCATTCTCTGTGCACTGCTTCTGGTAACGATCTGTTGCTGTGTCAATCCCACAACAGCCAAATGACAGATGACACCATCATTACTTACGCAATCAAGTAAGTTAATAATGGGATGGTCCTCCATACTTAACTTTCATAAGATGGAACCAAACTCCAGTGATTGTCAAGGAAGGAGTACTTAGATGAATAAATACTGCCACATGATTAACTCCCATGGAGGAATGGACCGACTGCAGTCAAGAAGAACATCTTCTTGATTTAAATAATGAACATATAATGAAAACTGATTGAATAATGTCATGGTGGTGCATACTTAAATCTCACATGGAGTAGTCAGACTGATCTCTTCCTGGAAAAATGAGGAATTTAAAAAATTAAATTGATAATTAATTAGTGGGCCTTTTATATTAACACTGATGAGATGGCACCAAAGTCCTAAACCTATCGCTGATGTAAAGATCTATTTACCTAGCTAAATGGTGAAGTAATGAGATGATATTACATCATCAACTACTATAATCTGACTCCAAAAGGGACTTATGGTCCATAACATTACCTCTATTTTAAATACGTAATTTAAATGATGAATTATTAATTAATTTCCTAGTTTAACAGTTAAAGAACTAAGTGTAGTATTAGATGTCATGACTGTCTGGTACAACGGTCTCCCCTAAGGAGGCTCAAAACACCAGTGATCACTTTATACATAATGACAGATTTTCATAATTAAATGAATAAACATTAAACAAGTGGATGGTGTTTTATGCGTGAATCCTAAATGACTGCTAAATAATGAAGAAGCATTGAGTTCTTAATCATAGATTTGAACAAAAAAATGAATGAAGAGATAGTTTCTCATAATTTACCCCTAGAGAGATAACAAAATGATATCAACATAGATTTAAATAAAAGAATTAAGTAAGTAAGAAAGAAAGAAAGAGTGGAAGGAAAGAAGGAAGGAAGGAAGGGAGGAATGAAAAAAAGAAAGAATTCACAAGATACAATTTAACACCAACAAGGTGGATCACAGACTCCACTCTTCCTGGAGTAGAAAAATACAGATTTGAATAATGAAATAATCAGATAGTTAGATCGTCTGTCACACTTGAGTGTGACACAATGTGTCGCCAAACTTCAGGGATCTCAGATTACATAAAGAAAGAATTTAATAATTACATCTTTAAATAAGTAAGCAGTTGACCTTTTTTTGTATCATCAATTCCTGGGAAGACTTTACAGATATGAAAATGTATGCTGTCGTCATGCATTTTTAAAATGCCATCAGTTAATCGTCAGATAATCATACTGTCTTGCCTGATGAATTCTGTTGGCCTGACATCATCACAAGCACCTGAATCTCTATTGTGGTGCGGCAGGACATGAGATAATGGACCCAATCCTGGCGGAGCCGTAGTAGCCACAATGTTGATAACACCTGAAAAGATGGCTGCAGCAGGGGCATCAATAGCATAGCTGAGAGAGAGATATTCTTCCGTGTTCTGAGTCGTCATTCTTTTGCCAGGTCTCAGTGATGTTGCTGGCATGCTAGTGCCACTCCTTCTTCTCATGGTAGAACACATCCGATGTGAAGATGTGGAGGAAGAACAGGTAGTCAAAAGCCAGACCACCGTGCTGGTCTTGGTGAAGTACTTGTACTTCTCAGAGGGCACCGTGCAACCTTCAGGACTCAATCACCCAGCATCCCTCCTACTCTGGAAGATGCATAGATCATTCAGAAAATGCTCTGCCCATGTCTACATCTTTCCTAACCTTTTCCCTGACAGATATTTGCACCCTAACCATAAACGGTGATGTCATTGTCGGTCGATTACATAATTTAAAGAATTTAATAAGTCAGTAATAGCTAACTGTCACAATAAATAGGTGATAGCATTTTACTGGCAGGGAAGCATGGTCAGATTCCAGGCATGAAAGATGTCATCATCATCAATTGAAAAAATGAATTGTAAAATGTGATGATATTGCACATTATCTCCACTAGGGGAGCTTTACAGGTCTCTTCATGGAATGGAGGATTGTTGTTTACATTACTATAAAAATATTTACATCATCTTGGGGATTAACACAGATTGTCAACTCAAATACATTAATTATGTAATTAGATCATCTGTGGCACCAGATTCCATGTGTCATGGACAATATAATCATTGCTTTATGTAATTAAATAATCAAATAATGAGTTCATGTAACATCATCCACTTCCCTGAGGTGGCTACAAACCAGGCTCATGAACGATGCTGTCATGATTAATTTAAATATTTTAACTACGTAATTGACATTAAGATGGTCTATAATAATTGCCTCCCACATCAAGTCACCAAATCAACTGATCATGGGTTATCTAATGTACTATTTTAAAATCAGGGCCAGGGCCCGGTCCATGGCCAGGGCCAGGGCCAAAATTAAATTGATAATAAATTAAATGATAATAAATTGAATAGATAATAAATTAGTAGGCATTTTATATTAACACTGACGAAATTTCACCAAATTCCTAAATTTATCGCTGATGTAAATATCTCTTTATATAGCTAAATGATGAAGTAATGAGATGATGTTACATCAGCTCCCAAAATCTGACTCCAAATTAGACTTATGGTTCATAAAATTACTTGTATTTTAAATTCATTAATTAAGTGATGAATTATCATTTAATTTTCTAGCTTAACAGTTAAGGAAGGAAATGTAGTATTCGATGATGTGATGGTCTGGCATGATGGAATCCCCTAAGGAGACAAAATCCTTTGATCCTTAAGGATCAGAACTCCAGTGATCATTGAATACTTAATGACAGATTTTCTTAATTAAATGAATAAACTTTAAACCAGTGAATGGTGTTTTATGTGTGAAGCCTAAATGATTGCTCAATACTGAAGGGTCATTGAGTTCTTAATCATAGATATGAACAAAAAAATGAATGAATAAAGAGATCATTTCTCATAATTAATACCTACAGAGATAACAATTTGATATCAACATTGATTTAAAGAAAGAAAGAGAAAGATATCAGAGGAGATAATTTAAACCTACATGGTAGATCCACACTCCACTCTTCCTGTAGTAGAAAAAGAAAGATTTGTATAATGAAATAATCAGATAGTTAGATCTTCTGTCACACTTGAGTCACACAAAGTGGCACCATACTTCAGGGTTCACAGATTATATAATGAAAGAATTTAATAATTACATCTTTAAATATGTAAGTCTTTGTCCTTATTTGTATCTTCAAATCCTGGGCAGACTTGACAGATATTGAAATGTATGATGTCATCAAGGATTTTTCAAATGCCATGAGTTAATCGTCAGATAATCATACTGTCTTGCATGATGAATTCTGTTGACCTGACATCATCACCAGAACCTGAATCTCTGTTGTGGCGCTGCAGGATCTGAGATAATGGGCCCATTCCTGGCTTAGAAGTAGTAAACAAGATGTTGCTATCAGCTGAAAAGATGGCTGCTACTGGGGCATAACCAGCATATCTGAGAGAGGGATGTTCTTCCCTGTTCTGGGTCGTCATCATTTTGACAGGTCTCGGTGATGGTGCTGACCTCCTAGTGCCACTACTTCTTCACATGTTAGAACACTACCGATGTGAAGATGTGGAGGAACAGCAGGTAGTCATCACACAGAGCACCATGCCGGCCTTGGTGTAGTCCTTGTACTTCTAGAATGGCCCCGAGCAATCTTCTGGACTCAATCATCCAGCATCCTTTTTACACTTGGAGATGCATAGATCATTCAGAAAATGTTCTGCCCATGTCTACATCTTTCCTAACCTTGTCCCAGACAGATATTTGCACACTAATCATAATCAGTGATGGCATTGCCTGTCGCTTACATAATTTAAAGAGTTAAATTAGTCAGTAATAGCTAACTGTCACAATAAATAGGTGATGTAGCATTTTACTGGCAGGGAAGCATGGCCAGACTCCACTCATGAAGGATGTCATCATCCTCAATTGAGTCAATGTATCAAAAAATGTGATGATATTTCACTTTATCTCCACAAGAGGAAGCTTTACAGGTCTCTTCATGGAATGGAGGATGTTTGGTTTATATAACTTTATAAATATTTACATTATCTTGGGTATTAACACAGACTGTCAATTTAAATACTTCAATTGTGTAATTACATGATCTGCGGCACCAGATTCCAGGTGTTATGGATGATATAATCATTGTTTTATGTAGATACATAATCAAACAATGAGTTCATGTAACATCATGCACTTCCCTAAGGGGCTCCAAACCAGGCTCTTGAAAGATGCTGTCGTGATTAATTTACATATTTTAACTAAAAAATTGATATTTAGATGGTCCTTAATAATTGCTTTCCACATCATGGAATCAGCTCATCATGGATTATCTAATGACCTATTTTAATAATCAAATAGCAACATAATCAGATGATAAAATTGTATGCCATAGTCGACACAATGACTCTCACCGACTCCTACAAGATTGTGGGAAACTCGCAGGATCATCCCTTACTAATCGAAGAGCAGAGTCATGAAATGTTTAAATGCTGAAATGTCTTTGTGTATGCAGGGTTTTTAGAAGATCCTGCAGATTTCATGTTGGACGGCTGACTCGAAAGAGATGGGCTGCAATCCAAAAATCCCTAAGTCTACTTTAACAAATTAATTATCACTATCCAGAAGGAAGTTAACAATGAAAAACTCACCTTTTGATGAATAATTGTGAGTCTTATTATCTTTGTTTCCATGGTATTAATTCTTAGGAGAAAGAGATTTCATAAACAGAAGAAATTGAATGTTCTCTGATAATTTGGTAATCTAGAATTTGGTGACCAATAAAAGCTGTATGCAAACTTCCAGAGATTTGGCTATGACTTGCTTAGGGAAATCAAATGCTGTCATTGAAAGTTTAAGGAGATAGTTATCTTGGGAGACTGTAATGTCCCATGATAACACTTTCTCGAAGCTGCTTTCTGGTACTTGGCCCATGATAACAGAACACAGAATGCATGCAGGGTTGCCAGGCAACATTTAAGAAAAAACATTCTGTCACATTCTAATGCCCCTCCCACATGCTAAAAGGAGCATACCTAAAGATGAACTAAACTTACAGCCTCACTGATTTTCTCACAAAAACAAAGCAGGGCTCTTTCTTTTGGGTTCTACATATTTACCTGTCTCTCAAGCTTCAACATGCCTATAGTGACATAAGCATGAAAACGAAAGCATCATAATGCTATTCAAGTACAATAATGAGTATTTTAAACTTTTTTTTCTATGCTTCAATTTTCTAATTCATAGAATGGATACAATACAAATAATCGACTCTACCATAATCCTTTTCTCATTTTTGAAAATAAAATAATACCTCTTCATCTTCTGCTATTTAGAGGAGCTAGATCACATGTTTTCTCGCCATTGTTTAGATTTGAATTGGTCCAGAACAGCCATGCTCAGGGCCAGGACCAGGGCCAGGGCCAGGGCCAGGGCCAGGGCCGGGGCCAGGGCCAGGTCTAAAATGAAATTGATAATAAATTAGTAGGCAATTTATAATAACACTGATGAAATGGCACCAAAGACCTAAGAACATCACTGATGTAATGATCTCTTTATATATCTAAATGATGAAGTAATGTGATGATGTTAAATCAACTCCCAAAATCTGACTCCAAAAGGGACTTATGGTAAATAAAATTACCTGTAATTTAAATTTATTAATTAAGTGATGAATTATCATTTAATATCCTAGTTTAACAGTCAAGGACTTAAGTGTAGAATTCGATGATGTGAGTGTCTGGCACGATGGACTTCCCTAAGGAGGCTCAAAACTCCAGTGATCACTGAATACATAATGACAGATTTTCATAATTAAATGAATAAACTTTAAAGCAGTGAATGGTGATTTATGCGTTAAGCCTAAATGATTGCCTAATACTGAAGGGTCATTGTATTCTTAATCATAGTTATAAAAAAATGAATGAATAAAGAGATAGTTTCTCATAATTAACCCCTAAAGAGATAACAAAATGATATCAACATTGATTTAAATAATGAAAGGAAGAAAGAAAGATAGAAAGAATGAAAGAATTCACAAGATACAATTTAACACCAACAAGGTGGATCCAGTCTCCACTCTTCCTGGAGGAGAAAAAGACATATTTGTATAATGAAATAATCAGATAGATCGTCTGTCATACTTGAGTCACACAAGGTAGCGCCAAACTTCAGGGATCATAGATTATATAATGAAAGAATTTAATAATTATATCTTTAAATATGTACGTCGTTGAAATTTTTTTGTTTGTTCAATTCCTGCGCAGACTTGACAGATATGGAAATGTATGCTGTCATCAAGGATTTTTAAAATGCCATAAGTTTATCATCAGATAATCATACTGTCTTGCATGATGAATTCTGTTGGTCTTACATCATCACCAGCACCTAAATCTCTGTTGTGGTGCTGCAGGATCTAAGATATTGGGCCCATTCCTGGCTTAGAAGTAGTAACCATGATGCTGCTATCAGCTGAAAAGAAGGCTGCAGCAGGGGCATAACCAGCATATCTGAGGGAGTGATGTTCTTCCGTGTTCTGGGTCATCATCCTTTTGACAGGTCTCGGTGATGGTGCCGACTTCCTAGTGCCACTACTTCTTCTCATGGTCGATCACACCCGATGTGAATATGTGGAGGGACAGGAGGTAGTCCACACCCAGACCACCATGACGGCCTTAGTGTAGTCTTGTACTTCTCGAATGGCCCCGAGCAATCTTCTGGACTCAATCATCCAGCATCCTTTTTACTCTTGGAGATGCATAGATCATTCAGAAAATGCTCTGCCCATGTCTACATCTTTCCTAACCTTGTCCCTGACAGATATTTGCACACTCATCCTAATCGGTGATGGCATTGTCTATCGCTTACATAATTTAAAGAATTAAATAAATCAGTAATAGCTAACTGTCACAATAAATAGGTGATGTAGCATTTCACTGGCAGGGAAGCATGGCCACACTCTACTCATGAAGGATGTCATCATCCTCAATTGAGTCAATGAATCATAAAATGTGATGATATTGCACTTTATCTCCACAAGAGGAAGCTTTACAAGTGTCTTCATGGAATGGAGGATGTTTGGTTTATATATTTATAAATATTTACATTATCTTGGGTATTAACACAGACTGTCAATTTAAATACATTAATTATGTAATTAGATGATCTGTGGCACCAGATTCCAGGTGTTATGAATGATATAATCATTGTTTTATATAGATACATAATCAAACAATGAGTTCTTGTAACATCATCCACTTCTCTAAGTGGCTCCAAACCAGGCTCTTGAAAGATGCTGTCGTGATTAATTTACATATTTTAACTAAAAAATTGATATTTAGATGGTCCATAATAATTGCTTCGCACATCATGGAATCCACTCATCATGGATTATATAATGTCCTATTTTAATAATCAAATAACAACATAATCAGATGATAAAATGGTATGCCACAGTCCACACAATGACTCTCACCGACTCCTACATGATTGTGGGAAACGCGCAGGATCATCCCTTATTAATCGGAGAGCAGAGTCGTGAAATGTTTAAATGCTGAAATGTCTTTATGTATGCAGGGTTTTTAGCAGATCCTGCATATTTCATGTTGGACGGCTGCCTAAAAAGAGATGGGCTGCAATCCAATAATCCCTAAGTCTACTTTAACAAATGAATTGTCACTATCATGAAGGAAATTAACAATGACAAATTCACCTTTTGATGAATAATTGTGAGTCTTATTATCTTTGTTTCCACAGTATTAATTCTTAGGAGAGAGAGAATTCATAAACAGAAGAGATTGAATGTTCTCTGATAATTAGGTAATCTAGAATTTGGTGACAACTAAAAGCTGTAGACAAACTTCCAGAGATTTGGATATGACTTTCTTAGGGAAATCAAATGCTGTCATTAAAAGTTTAAGGAGATAGTTATCTTGGGAGACTGTATTGTCCCATGATAACACTTTCTCGAAGCCGCTCTCTGGTACTTGGCCCATGATAACAGAATACAGAATGCATGCAGGGTTGCCAGTCAACATTTAAGAACCAACATTCTGTCACATTTTAGTGCCCCTCCCACATGCTAAAAGGAGCATATCTAAAGATGAACTAAACTTACAGCCTCACTGATTTTCTCACAAAAACAATGCAGGGCTCTTTCTTTTGTGTTCTACACATTTACCTGTCTCTCAAGCTTCAACATTCCTATAGTGAAATAAGCATGAAAACGAAAGCATCATAATGCCATTCAAGTACAATAATGAGTATTTTAACCTTTTTTTTTTCTATGCTTCAATTTTCTAATTCCTAGAATGGATACAATACAAATAATCGATTCTACCATAAACCTTTTCTCATTTTTGAAAATAAAATAATACCTCTTCATCTTCTGCTATTTAGAGGAGCTAGATCACATGTTTTCTTGGCATTGTTTAGATTTGAATTGGTCCAGAACAGCCAGGGCCAGGGCCAGGCCAGGGCCATGGCCAGGGCCAGGGCCAGGGCCAGGGCCAGGGCCAGGTCTAAAATTAAATTGATAATAAATTAGTAGGCACTTTATATTAACACTGACAAAATGGCACCAAAGACCTAAAAATATCACTGATGTAAAGTTCTCTTTATATATCTAAATGATGAAGTAATGAGATAATGTTATATCAACTCCCAAAATCTGACTCCAAAAGGGACTTACGATCCATAAAATTACCTGTATTTTAAATTCATTAATTAAGTGATGAATTATCATTTAATATCCTAGATTAACATTCAAGGACGTAAGTGTAGTATTCGATGATTGAGTGTCTGGCACGATGGACTTCCCTAAGGAGGCTCAAAACTCCAGTGATCACTGAATACATAATGACAGATTTTTATAATTAAATGAGTAAACTTTAAACCAGTGAATGGAGTTTTATGCGTGAAGCCTAAATGATTGCTCAATACTGAAGGGTCATTGTATTCTAATCATAGTTATAAAAAAATGAATGAATAAAGAGATAGTTTCTCATTCTTAACACCTAGAGAGATAACTAAATGATATCAACATTGATTTTAATAATGAAAGGAAGAAAGAAAGAAAGAAAGAAAGGAAGAAAGAAAGAAAGAAAGAAAGAATTCACAAGATACAATTTAACACCAACAAGGTGGATCCAGTCTCTACTCTTCCTGGAGGAGAAAAAACAGAATTGTATAATGAAATAATCAGATAGTTAGATCGTCTGTCACACTTGAGTCACACAAGGTGGCACCAAACTTCAGGGATTACAGATTATATAATGAAATAATTTAATAATTACATCTTTATATATGTAAGTCTTTGAAATTTTTTTGTATCTTCAAATCCTGGGAAGACTTGACAGATATGGAAATGTATGCTGTCATCAAGGATTTTTAAAATGCCATAAGTTAATCGTCAGATAATCATACTGACTTACATGATGAATTCTTTTGGTCTTACATCATCACCAACAGCTGAATCTCTGTTTTGGTGCTGCAGGATCTGAGATAGTGGGCCCATTTCTGACTTAGAAGTAGTAACCAACATGTTGCTATCAGGTGAAAAGAAGGCTGCAGCAGGGGCTTAACCAGCATATCTGAGAGAGAGAGATGTTCTTCCGTGTTCTGGGTCGTAATCCTTTGCCAGGTCTCAGAGATGGTGCCGACCTCCTAGTGCCACTACTTCTTCTCATGGTAGATCACACCCGATGTGAAGATGTGGAGGAACAGCAGGTAGTCCACACACAGACAACCATGCCAGCCTTGGTGAAGTCTTGTACTTCTCGAATTGCCCCTAGCAATCTTCTGGACACAATCATCCAGCATCCTTTTTACCCTGGGAGATGCATAGATCATTCAGAAAATGCTCTGCCCATGTCTACATCTTTCCTAACCTTGTCCCTGACAGATATTTGCACACTAGTCATAATCGGGGATGGCATTGTCTATCGCTTACATAATTTAAAGAATTAAATAAATCAGTAATAGCTAACTGTCTCAATAAATAGGTGATGTAGCATTTTACTGGCAGGGAAGCATGGCCAGACTCCAGTCATGAAGGATTTTATCATCCTCAATTGAGTCAATGTATCATAAAATGTGATGATATTGCACTTTATCACCACAAGAGGAAGCTTTACAGGTCTCTTCATGGAATCGAGTATTTTTGGTTTATATAACTTTATAAGTATTTAAATTATCTTGGGTATTAACACAGACTGTCAATTTAAATACTTTAATTATCTAATTAGATGATCTGTGGCACCAGATTCCAGGTGTCATGGATGATATAATCATTGTTTTATATAGATACATACTCAAACAATGAGTTCATGTACCATCATCCACTTCCCTAAGGGGCTCCAAACCAGGCTCTTGAAAGATGCTGTCGTGATTAATTTAAATATTTTAAATACAAAATTGATATTTAGATGGTCCATAATAATTGCTTCCCACATCATGCAATCCACTGATCATGGATTATCTAATGTCCTATTTTAATAATCAAATAACAACATAATCAGATGAAAAAATTGTATGCCATACTCGACATCGTTGACTCTCACCACTCCTACATGATTGTCGGAAACCCCTAGGATCATCCCTTATTTAATCGGAGAGCAGAGTCGTGAAATGTTTAAATGCTGAAATGTCTTTGTGTATGCAGGGTTTTTAGAAGATCCTGCAGATTTCATGTTGGACGGCTGACTCAAAACAGATGGACTGCAATCCAATAATCCCTTAGTCTACTTTAACAAATGGATTATCACTATCCTGAAGGAAATTAACAATGACTAATTCACCTTTTGATGAATAATTGTCAGTCTTATTATGTTTGTTTCCACAGTATTAATTCTTAGGAGAGAGAGAATTCATAAACCGAAGAAATAGAATATTCTCTGATAATTAGGTAATCTAGAATTTGGTGACCAGTAAAAGCTGTAGGCAAACTTCCAGAGATTTGTCTAAGACTTGCTTAGGGAAATCAAATGCTGTCATTGAAAGTTTAAGGAGATAGTTATCTTGGGAGACTGTAATGTCCCATGGTAACACTTTCTCGAAGCTGCTCTCTGGGACTTGGCCCATGATAACAGAATACAGAATCCATGCAGGGTTGCCAGGCAACATTTAAGAACCAACATTCTGTCACAATCTACTGCCCCTCCAACATGCTAAAGGAGCATACATAAAGATGAACTAACCTTACAGCCGCACTGATTTTCTCACAAAAACAAACCAGGGCTCTTTCTAATGTGTTCTACATATTTACCTGTCTCTCAAGCTTCAACATGCCTATAGTGACATAAGCATGAAAACGAAAGCATCATATTGCCATTCAAGTACAATAATGAGTATTTTAACCTTTTTTTTTTCTATGCTTCAATTTTCTAATTCCTAGAATGGATACAATACAAATAATCGACTCTACCATAAACCTTTTCTCATTTTTGAAAATAAAATAATACTTCTTCATCTTCTGCTATTTAGAGGAGCGAGATCACATGTTTTCTTGGCATTGTTTAGATTTGAATTGGTCCAGAACAGCCAGGGCCAGGGCCAGGGCCAGGGCCACGGCCAGGGCCAGGGCCAGGGCCAGGGCCAGGGCCAGGGCCAGGGCCAGGGCCAGGGCCAGGGCCAGGGCCAGGGCCAGGGCCAGGGCCAGGGCCAGGGCCAGGGCCAGGGCCAGGGCCAGGGCCAGGGGCTGGCATCCATGGAATTTTTATACTTGTAGAACATCTGTCCAGGACCTTCTCACTTTGTGGCTTTCCATGGAGTAGTCAGGTGTAATTTTCATAGGTCTGTCTTTATATGTTACCTTTAATTTTTCCTTTGCTGCTCTTAATGTAATTTCTTTATTTGTAAGTTAGATGTTTTGATTATTATATGTCGAGGAGTCCTTTTTTGTGTTTGGTGTGCTCATTGTCCTTTCATGGGCATGTCCCTCTTCATGTTGGGAAAGTTTTACTCAATGATTTTGTTGAATATGTTTTTGGCACCTTTGAGCTGGGCTTCTTCACCTTCCTCTATGCCTATTATTCTTAGGATTGGCCTTTTCACAGTTTCCCATATTTCCTCGATGTTTTGTGTTTAGGATTTGTTGGATTTATGATGTTCTTTGGTCGGTGAATTTATTTCCTCTACTTTATCTTCTGTGCCTGAGATTCTCTCTTCCATCTCTTGAATTCTGTTGGTTATGCTTGCATCTGTAGTTCCTGATCATTTGCCCAGTTTTTCCATTTCCAGCACTCCTTCGGTTTACATTTTATTTATTGTCTCCTTTTCCATTTTCAAGCATTGAAACATTACCTTCACTTGCTTAATTTTGTTTTCTGGCTTTCTGTACTCTCTTCAAGAAATTTGTTCAGTTTTTCCAATTCTTTGTTTGTTTTTTTCTTCCATTTTTAAGGTATTTTCTTACATCTTCATGTTTTATGGCAATAATTTTTAATTCGTTCTCTTCTACTTCATCTGCTTTGTTTTTTTCTGGTCCATTTGGTGTAGATTCCATAGATTCTGGTGCTGTTGTTCTTGTCATTCTGTTGTTAGGTGTTTTATTGTATGGCCATCTTCTCATAGCTTCTTCCCTGGTGTGTTTTGGCAGGTCAGAAGTTTGATATCTGTAGCTCTTGGTGCTCCAAGCACCCTGGGAAGTCTCTCCACAGTCAGGGCCCAGAAATGGGGCTATAAGTTCAGATTCCAGCAGAAGACTGGCAATACAAGTCAAAGATTTCGAGGGCTGGGACCCAGGATGTTCCTTACACTGATAGCCAGATCTAGCCTGGGCCTGGAACTCTCCAGCTGAGGCCTGTTTGGCATAACCCCTACAATGGCGGTCAAGGATCCACCCTGCAGGAACTCAGAGTGGTATCATGGAGACCGGCAATTCTCAGGGACGGGTCCAAAAATCCAGTAGAGGACTCTAGCCAAGTCCTGGCAATGGATGACAAATACTGGCTGATACTCTGGATGTTTCTGTACTGATAGGCAGATCAAGCTGGGACCTGGCATCTCCAGCTGAGGTCTCTTTAGCAGAGGCCCTACAATGGGGGCCCTTTCACTCACTACTTTAACAATATAAAAAGCCCCATTGAGAAGATTGATTTCTGTAAATCCAATCCTACACATTTACTTTGTATTACATAAAGCAATTCATATTGGAGGAAACTGTTAAGACTTTAAACACCTAAGTACCTGGGTTATAGGAATGAGTGCTCACAATATTGTGTATTCACAGGTGAAAATATGTTTGGTTGAAGATTTGATTTAATTTTAATTATGTAATGCCAGTGCATGGATTTGCATTTGCTCACACTTGTTCCCAAGAATATTAGCCTCTTGAGTTACTCTTTTAGCAGGAACTACAGAATTTTGTCAAAATCCTGACATAGGTCCTGGCAATGAACGTTCCATAATTATTCTCGTCCATATCTCTAACCCTGTCTCTATCCTTTCTCTATTATCTTGATATGAAGTGATAGGGAAGAACTCATGAAAGAGGAAATCAAAATCATGCAAACAATTTGGTGAAGATTTTAGCCTTCATACTTTTCTTTAATTTTAATAATCACAATGGTTTTTTTGTGGAGCATGTTTCTTATTAAGTTCACTACACCCAAGATAAATGACAAACTGGTCAACCCTTCTGATGTATGCTGCAACCCGAGAGAGAGAGAGACAAAGACACAGACAGACAGAGAGACACAGAGAGAAAGAAAGACAGCATGAGGGGAGAGAGGGGAAGAGGAAAGAGAGATAATGGTAGCAAGAAAGATGTCAACCCAAGCTTTTCCACCTTCTGGTTTCATACTCTGTACCAAAGTCACAGCATATAAAACTGGGGAAGAAACCTCCCCTATGACTGGTGTCTATGCTTGAAGCTCTGATTGGCTCCCAAAGCCTGAGTTACAGGACTAAATGAGCAGAAAAGACACAGAACTTGAGGGCAGGTATGGATCAGGACTACCAAACATTCTAAACTCTTTGTATAGATACAGAAGCCATGGTTCCCACACAACAACCCAGCCTCCCTGGGTATGCACATGTTGGTTTAAGTATGGCTTCTTCCTTCTTGCCAGGGATGATATAGAGAGGTGGGATCGCTTTTAGCAGGAGGTGTGGTTTACAAGGTTTCCCTTAGCTGCCATCCTGTAGACCATTGGCACCTATTCCTTGAGAGATGGACAAAGCATGTTGTGTAAAGCTTCAGCCTTAACATTGAGCTGCAGTTGGAGAGAGGATGGTTCGAGTCCTGGCAGTGTTTGGTAGCACTGTTCCAAGCCATGCCCTCAGGGTGTCAAGGGGGGGCCCTCCTCTGGATTCACCTCACTTCAGCCTTCACCCATGAAAGGCCTGCCATTGTATTCCCAGAGTAGTGGAAAGGGACAAGGTCTCCTGAGAAAATTGGGAGCATTGGGTGAGGGGAGGGAGAGTTAGGAGAAAGAGAAGTGGAGAAGAGAATGGGACAGAACAAGAGGCATCAAGAAGACTGAGTTTTGGAAAGAATAGAGGAGAGCAACAAAAGAGATACCATATTAGATGGTGTTATAATAGGTGGTAAGAGAAATCTGGCACTAGGAAAATGTCCAGAGATGTACAAGGATGACCCCAAATAAGAATATAAGCAATAGTGGAGATGCTACCTTAAATGCCCTTCCCTATAATGAGATTGATATCTACTTTATACGATATTCTAGAGCCTTCATCCAGTAGTTGACAGAAACAGAAGCAAACATACTCAGCTAAGCACTAAGTGGAACTCCTGGAATCCAGTTGCAGAGAGGGAGGAGTGATAAGGTGACAAGACCAGGTTGGAGATACCCACAGAATCACCTAGGCAAAACAGTGTGGAGCTCATGAACCCCAGTCTGATAGTTGGGAAACCATAATATGACTGATCTAAAACCCCTAAAAGTGCATCTCATTTAAAAGGCCTAGTAAGTGCAAGGGGCCTCTGGCAGTGGAATCAGGATGTATCCCTGATGTATGAAAGACTTCAGGAGACCATTCCTCATGGACAGATACTCACTCAGACTAGACACATGTTGTTGGGCATTGTCCCTGCCCCAAATGACTTTTGGATCAGCGCAAACATGAGAGGGTGAGGGAATAGATAGGGATATGTAAAATAACTTTGATTCTATCTTAACAGAATTCATTAAAAGTATGAATAGGAAATAAGGTGGGGTGAATAACTTAGGTAACATTTGCTGGTGCAATGGCCCTGAAGACCCAGAGCTTTGGGCAAGTTTATGGACATTGTCCTGAAGCAGTCACGGACTAACTTTGACTATGGTATGAAAACCATACCCCAGGGACCACTTTTATCTTGGGTGACTGTGAAATCCTGAAATTCCTACCTCCACTTTCTAAGAACCATTACTAAATGCATCTGCCATTATGACTGGCTTCATGGCTTCAAGTTTACTTAGTGACACATTAGAATGATGGGATGAATAACATGAAGAATTACACTTAACTGTATAAAAAAGCTCTTATCTCTGTGAATCTGGCTGTCACCATTAACAGTGACAGACAGAACCCTTCCAAGGCATTTGGTAAGATTTAACAGACAAAATGATAAGGAAAAATAATATTGCCCATATTTGGAAGACAATGGACTTTTAGGCAGAAAAACTGCACTTAATGGATACCATCATCTGATACTGAAGTTAGGACCAGAGCCTGTTGTCTGGCTACACTAACAACCAGCCTCAATCATTCATCATTTGTAAGCCAAGCTAATGAACTAACTTCACTGTTGACAAGCCAAACTACAATGCCAGCACTCTGGATTCAAGGTGGACAGATATCTCTCATGTTGAAGGACAGACTAATCTATAATGTGAGTTCTATTTAAGACAGGATGCCACAGTAATACTATACTTAAAAAGAAGAGAAAAAATACAAAAGTAAAATTAATGAAAATTTAAAGCATATTTATTCAGTTTGAGTACTTATGACAACAAAAAACAGTAAATAATCTATTCCAAGGGTCTTAATAGACTTAGAATGCAAATATATGCATAACAAAATAACAAAGGTAAATATGGAATTTTTCCCATCTCTAAAACACTCCCATATACTCGATTCCTGTTTCTGCTATAAGGTGGTCATATAAGAAGTCAATGTTTCTATCATAGAGACATTTTCATTTGAAAGAATCAATGCTTTTTCTACAATGTGACTCCCTGGAAAATGAGAATTTTATGAGTCTACAGTTTCCCTGGTGGTAGGCCAAAAGTGGACCCCACAAAGTTTACATATGTTCTCCAAACAAATATCATGGAGTTTGTAGGACTGTAATCAGAAACAGCAGCTCAGTCCCATGTCCATTTCTCAGTCCGTGAATGTGGACAAGTGGAAGACTAGCTATCATTGATGAAAGGAAGACAGAGACATAATATAATGTCAGGCAGGCAGATTCATTCAATACTGAAAGCTCCATTTTATGCATACACCAAACTTAAGTAGTCAAACAAAGGTGCAGCAATGGAAGGGGACTTTTATTAATATGTATAAAGGGAAAAGACAAATTGCTTCCACTAATGCTAAAGGTAACCCATAATTGCACATACTATGTGCCTTCAGGCACCCCATTGCTGCACTTATTCCTTCAGGGTGGTTAACCTGTCTACTCCCAAATCATTGCTATTTAGATAGGAGACATTCATCATCAAGTCACAGGTGTCCTGTAGCAGGAAAGATAATATCTTAAGGATAATAGGAGTTATTGGAGCACTTTGAACTCATGACAAGTTGGAAAGGATTCCCATTTAGGGGCTGAGAAACTTCAGACTTGGCAGAATATATTCCAGGACTGCCAAAGCCATACAGAAGCCTTGTATGCAAACAGATGATGATATCTACCTTCAACTGCTTGGTGGCAGTGCACATGTTTAATCCCAGGACAAAGGAGGCTGCTTGATTTTGCTTAGGTTGAGGCCAGCCAAATCCACAGAATGAGTTTAAGTCCTGCACAGATAAACCATGTTTTGAAAACAAAAAACAAAACAAAATAACATAAAGGAAAAATCATATCAACCTTCTGGTGGTAGCCTTCATGTATAAATGGTATTGAAGTGGGATGCTTTCCCTCTTTGGCTGTTTTCCCTAGCTCTGGGTACCAAGTTTATTCTTTTAGTACCACTAGAGTCTACGTTTTTGAAATTTTGATGTATAATGTCCACCTGAGACATCCATCCTGATAAACTACAAAACTGCTGTACTCTTCAGATTCCCATTGGTAGGCAACCTTTGTTGGACTAATTATATCACAGCTTATGAGACATCCTAATAAATCCACTTCCTACATATATGGTGAGATTCATCCTACATTCTTTTTCATGCAGAGAACCTTGATTAATGCAGTTGGTTTTTGTTTTGCTTTGTTTTTTATCTGCTCACTTAAGATGTATTGGCTAACAATAATGCTCACAAATACAAACTTCCTAGTTCAACTACTCTGTATATATTCAATTTTCTATTAAGACTACTTTTCTCATTATTATGTCTTTGGCAAGCATTTTCTGTGAGTTTCAGGGATAAAATTCTACATCTATGGAGCCATCATCTGGCATTCTGCCACGAGAAAGATCATTTATCTTTTTTTGAGATCTGGTCCCTGCTTTTCTGTCCTGATTGTCTGAACTTCCTGTGACAAACAGGTAAAAAGTAAATTTAGTTCAACTAAACTCAGTGTTAAACCAAATAACAAATAATACTTTTTTTTTTGTATCCCTAAATCTCTGTGTGGTCGTTAATGAATATTTGGAGCTCCCTTCCAACTTTTTCACTTAGAATCACTCAATCCGTTTAAGTAAGTATACTTAGCTAGCCACACTGTGTCTAGGAGGAAGAAAGGAAAATGCCTGTATACTACAGAAAGATAACATGGGTCAGCTATAGGACAAATGCTATAAAAATGCACATTACTGCTAATGTAGAAAAGACTTTGTCTGGGGTAGAAGGCAAACAATAACCATTAAATTTTGTCCTTAAGCACTCTGCAACCACCTAGGAGGTACTTTTATCTCGTAGGCCTTACTAGCCAATCAGGCCCCTTTGTGACCTGCCTGTCAAAATAAGTGCAGGGCCCTTCTCGTCTGGATTTGAAGAGAAAATTGAGCCAGTCACTTTGTGTGCTGTGCTTTGAGGAAGGGCAAACTGGAAAACAACAGCATGGTGAGTGAGGGGCTGCTGTCCTCATGAGTAGTGGGAGATGGTGAGGTGATGGATCCAATGTGGTGGGTATTCCCTGGATCTGGGTGGGAAACTATAGCCAGACTAACTGTCCCCTGAATTCTCATGCAGTCCTCCAAATAACTACTCTGTGAGCTGTATCTGCTTTGAGCACTGGGGGCAGGGAGTTATGTATGGAAACCTCTTTTAAGTCAACTTCTACATACTTCAGGTACACCCACTGAAATCATGGCAACAAAATTCCAGAGGCCTTTTAGTTAAGTAACTTTTAGAAGTTCAGTCCTTTGCATTTTAATTTTATGCGTAAGATCCATGTATTGTTAATTTTCTGCATGTTGTAAAAGGCATCTCATGTAAGAGTAGCTCTTCACTATTGAGCAGTGATTTACAGGACTAGAATTTGTAACACAAAAGATTTACAAATGCTTTGGAGATATTATGTCTCATAAAGTAGAAATTAACTGAGGTAGTGCTGCCTCTAAAACACACAAAGATAAGTGTATGCTGACCAGTCCTGTTTGAATTTTGAATCCTAGATACATATTTGTTCACGATGATTTTCCAGACCTTTGACTCCAAATCATTACAAAGAAGCAACTCCTGTTTCAGAACAGCATCTAGTCCCTTACCCTTATCATAGAACTGCCCCATAACAAGCTGCTCAGAGTGCTATTACAGGGTCACAAGCAACCTTAAAATTTATTATATCATATAGTTGCAGTTTTCTTCTCCAGAGAAACATAGTCCTAACAGAGTGGCAATAGGACACCAGATTTTAAAAAGTAAACCAATGATGTATGAGTTTCAAGATAAAGCAAAGCTTTCATTTAGGTCCTCATGCAGGGATGAGAAACATTCTTAGAAGAAATAGTAACAGCCTGGGGACTAGGCCTTGAAAGCTTTTCCTAAGGGCCTGTTGTATTGACAATAAAACAGAGAACCTCGTCAAAAACCAGGTATGTGCATGGGAGAGCTGGTAAGCGTATGGAACAAAGCCTTTGTGGACAGGTTGCTTCAGATCTGTAGATACAAACTAAATAGAACTATGGTTCTAAGTCCCAAGGCCACTGTGGTCTTAGTCAGCAATGATCATGAGATACCCTGTATTCCGCTAGCGCTGCATTATTTTAGTGTTCTCCTGAGTTTGTCCCATTGATTGGGTTTCTACTTACTTCATGTAAGTGTCCCCTTTGCTTCCATTTCCTCTGTGGAAATAGTATACAAGAGTCTATTCTCCTTAAGAAGCTTGTCATGTGACACATTTAGCCATCCCAGCTTTTTAAAAAAAATCTTTTCTACCTTCTATGTTTCCTATCTATCTTATTTCCCATCACCTTCACCTCAGAATCCTATATGTGGAACAGGTCCTTCAGTTTCAGGTATCTGGTGGCCTTTAGGAACAGTACTGGGAACACATTTGCTGCTTAATCCTCCCATCTCCCTAAGTAGCTAGATATGCTGTCTCCAGTCCCTACTGAAATTGTTCAATGGGTAAAATGGAGCTTGAACTTAAAAGCCATTTAGTTAGGATAGCATATATGAAATGCAAACTATGTCTAGGCTGGCTCTTCTCTGAGTATTTTCCAGAGATAGATACATGTTATGTTAGAAATATTTGTCTTTATGGATCTCTTTGGGGGTGAAGAGATTTCTCCCTGGGAAGGTGTATTAATGCTAGAACATATGCAATTTCATCATGTTAGAAGAATGTTCATGAGACAACATCTTATGTTGATGTAAGTGGAATTGTTTGCATGATGTTGCTCTCCAAAGCAATGCCCTTGCTGTCTTCTGTACTATACTTCAAAATACTTAAAGGGTCCAGTTTATTGCCTTGAATGTGCCCCAGCTGTCAGTCCATACTCTCTGAGTTCCTACTAGTTATATTAGATGTGGTGTGGCTTTGTTGGAGAGGGCTTTACCCTGTTAGAGGAAGCATATCATGGTAGGGTCAGGCATTGATGTTTCTTATTCTCAGAATGATGCACAGTGTGTCAGACAATGCCCTGTTGCCTCTGAGTCTTGCTGTAGGATTCTAACCTCGAGGACTGCAGCAGCCTTCATTCTGACATGTCCCCAGCCATAACAGAACCTCTGAAATTTTAAGTGTGACACTTCAATTAAACATTTTCCTTGTAAGTGTTGCCCTGGCCCTGCTGTGTCTTTACACAGTAATGAAAACCTAACAAAGACAGATGTTGGTTCTAGGACCTGGGCTAATTCTATGATAGGCTCTCCCTATCATACAATTTATTTCTGATGTGTTCTTACTAGTGTTGTTCTGGTACCTTGCCGCTCCCTTTATGTCTTTTTATTGGGATTTCTTTCTCAGGGTATATGCTACTTAAATGGCCAAAGAAATGGTGCATATGGACCTCTTATTCAGTTTACTTCTAATGTGAATGGGTGAATGCATTATAATGTATATGTGTAAAATATGTGAGGGAAGCACCAAGGATTATATGACTATATTGTCTAAGAAGTTTATATTTACAATGTGAGTATTATACTTCTTTGTGTTATTTTAGGATGCAGTGACCTATGACGATGTGCACATCCACTTCACTGAGGAAGAGTGGGCTTTGCTAAATCCTTCTCAGAAGTGTCTCTACACAAATGCGATGCTGGATACCTACAGGAACCTCACTGCTACAGGTAAGACTGAATTTTCCTTCATGTTTTAAAATAAGGGACCAACTGTTTCTTGATTATTGATACTATTCTGTAATTTGATTAAGAAAAGGGAAAATTGGTGAGTGAGGAATGGTTGTAAGGTTCATTGAAGTTATTACTGAAATTTTGTACAATTTGCAAGAATGCATCACCTATTTCTGTTATTTCAGGCTACATTTGGGATAACCATAATACGGAGGATCATTGTCAAACTTCTACAAGACAGAGAAATTAAAATTTCATGTGCAAATTTATGCAAATTTGGCTCTGAAGATATTTTAATGTATCCTGGAAATTGTATTGAAGAGTCACACTTTAAAAATTAAAATGATTAAGAAGAGCAACAGTGAAAATAAGTGTAGCTTAAAGTGATGATTGTCATTTTCTCACAAAACCCTGTACCTCCGTGAAAGGTAGCTCTTTTGTGTTTGCAAGGCATTCGTGTAAAATGAGAAGGAAACTATGCCTTAACAGATATCACCCTTTGAATTATAGCACCCAGATATCTATTCTGTAGATATGCCAGTCTGTTTAGTTTCATTCTATGCAGATACTTTAAACAGTATACATGTTGCATAGGTGATAATTATATGTCCAAGACCTCCTAAAAATAACGTCTATAGTTAAGCAGGTATTACTTATCTATTTGTGACTTTGCTATGAATACAGAAAGGCTCAGTTTATGAGTGTCAAGAAGGTTGTTATGGAGAAAACTTGAAGTTGATTTAAAGAAAGTTAAAGTATGAATGCTATGTGGAAACCTTTTATTTGTTTTCTTAGTTTCATAAGCATATCTTATGTAAAGTTGCATAGTTGTGGCCCATACCTTTAATTCCAACATTTATGATCAAGAGCAAGGTGGACCCCTAAAGTTTATGATCACCCCAGCCTACAAAGTGAGTTCCAGGATAGCTAGGTTTACACAGAGACATTCTGTATTAGAAAATGTAGGGGGAAAAAAGTATTTAGTTTACTCTAAATACAAGCCATGCAAATTTAGAATGTGGAAAGAAGCAACATACCTCTCTTATGACAGTGAGAAGAAATGAAAGATATTTAGTAGTTCCCACTCTGAGGATATTTGTTGAGTTGAAACAACTTTCAAATTTATCAGTGTTCCTAAGTCATCTGAAAGATACCATCAACTTACACTGTAGAAAATCCATATGACCATTGGAATGTGTGAATGCTTACATTTGTACTGGTATATTTAGCCAATGTAGTATGATTTCTACGAAGGAAATACTGATAAGTGGTATAAGTATGTCAAAGCTCTGAGTTGTTTCAGTTTTTTCAATTATGTGGGAGATTTTATGTAAATAGATGCCATAATTGAGGGCCATGAAATAAAGCTCTTACTCTGAATCTACAGATATCTTCAATGAAAAAAAACAATACCACATTAGAGAAGCATTATGAATGTAAAACTCAAGATCTGATTCTTGTTTACAATTAGGCCAAATTACAACTTTATTTTATACATGTAGAACGTTTCTTTAGTTTCATGCATGTGGTAAAGTTTTACATATGCTAATTATCTTTGCAGGAATGAAAGAAGCCATAAGGGAGCTAATCCTGTGAATATACACAATGAATGTGTGAAAAACTTTGTGGGTTACAGGCATCTTCAATGGCTTGAAAAACTACATACTGGAGAGAAACCTTATAGAAGTCTAGAGTATGGGGAAGTCTTTGCATGTCACAATTTCATTCTTCTCAGTGAAAGAGCACACATGGTAAAAAAAAACACCTATGAATGTAGTCAATGTGGTAAAATGTTTGTAAGACATATTATGCTTAAAAGACATATTAGAACATATACTGGAGGGAAAAAAAACAAAACTATAATCAATGTGGTAAATGTTTTTCACAATAGTCATATAGTATGTCATAAAAGAACACATATTGGAGAGAAACCCTATGTATGTAACCAATGTGATAGGGAATTTTCACAAGTTAGTACGCTACAATCTCATCATAGAACACATACTGGAGAGAAACCCTATGTATGTAATCAATGTGGTAGGACATGTTCACATAGCAGTACTCTCAAATCTCATCATAGAGCACATACTGGAGAGAAACCCTATGTATGTAATCAATGCGGTATGGCATTTACGAGTAGTGGTCATCTTAAAAGACATATAAGAACACATACTGGAGAGAAGCCCTATATATGTAATCAATGTGGTAGAGCGTTTTCATGTGCCAGTAATCTCCAGTCTCATCATAAAACACATACTGGAGAAAAACCTTATGGATGTCATCAATGTGGTAAAGCTTTTTCACAACACAACAATCTGGTACGTCATAAACAAACACATACTGGAGAGATACCCTAAGAATGTAGTCAATGTAGTAAAGCTTTCACAACATATGATGTGCTTAAAAGTCATATAAGAACACATACTGGAGAGAAACCTTATGGATGCCATGAATGTGACAAAGCCTTTGCACATCCCAGCACTCTCTTAAGTCATAAAAGAATGTATACTTGAAAGATACTGAATGTATCCCATGTGGTAAAGCCTCTCTATATATCATTAGTCTTTATAATCAAAGGAAAAAATCATAGTGCATAGAAACCCTATACATGTAACCATTGTTGTAATGTTGTGCACTTTGCTTATCCCAATAATCTTTGTGAGCCTAAGAAAACCCTTATGGAAAGGAATCATCCTAGAAAGAATGTGGTATGGTCCTCATTCAACACACATTGAGTTACATAGTTTTCTGGAGAGAAAAATATCTGACCCGTGTGAACAATCAGTTCAAGCACTACAATATCTCTGTTTTGTTCTCATTTGCAAACTCATGAGGAAAAAAGTCCTGGAAATTCACTGGTAAGGGAACCATGTTTCATGGTAACCCTTGACTTGATTTACATAAAAACCTCATTCAGATGGACTGCTATCTCTAAGCCCAATCCTTCATGCTTACTTTCTTTTACATGAAATAATTAATGTTGCAGGAAAACTTTGAAGACTTTAAGACCCTCAACACTATGGTTACAGGATTGAGTACTCATTAGAGAAAAATATTCAAATATGGAAATCTGTTTAGAGATTTGATTTAATTTTAATTATGTGATGTCAGTGTGTTAGTTTGTGATTGTTCATGGTTTTTCACAAGAAGGTTACACCTTTGAGTATTCCTGTAGGAGGAACTAAAGTATGTTCTCAGAAAACTGACATAGGTCATGGCAATGGACTTGCCATAATTTTGTTCATTCACATTTGTAAACCTATACGTATTTTAAATCATGTTTTGTCATCTTGATATCAGTTAATAGGGAAGAAATCATGGAAGAGGAAACATACATCATGTAAATATTTGTGAACATGTTAGACATCATACTTGGCTTTAGCCTTTTTTTCCCCCTTATGAATGCCCATCCTTAGCTTGGTTTGTTTCTTTCACCAATTTTCTTTTATGTTATATAACTAAGTCCATTTAAATGAAAATAAACATTTATAGACAATATTTGGGAATTTGGGCGTTGTTCTTTCCAAACTACTTCCTGCTGGCAGGGGCACTGTCATGGGGAATTTGAAGACGATTGAGAAATCCTAGCTGTAGTCTGTCAGGCTGCTTTGTCCAGCTGTTTTGAATGTAGGACCACCTGATGTGGTCTGACTTGATCAAACCACATTAGTCTGGAAGGAATCCACATCTTTTCATTTTCTGTGGAAACAAAAATAGAAATCCTTTTCCCCAGTAATTTGTCCTTCAACTTACATTTTGGAGTCAAATCATTTTTTTTAATTTAATTTATTATTTTACATGTCAATCCCAGTTCCCTCTCCCTTCCTCCCTCCCTCCCAACCTTCCTCACTCCATCCCTGCGTTTTACCAACTCTGCCCTCTCACATGCACTCTAACCACCATCCCATCCCCCCCAACCCAATTCCAAATGTAGGGGAATGCCATCCAGTAGGAGTCATGTAGGTCTGACAGGTCATTTGAAGTAGGGACTAGGGCTTCTATCCTGTCTCTAGATTAAGGAGTTATCCCTCCATGGAGAATGTGTTTGCAAGGTCCTTTTGTGCACCAGGAATACATCCTGGCTCCACTGTCTGAGGTCCCTTAGACTGCTCAGTCCTTCTGGCTGAGACCCATATTCAGGGGCGCCTGAGTCAGTCCCATGCTGGCTTCGCAGCTATTAGTCTGGTGGCCGTTAGTTCCTCATTGTTCAGGTAAGCTGTCTCTATTTGTTTCTGCTGCCTGATCTTGTCCTTTCCCTCTGCATCTGAGTTCTACTTCGACTCAGTGTTTATGCAAGGGTATTTGCTTCTGTTTCCAACAGGCATTAGTTGAGGGCTCCATGGAGAAGTTAGTTGTTGATCTCACTTCTGGGAAGGGCATTTATGATAGCCTTTCCACAGAAGCTCTAAAAGGAAATAAGGACTTGAATAGTCCATGAATACTATCAGCTGAAGCTGAGAAGGAATTAGAATGGGTAGAAAAGAGGATACTAGAAGCACATGTGGACCGTGTGGATCCAAACCTAGACTGTATTCTGGTTATATTACCATCTAGAGAATATCCTTCAGGGATTTTGATGCAGAGAGAAGATATCATATTAGAATGGATATTCCTACCACATAAACTGAATAAAAAACTAAAAACATATATAGAAAAGATCTCTGACTTGATTATAAAAGGTAAATTAAGACTTCATCAGCTAAAAGGAAGGGACCCAGCAGAAATTATAGTACCTTTAACTAATGAGGAAATTTTCTCCTTATGGAAAGATAACGAATATTGGCAGAGAGCTCCCAGTAACTTTTTGGGAATGATTAGCAACAACTATCCTAAAACTGAGAGAATAAAATTCATAAAGAAAACGATTTGGATCCTTCCATGCATTGTAAGAAAAAGACCTATTTCTGGAGTTCATACATTCTACACTGATGCAAACAAATCAGGTAAGGCAGGATATAAATCAGGAAAAATTAGCAAAGTGGTTCAAAGCCCTTACAATTATGTACAAAAGGCAGAATTGTATGCCATTCTCATGGTACTTATGCATTTTAAAGAACCCGTCAATATAGTTACTGACTCTTAATACGCAGAGAGAGTCGTTTTACACATTGAGACTGCAGAATTTATTCCTGACAATACAGAATTAACTTCATTGTTTATACAGTTACAAGATACAAACAGAAAGAGGACTCATCCTTTATATATAACACACATCAGATCCCATACGGGTCTGCCAGGTCCTCTAGCACAAGGCAATGATGAAATTGATCGTTTATTAATAGGAAGTGTGCTAGAAGCCTCAGAGTTTCATAAGAAACACCACGTGAACAGCAAAGGTTTAAAAAAGGATTTTTCTATCACTTGGGAACAAGCCAAGGAAATAGTAAGGAAATGTCCTACTTGCTCATTCTATAACCAAACTCATTTACCACCAGGCAGTAACCCTAAAAGTATAAATAGGAATGAAATATGGCAAATGGATGTGTTTCATTTTGCAGAATTTGGAAAACTAAAATATGTACATCACACTATAGATGCATTTTCAGGGTTTCAATGGGCTACTTCTCTGAGCTCTGAAAAGTCTGATTCTGTTATAATGCACCTTTTAGAGGTAATGGCCATAATGGGCATACCTGCACAAATAAAACCAGACAATGCTCCAGCATATGTCTCCAGAAAATTGAAATAGTTTTTTGAGTATTACAAGATAAAGCACATAACTGGTATACTACATAATCCTACAGGACAAGCAGTGGTTGAGAGATCCAATCGTACTTTAAAAGAAATGCTCCATAAACAGGCCGGAGGAACCAAAACACCCAAATACAGATTACATAATGCTTTATTAACATTAAACTTTCTTAATGCTGATGACAAAGGAAAAACAGCTGCAGAAAGACACTGGACAATAGAAAAAACTTCTGAACTAAATCAGCCAGTGTACTTCAAGGATGTACTGACCTCAGAATGGAAAGCAGGATATGTGTTACGTTGGGGTAGGGGTTTTGCATTTGTATCTACAGGAGAAGAAAAACTATGGATACCATCTAAGTTAATCAAGATCCGAGTTGAAAAAGAGAAACATCTTAATGAAGAGAAATGACAAGTCATCCAACGAATTAGGTCCCATGAGGTGTGCGGAGGCCACTCAAAGTTACAGGAAAACAGAGAAAACCTATCATCAAACAGCCAAAAAACATTGACCATGTAGGTGCCTACAGAAGAGAAGACGGCTCTTCAGAAACAATCACTTAAGGAAGCAGAATCTGATATATGGTTAAAAAAATATTTAATTGTAGTAAACTATTTCTATACAGAAATCTATTTCTCTCTACTATCTAGTATTCCTGAAGTCCCAATTTATGTAAACCAATGCTCGCTTTGGAGATTGATTTGGCTTTCCTTCTCTAAATTCAAGTATGTTGTTAAGATTAAATTCATGGTTTCTGTCTTAAATCAAGAAGCCTATTGGTGAAATGCAGAAGAAAACAAAATCTGGGAACTAATTTCTTATATGCAGTTTTCTCTCTTAAATCCTAATTTTCTCACATACTTTTAATCCTTATTGTTGTCTTTCCCTAATGCATACCTTAAAACTTGAAATTTTTACTTTAATATTGATGTTTAAGTTTTCAAAGGAATAATAACGATTCCTAACAGCAGTCTTTGAACTCTCCGGAAAGAAAATGGGACCTCACATCATCGTTTCCACTTGACTCAACCTGATGCATCTGAGCTACAAACATCACCCTAAAACTGGGTTGAGACTGTTTTGCTCGAGACAAATCATGATTAGCTAGCTGTAATGGTGCACCTTTTTATTACACCCTGGCCAGAGAGTCAAATAGAACTACAGTCAAGATTTTTTTGCCACACAGTGACTAGCTACATATGTCACAGCCAATTCTGTTGAGAAATTTGGTTGCTAAAAATTTTCTTCCTACAGGATCCATTGGAGCAATCATTGTCCCATTTCAGCAGGAAGTAACCTTAAGATAACGACGCACACTTTTCCCTACCCTTGGAATTTTGGGATAATAGTCATCGTCTTTGGGTTGGTTTTAGTTATTTAGGGTTGGGTATGGAAGGTGATACTTACATGTATTCTTATTTGGTAAGCTATATAAAATTAAGTTTATATTTTGTTATATTGTGTGAAATGTTTCCACTTACGATGTTTTATGCACATTATTTTTACCATATTCTATGGATGTATACTTTTCTTGTATTCAAGACACTTTGTATATTGATACAATTTGGGATATTTATCTTGATCCAATTTATAATTCTACCTCTTGTCTTGACACTTATACTCTACTTCTATTTTAGGGATTTACATGTATGTATATGTATATAGTTATATTGTTTAAGTATTTGTTCCTGCTTTAATCAGGGAAATTTTAATCAGTCTTTTAGCTAAATTCCTGAGTATTACAGATTATCTTCACTCATGATTCCTGTACGTATGAGATTAGTCAGATATAGATGCTTAATCTTCAATCACTTCATAGACATGTAGAACATGGCATTTAAATGTTTTAATATTAGTACTCCATTGACATGAGACACTGTTGCTCCTGACAGCACCGTGCACTTTCCCGAAAATATGTTGGACATTGTTGTTGCTCCTGCTGGAGTTCATTCTTGCCTTAGCTAATGAATTGCCCCCACCTTGACCACTGATTTGGACATGCAGTCGTATGTGCTTGCAGGAGACAAATATAGAAGACTGCTTGACCTTGCCAAGTCAGGGTAAGACAGCCATTCTACCTCCCTGCTGTCGTTGTGGTCTGTCAAGTTCTCTTTGCCTTAGCCAAATCTGGGTCTACCAAAGTTGCTGTGAGACCTAGGGTGATTGTTCAGGTGGCTTGCTGTTTCTGTCCTTGCTACACCTTTTGGAAGTTGTCCATCCGCATTTCCTGTCTACTCTAGTATCGTTCATTACCTTCTCAGGTCTTGATGAGGTTGAAGATTAAACTATCACAACTATTATTCTCTCTTCCTAGTTAGATATATTAGGTACTAGTCTTACATTTTCCAGCTTAGGACAACTCTATTGTAAACTCCATTATGCCCTCACCCTAGGACTAGATATGTAGGTCATTTTGTCCTCGATTTTCATTTTCTTAGAACACACTTGTTATTCACTGTTTTTTATATAGTTTTGTATTAAGCCTAAATCTTTTCTTTAGACTAAAAGGGGAATTGTAGTGAGATAGTCCTTCTGTAGCACTGACTACACCCATTGGGGGGTGGAGCCATGGGCGGAAGTGACCTGTGGAAGGAGGTCAGAGGGGGCCAAGTAAGGCGCTCTCTTTCTGGCATGACTAGGAGAGGAGAGGATCAGGTTGAATTTCCTGGTGTTCATCTGTCTAGGTTGTAAGTTATTTCTCCCATCTATTCAGCCTATTTGTTTATCCTGATCCTTATTTACCATGATATGAAACCTTTCCAGGTCACAGGCCTCTCTAAAGCACAGGTTCCTTCCAAGCCTGGAATCGATCTTCTCTGCTTTCTATAGACAACCTTCCCTTGCCTCCTGGACTTGTCTTTCAGAAATGAACACTTTACAATGACATCTCAAAGGCTGTTAAAGTTTAGATGGCTATGCCATGCAATCATTAAATGACCCTATAAAGACTGTGCATGCAGAGGCCACAAGGACCTGGGGCAATGAAACCTCCATGACTCCAGTTTCTATGGCCACAACTGCAGAGCCTAGTTCTAAATTTCTCCCTTTTTATAAGCAAGTAACTCCTGCCAGTTTTCTCTATCTTTCTATTGCTGCCACCAATAGGTTAACACGTACCCTTTCCTTCATTCGCTTTTTCAATAAACACCTGTAGGTTTGTAGAGTTTGTTGGATTCATAAACTGAGGCCCGTCTAAGCAACATAGATAGACTCTCTCAAAAAAAAAAAATCAAAAAACAAGGAAATGTGAGAGGCACAGTGACACACACTTGCAACCCAGCACTTAGGATGTAGAGGTGGATGCAGGAGAATCAGGCCTGTAAGATACTCTTTTGCTAATAGAGATTTCAAGATCAGTGTTCACTACATGAAATCTTGTGTACAGAGGGAAAGAACCCACAGACAAGCACAAAAACTGCAGACAAAAACAGAACAAATCAAAACCTTATTATCTATGATACATATAATTAGACACCAGAATTTAACACGCTGTAACCTAAATATTTTGAAAATGTAAAGATATTTCAATTGGGAGAGTATTTTCCAACTGGAAAAAAGATGCGCGGACACCTTTAAATAGGAACAAAACATATGTAAGATACATACACACACAACACAGGGAAATCCTCTAAAGTGTTTAAGAAAAATAACAATCCCTAACCCTGACATGTATATGACAAGTGTCATCTTTCTCTACAAGTTCAATTTAAAATTGAATACTTCGTACATATAATCAAGATCCAGCAAACTCAGCTACCACAAAAACTAAGACAGTAAAGTTATAGGCAGGAATTCCAGATGAGCAATGCGATCAACTCAAGAATTAAAAGAAATTTTAAAATTCAGGTAAGCACTTTGAATGTCAGTCAGGCAAAGAGTTGAATCCTCACATCCTCCCTCTGCTACAAATTGCCTTTTGACAAAGACAGGTCAATAAGAGAAATACATTGACCCACTTAACGGCTTAGCCTCCAATCTTTAAATTCAATGATGTCTACTTATCTTGGGTATGGGTAGGTTGGATATCTCTTTGTTCTCTAGCTTCAATGTTAGTATAAAACTAAAAGGTGATCATGCATTGGGGCCATGGGCAATTCCATGGCAGGTGAGGGTGACAAAGGTGGGGTACAAACATGTATCCGGCACACCCCCTGATCGAGCCTCTAATGGCAGCTTTTTAAAGGCAGAGACTGAAGTAAGGTGAATTCAGAGGAAAGCTTCATTTAGTTACCCTGAGCTTGGGGAACAGAATGGTGCTACCTGCAACTCACTGTTATGGCTGAAGCTTCACTCAACCCTCCTTCTATACCTACTCAAGGAACATAGGCTTGAGGTCTCCAGAATGGCAGCTAAGGGAAAACATCTCTACCCACACCTCTGCTAAGTCTACCAACACCTGACTTCCCGACCACACATTGTCCCTTGCCAGCAGGAAGAAGCCAGACTCAGACCAATGTGCCAACATCAGGGACTCAGTTTTGCTTAGGTCAAGCCTTGCTGGCTTCTATGTGTATACAAATGTTGGGATTATTTGGTTGCCCTGTTCCAAATCCCACTCTCAAGTGGCTGTGTATCTTCTACTCAACTGGTCCTGTCTCTTAGGTTGTAAGGACCAATCAGATCCTCTATTGGACCTGCCATTTGGTGGGGGGGGTGTTCCTGTGAATCCAGGCTTTCTGCTCAGATCATCTCATGAAGTTATTTCTTATGCAGTGCCTTTGGCTCTGAACAGAAGGTGGTGAACCTTGGGGTGGACCCTCTCTCGTTCCCAATCTGTCTGTAACTCTCTCACTCTCCCTCACTCAATTTCTCACTCTCTTTCCATCTCTCTGTCCCTCACTTCTCTCTCCTATGTTGCACATCCAATCTGAATGGCAGGGACTGAATCCTCCTGAGCTGGAACGCCTCCACGGGTCTTTCTTATCATCTGTGTAAGTTGTTATCCAATAATATACTCATTTATCATTTGTCTTAGGTCTAGTATACTTATTAACACCCCATTTCCACATGAATTTATTTTATTTATTAAGACTAAAGTCAAGTATGATGTCTAATATGTTCACTAATTTTTTTATATGATGTAGGTTTTCTCTTCCATGATTTCTTCTCTATAACCTGATATCAAGATGTTAAAAAAGGACTTAAACATATACAGGGTTAGAGACACAAATGAAAAAAAAATTATGAAAAGTTCATTGCCATGACTCATGTCTGTTTTATGAGAACATACTGTAGTTCCTCCTACAAGTATTCTCAAGGGTATAACCTTATTTTCAAACACCATGAACAGTCACAAACTCACACACTGACATCACATAAGTAAAATTAAATCAAATCTCTAAACAGATTTTCATATGTGCATATTTTCTCTTATGAGCACTCATTACTGTAATTAAATTATTTAAACTGACAGTTCTTGTTAGTACCCAAGATAATGTAAATATTTGTATATTTATGTAAACCAATAATCCTCTATTCCATGAAGAGTCCTGTAAAGCTCCCTCTTGGGGAGTTAATATACAATATCATCACATTTTATGATTAATTGTTTCAATTGATGACAATGACATCCTTCCTGACTGGAGTCGGGCCATTCTTCCCTGCCAGTTAAATGCTACATCAAGTCTTCATTGTGATAGTTAGGTATTACTGACTTATTTAATCATTTAAATGATTTAAATGATGGACAATGGCATCATTGATTCCGATTAGGGTGTAAATATCTGCCAGAGACGAGGTTAGGAATATTGTAGACATGGACACAGCACTTCCTGAATGATCTATGCATCACCCAGAGTACTATGGATGCTGGATGATTGAGTTGTGAATATTCCATGGTACCCTCTGAGAAGTACAAATACGTCACAAAGGCAGGCATGGTTGTCTGGGTGTTTGACTCCCTGCTCTTCCTCCATATCTTCACATTGGTTGTGATCTATGATTAGAAGAAAAGGTGTCACAAGGAGTTGGTCTACATCACCAAGACCTCGCTAAAGGGTGACGACCCAGAACAGGGAAGAAATACTCTCTCTCTCGGCTCTGCTGGTGATGCCCCTGCTGCAGCCATCTTTTGAGCTGATATCAAAAGAGCTACTATTGCTCTGCCAGGTATGGGCACGTCATCTCAGGTCCTGCCCCACAAGAGAGATTCAGGCGCAGGTGATGATGTCAGGCCAGCAGAGTTCTTCAGGCAAGAGAGTATGATTGTTTGATTATTAACGTATGGAATTTTAAAAATCATTGATGACAGCATAATTTATCATGTTTGGCATGTTTGCCCAGGAATTGATAATACAAAAAATATCAAAGACTAACATATGTAAAGGTGTAATTATTAAATTCTTTCATTATGTAAACAGTGAACCCTGAAGTTTGGTGCCACATTGTGTCATTCAAGTGTGACAGACAATCTATCTTTCTGATTCTTTCATTACCAAAATCTGTCTTTTTCTACTCCAGGAAGAGGAGAGTCTGGATCCACCTTGTTGGTGTTAGTTGTCTCCTGTGATTTTATTATTTATTTATTTAAATTAATGTTGATATCATTTTGTTATCTCTCTAGAGGTGAATTATGAGAAATTGTCTCATTATTCATTCATTTTTTGTTCAAATCTATGATTAAAAACTCAATGATGTCTTCAGTTTTGAGCAATCTCATAGGGGTCATGGATAAAACACCATCCACTTGTTTAATTTGTATTCATTTAATTATGAAAATCTGTCATTATGTATGCAGTGATCACTGGAATTTGAGCCTCCTTCTAATAGTCAATCGTGCCAGACCATCACATCATCTAATACTACACTAACTTATTTAACTGTAAAATTAGGAAATTAAATAATAATTCCTCGTTTCATTATCGTATTTAATATAAAGGTGATGATATGGACCATAAGTGCCTTTTGGAGTCAGGTTTTAGCAGTTGATGATGTAACATCATCTCATTACTTGATTATTTAGCTATTGAAATAGATCGTTACATCAGCCATAGGTTTACAAGTTTGGTGCCATCTTGTCAGAGTTATCATAAAATGCCAATTAATTGATTTTCAATTTAAGTTTTTAAATAAATCCTTATTCCAGGAAGAGAAGAGTCTGACTTCTCCATGTGGGACGTAAGTATGCACCACCATGTCGTTGTTCAATTTTTTTGTCCTTATGTATTAATCATTGAAATCGATGAAGATGTTGTCCTTCATGACTGGACTCTGGCCATTCCTCCCTGGGAGATAATCGTGTGGCATTATTTAATTATCTAAGTAATACTTCCTTGACCATCGCTGGAGTTTGGCTCCATTTTATGAAAGTTAAGTATGCAGGACTTTCCATTCATTACTTATTTGGTTATGTAAATAATGATGGTGTCATCCATTATGGGTTTGGCTGCTGTGAGACTGACACATACAGGAAATCGGTACCAGAAGCAGTGTCCAGAGAATGATGGACACTGGGTTATCCAGTGATCACTGATTATGTAATAATATTTTTTTAACGATCAAATGATTAAAGATTTTAAAAAAACTATAATACTATGCATGCTAATTTTCTTAGAGGTTGCGACAGAAGTGACCCATGAAGGACACAGTCAACACTGACTTTAAAAATTGAATAATTTAATAATCTCATGATCAGAGAATCTTAGCTAATGACCTACATCGTGCTAACATGACACACCAATTCTAAATAACTCTAAATAATCATGTTAGAAAGAGGGATAAAGGACTCAATAGGGAATTATCAGTTGAGGAATCAAAAATGTCTGAAAGAAACATAAGACAGTGCTCAAAATCCTTATTCATCAGCCAAATGCAAATCAAAACAACTCTGAGAAACCATTTGATCAAGTTGCTCTAAAGGTAAGAGAATGAAGAGTTCATTTTCTTTTCAATAAATAGAGAAGGATTATGGTAGAGGTGATTAATGGTGTTGTTTCCATTCAGCAAATGAGAAAATTGAAGCATAGAAAATAGGTTTAAATACTCATCAACATTCTTGAATGGCATAATGATGCTTTCGTTTTCATGCTTATATCACTATAGGCATGTTGTAGAGAGACTGGTAAATATGTGTATAACAACAACAACAACAACAACAACAACAAATCAGGGCCCTGCTTTGTTTTTGTGAGAAAATCAGTGAGGCTATAAGGTTAGTCCATTGGTGGGTATGCTAACTTTAGCATGTGGGAGGTGCTCTAGAATGTGACAGAATTTAGGATCATAAATGTTGCATGGAAACACTGCTTGCATTATGTATCTTTGTATCACAGGCCAGGGACCAGAGAGCAGCTTCAATAAAGTGTTTCCATGGCACATTACAATCTCCCAAAATAACTCTCCTAAAACATTTAATGACAGCATGTGATTCACCTCACAATGTCTTAGCCAAATCTCTGGAATTTTGCCGATAGCTTTTACTGGTTACCCAATTCAAGATTACCTAATATCAGAGAACATAGTCTGTGGAGAAACAGTTCAAAGACTTCTATTTATGAATGCTCTCTCTCTCCTAAGAAGTAATATAATTGATTAAAATATAATAAGACTCACAATTATTCATCAAAAGGTGAGTTTTCCATTGTTAACTTCCTTCAGGAAGGTGATAATCCATTTGTTAGAGTAGACTTTGTGATTATTGGATTTCAGTCCATCTCTTTTGAGGCAGCCGTCCAACATTAAATATGTGATATCTTCTAAAACCCTGCATACAAAATGACATTTCAGCATTTACACATTTTACTACTAAACTCTGCGGTTAAAAAGATATGAACCGGGGAGTTTCACACAATCTTTTGGGAGTCAAGAGAGAGACAATTGTGTCCAGGATGGCAGTCCATTTCATCCTCTGGTTATCTTATTAATTCATTATTAAAATAGGACATTAGATAATCCATGATCAGTGGATTATTGTTCCACAATGTGGGAGCCAAATATTTTCGACCATCTAAATATTAATTATGTAATTAAGTTATTTAAATTAATGATGACAGCGTTGTTCACGAGTCTGATTTGGAGCCACATTAGAGACGTTAATGATGTTACATCAACTCATTGTTTGATGCTTTAGTTATATAAAACAATGATTATATCATCCATGACACCTGGAGTTTGGTGCCACGCTGTGGCCTCAAGTGTGGCAGATCATCTTATTACATAATTATGGTATTTACATTGACAATTCCTGATAATTCCCAACATAATGTACAGATTTGTATATTTATGTAAACCAATAATCTTCTATTCCATGAAGAGTCATGTAAAGCTCCCTCTTCAGGAGTTAATATGTAATATCATCACATTTTATGACTGAATGTTAGAATTCATGATGACGACATCCTTCATGACTGGAGTCTGGCCAGCCTTCCCTTCCAGACTACATCACCTCTTTATTGTGACAGTTAGCTATTACTGCCTTATTTAATTATTTCAATCATTTAATCAACGGACAATGATATCATCTATACTGATTAGGTTGCAAATATCTGTCAGCGACAAATTAGGAAACTTGTAGACATGGGCAGAGCATTTTCTGAATGTCTATGCGTCTTCCAGACCACTAGGAATGCTGGAGAATAGAGTCCAGAAGATTCCATGGTGCCCTCTGAGAAGTACAAGGACTTCACCAAGGCAGGCATGGTGGTCTGGGTGTTTGACTCCCTGCTCATCCTCCTCATCTCCACATCGGTTGTGATGTACGATTAGAAGAAGTAGTGGCACCAGGAAGTCGGCACCATCACCAACACCTCACACAAGGATGATGACCCAGATCACGGAAGATCTGCTGTCTCTCAGCTCTTCTGGAGATGCCCCTGCTGCAGCCATCTTTTCAGCTGATATCAACATTTTAGCTGCTGCTGCTGTGCCAGGTCTGGTCCCATCATCTCAGGTCCTGGCACATCACAAGAGAGATTCAGGCACTGGTGATGATGTCAGGCCAACAGAGTTCATCAGGGAAGACAGTAAGAGTATCTCTTTATTAACTTATGGAATTTTAAAAATCCGTGATGACAGCATACTTCATCATGTCCGGCATGCCTGCCCAGGAATTGATGAGACAAAAAAGTTCAACGACTTCCACATTTAAATATGTAATTATTAAATCATTTCCTCATATAATCTGTGAACCCTGAAGTTTGGTGCCACCTTGTGTGACTCAGGTGTGACAGACAATCTAACTACCTGATTATTTCATTATTCAAATTTGCCTTTTTCTACTCCAGCAAGAGTGAAGTCTGGATCCACCTTGTTGGTGTTAATTGTCTCTTGTGATTTCATTATTTATTTATTTAAGTCAATGGTGATAGCATTGTGTTAGCTCTCTAGGGGTGAATTATGAGAAATTATCTCATTATTCATTCAATTTTTGTTCAAATCTATAATCAAAAACTTAACTTTCTCTTCAGTTTTGAGCAGTCTTGTAAGAGTCATGTATAAAACACCATTCACTTGTTTGATTTATATTCATTTAATTATCTAAGTATTACTTCCTTGGCAATCACTGGACTCTGGTTCCATCTTATGGAAGTTAAGTATGAAGGACTATCCAATTAGTTACTTTTTTGATTACATGTGTAATGATGGTATCATCCATTATGGGTTTGGCTGCTGTGCGATTGACAAAGCATGAGATTGGTACCAGAACCAGTGCCAAGAGAATGAGGGACACTGGGATATCCAGTGTTTTCTGATTTGTAATAATAGATTTTAAAGGATCGAATGTTTAAACGATTTAAAAAACTGCATTGTTTCACACCATCAGATTCTGAGAGCTTGCAACAAAACTCACCCATGTGGGACACAGGTAACACCGATTTTACAAATGGAATAATTTAATAATCTCATGAGCAGAGAATCTTATCTAATGAACTCAGGCTGATAACATAAATAACCATATGAGAAAGTGGGGTACAGGACTTAATAGAGAATTTTCAATTGAGGAATCAGAAATGACTGAAAGAAACATATGACAGTGCTCTAAATCCTTAGTCATCAGCTAAATGTTGTAAGACCCTCAGAATGAGGAGTCTTCCAGGTCCAGTCGATACCCCAAGAACTCAATGTCCAGTCCAGTTTCTGCAAAACTCAAGAGGCTTTAATGAACAGGAAACGTTTGTGCAAACGGGCTCCTCCAGCACGCAGGCTAGGGAGAAGCCCCCTCCCTTGGGCCCAGGTGTTTTTAAAGGCAAACCCACAAGCTTAGGGAGGGGGTGGGACCCTCTGTCCATTGAGTACGTGACCTTTGGAGGCCGGATGGTCTCGCTATTAGGGTCAGCAGACCTTAGGGCTTCAGGTGTGTTAATTAATCTTGTCTGGGCAAACCAGAGTTACAGCTATCTCTTGACCCTATTTACCACCTGTTGACTCACAGGAAAGTAGGGCAAGTGTGAATTCTTATCTCAGGGCCTTGTGAGAGGAAGCTAGCAAATTCCAAGGAACAGATATTGGTTTTTAGGTTAGTCCATCATTAAAATTACTTTTTAGGCCTTTCAATGTAAATCAAAACAACCGGGAGAAGCCATATGATCAAGCTGTTCTAAAGGTAAGAGAATGAAAAGAAAAAAAAAAATTTTTTTGTAGCTCCCAAAAATTCGGGTGAATGCCTAGAATTTGAAATTAAGACAAGACAGCGGGTGATTCATTCAATGCAATTTCGGAATGCCAAATACTGAATGCCGTTTATTGAGGGGCATGAACGGGCTTAATTACTGACTTACAGCACAGTGGAAAATTACAGGAAGTTTAGGTTTAGCTCCTCACTATAAGGTGTTTGTTTTCATGAGGTATGTATTGTCATGTGGTATGTGTTGTCACAAGGTGTGTGTTTTGAAGGAGTGTGTTGTTTCAAGGTTTGTTATCAAAACAGGAAGAGTACCAACAACAGCCATGGTGCAAGGAGTTCCCTCCAACAGCTTCAGGCTTGCTCAATTTGCTTTGGGTCCTACCGGTATCCCTTTCTTTTAATATAAACTAACACCTACCTTATTTGGCAGAAGATGTCAGCATAATTCCTTACCCGTCATTGGAGAGGTCGCCCAGGCCCGTAACCTTCCTATCTTAGGTTGGATATTTGCCCCCTCTGCCTTACTGTCCCTGGTGAATAGTTTGTTAGCCTCAAGTGGGCAGAGGCATTTTACCTCAAGCCAAAGAAAGTATCTGTCTTGTTAGAAAGTTGGCCTGGGCCTCTTTAATACTGTGGCAAAGTAGCACCAAGTGCAAGGGCTACAAACCTCCAATGATCTGCTCACAAGTTGAAGTCATTGTAAAAGGCCTGCTGCATTGGCAAGTGGCATTAAGCTTCCATAGATATTAATGATCTGCATGGCTAAAGCATGTGTATAACTTAAAAACTGATCACTCTAGGATTTCTGGAGAAAAATGATGAATTAACACAGATATGTGTGAAAGACAGAACAAGAAGCCATATGAGCTTCTCATAAAAATTCAAGTGTTCCTACAGGAGACTAGTTTGTAAATTTAGTTTAAAAAATGCCAATTTGTACTAGATAATAAAGTGTGATTTGGGTGGCTAAGACTTAAGCCAAATCACCTGATAGTTGATCCACTGTGCTTGCAGTATTTACAGATTGGGAGAGGGCTATGGTAGAAACTGTTGCTTCAGTGGTAAAGGCAGCACTGGCAGCCATGGTCCCGGAATTTCCTATCCTCTCTGCTGCACACCTGGGTACGTCCCCGCAACAGCTGTTACAGTTGGAAGACCTGCTGATAACAATTGAAACTTCCTCCAATATTATTAGCATTGTTTACAACAATAAGAATGGAACCAGAATACAGTACCTGAGATGAAATTGAAATTCTTGTCCTTTGTATAAAAGTATAAATTTATAGCCACTTGATCCAAACTATAATTAATGATCTGGAAAAAAGGCCACATATGGCTACTCAGACCAACTGGCATCAGGATAGGTAGATTCCTGAAGAGCCATCAGACCTTCTTTCTGGCTGTTAAATCACCATCCCTCTGCACATGGTGAATCAACCACTCAGGCACCCAAACAGGGTTATCTGTGTCTTGTGGAAACACACAAACTGACCTTCGAGACCATACTAGAACTGGGTCAGGGCCTCCCCATTTTGCAGTAGTGACACTCTTCCACATAACTGAGCCATAGTCAGATGACCCAGCGCCCCAATGCCTGTTGTCTACAGATCTAGTAGCACCATCAATAGTTAAAAAATTTAAAATATAAAGGACAAGAGAAAGGTGATTATGAGGAGATCCTGTAAACTGCCCCTGTTTTGTTTTATGAAGATAGGCTTTAATTGTGAGATGTGCATGTTCCTCCATGGCCTGACCCTGAGGATTATAAGGGACATCCATCTTACGTGAGATAATATTTTTTTGCAAAAAGTGTTAAAACCCTGACTAGTAATAGCAGGGCCATTATCAGGTTTTAATTGTCTGGGCATTCCCATATACGTGAGATAATTTTTTTTTTTTTTTTTTTTTTTTTTTTGCAAAAAGTGTTAAAACCCTGACTAGTATAAGCAGAGCCATTATCAGGTTTTAATTGTCTGGGCATTCCCATATAAGCATAGGCTTGTAAACAATGTCTCTTAACATTCTTAAGCCTTTCTCCAGTATGAACACAGGCAAATATGAGATGAGAATGGGTATTCACAGATACATGAACAAATTGTAGTCAACCAAAGGAAGAAACATGAGTAAAATCCATCTGATAGATATCATTAGGTGTGACACCACGGGGGTTAACTCCAAGGTGTGGAACAGGTAAGAACTGCACATAGAGGCCAATTCTTAACTATATCAATAGCTTGGTCTCTAGTAATTTTAAAATGGAATTTAAGTGACCCTGTATTAAGGTGGAAGGTTGTATGAGCTTTGCAGGCTGCTTCATAACCAGATTCTCTCATCATTATGATGGTACTACCTCTTTTAGTATTAAAATCAACAATGGCATTTTCTTCACTTAAAGGGCTAGGCAAATCATAATGCGCTCGGAGACACGTTCTTGTACACGAGACACTGGAGCTATATAAGCAGCAGGTTCTAAGGGAGCCAATATATGATACACATATTTACTATCCGTGTATAAGTTAAATGGCTCATTAGAAAAATGTTGAAGGGCTAATTGTATTGCAGCTAGTTCCGCGAATTGTGCAGACTTCACTTTAAATATAGAGCATTTGATAATGGGAAAAGAAACAACTACTGCACAACCATTTGAAGAGCCATCTGTAAATACATTACAGGCCCCCTTCAGAGGATTTTGGGAAATAAACTTGGGGAAACACACAGGGTGATTTTTAAAACAATGAGCTAACTTACTGGAAGGAAAATGACTATCAAAGCGGCAGGGTGTGGAACACAAGAAATGTGCCCACTCCTCATTAAACTGTTGAAGCCATTGTATCTGTTGTTGAGTATAGGGAGTAACAATTACATCTGGCATCTTGCCAAAAACTTGAATACTCATTTTGTATGCCTTTTGAATAATAGAAAGCATTGCCTGAGGATAAGATCTAACCGTCTTTCTTGGGGATGCATGTTCTGAAAGACCCCCAGAGACCCCAAGACTTTGGAGCCTGTCAGGGGGAAGGCCCTTGCCCCCACTGGATGCAAGTACAAGAGGTTGTTTATTGTTTACACAGGTACCTGTGGACGCTTCAGTCTTTCGGGGGAATGAGCATGATGAGGTTAAAACTCAGGCAGTTTATATAGGGTTGGGGTGGCAAGAAGCAGGCTTACAGAAGCAGAAGCATGGTTACAGGGATTTCATTGTTTCATCTAAATGTAGCAGTTGTAGTTAACCAAGGACAGTTGGTTATTCGGGTTGGGCACAAAGAATACAAAGAATTCAGTTATGACTATCTCAGCATACTGGACACTGTCCTGCTGACCTTGCTTTGGTCCAAGCTGCAGACCACAGATAACTGGTTGGCATTGGATGAGAGCAGCACCTGGTTCCTTCCTGTACTTTTTTTATAACTTGCCCTTGGCAAATTAGCAAGAGCAATTTAAACAGGCAGTAAGCATAGTGGGGGTCTTTTATTCCCCCCTTTTTCTATAAAATGAATAAAACCCTTTATTCATGGTTTTTCAGTTTTTATTTGTTTTAATTGCTGGTACTGCTGGGTCAAAACTAGGGCCTGAACAACTGACAAGTGTGTGTGTGTGTGTGTGTGTGTGTGTGTGTGTGTGTGTGTGTTTGAACAGTACCAGTCTATTTAAAATGCATCCAGGCAGCAATCCTGTCTACTTTCCGGGTGGTGGGAGTTGTCAGGAGCACAGTGTAGGGGCCCTTCCAGCGGGGCTGTAAGTTCTTAGTCTGATGTCTCTGAACCCAGACGGAATTGCCAATCTGGAAAGAGTGGGGCTGACAAGGGGTTCTTTGTTCCTCCCGGGATGCGGCCGCCAGAGGTTTCCAGACCTCTTCTTGGACTATCTGTAAGGCTCATAGATGCACCTGTATGGAAGGGGTTTTTGCAAAATCAGAAATGTCAGCATCAAAGAATGATACAGCTGGCGGTGGACTGTCGTATATGATTTCAAAGGGAGTTAGGCCATGAGGGCCTGGAGTGTTTCTGGCCCAATAGAGGGCCAGAGGTAGGAGTTGTACCCAGTCCTTAAAGCCAGTTTCAAGCATTAATTTGGATAAAGCCTCCTTAATGGTTTTATTTATTTTTTCTACCTGTCCTGAACTCTGGGGTCTGTAAGCACAATGTAGTATCCAATTTATCCCCAGCAATCTGGCCACCAACTGACTTACCTGGGAGATGAAGGCAGGCCCATTGTCTGATCCTATTACCTGTGGCATCCCATATCTGGGAAAGATTTTTTTCAATAGTTTCTTTGTGACCATTTTTGCAGTCTCATGTTTGGTAGGAAACACTTCCATCCATCCTGAAAAGGTGTCTATAAAAACCAGTAAATATTTATAACCATATATTCCAGGTTTGACTACAGTAAAGTCTATTTTTCAATGGACATCAGGCCTATGGCTACAAAGCCAGGTCCCAGAATTCAGTTTGGTTTTTCCTTGGTTTATCTGGGCACAGGCCAGACAGTTAGCAGTTACTTGTTCCAGTAATAAATTACGATTGGGAAGGTAAGTTCCAATTTCTTGTCTATCTAGCAAAGTTTTCATCTTTTTGGCACTTAGATGAGTCTGTTTATGGAGGTGGTCTATTAACATTTTTGCCATTTTTATAGGCAGTATAGTCTTTCCTTGGTAGACCCAGCATTACCGACTGGGGTCATAATTTGCACCTAATTTCTGAACAATGTCCAAATCCGTTTCATCATATTCCCAATCTGGAGTCTTAGCTGTTTCCTTTTCAGTCAATATGCTTATAGTCAATAGTTGGGGGCTTAAGTCTGCTTGTTTTGCTGCTTCATCAGCCAGGCGATTTCCTTTTGCCTCCAGGCTTTCTCCCTTTTGATGTCCAGGGCAATGCATTATGCTCAAATTTTTAGGAAGGAACAGGGCCTTTAATAATGTCAAGATTTTATTTTTATTTTTGATTCCTTTGCCTTCTGATGTTAAAAGGCCCCTTCTCCGATAAATTTCTCCATGGACATGGGCAGTGGCAAAGGCATACCGGCTATCAGTGTACACATTAAGCTTCTTACCTGCTGCCATCTGGAGAGCCTGAGTCAGAGCAAAGAGTTCAGCTCGCTGAGTAGAGGTGCCTCCCGGTAGTGCAGTGGCCCATATGACCTCTGAGGCATTCGTCACTGCAGCCCCTGCCCATCTCTCACCATTTAGCAAGTAGCTGCTTCCGTCTGTGAACCAGGTATAGTCTGCATCTTTTAAGGGCCACATTCCATGCATCTCTGCAAGGATCTGCTGACAGTCATGGGAGGCTGGTTCCTCCAGCAGTGGTAACAAGGTGGCTGGGTTCAGGGTTATTAGGGATGGCTGTTGTATGGCCAGCCCATGCCCCCTTTTTCTGTCTAGGCCAGGGGGTGTTGTTTTAACCATAAGTCCATTCCTTCCTGCTGTTCAGGAGGCTTTTCAAAAAGTCTATATTCATTTTCCAATTGTAAAGTCAATATTTGAAGTGGAGCCCCTTGTGGGCCAGAGACTTTATCTCCTGGTCTTCAAAATGGATCTGGGCTTTTAATTTAGTCAATAGATCTCTACCCAGTAATGGATATGAACTGTCCGGTACATGCAAAAAGGAATGTGAGACTTTACCTGATGGAGATGAACTTTTCTCTCCGTGGTTCATCGGTGGCTGGGTCCCTTTGGTCTCGGAGTCAGCTGGCTACCACGGAGTCCTACACAGTTTTTTTTTTTTTTTCCTTTAACCAACTGATTGTGAGCTCGGCTCTGTACCTCATCAATGATCTAAAATAAACTTAAGGGGGTGGTTAAAGATTGTTTCATATTTTCTTTGAAATAAAGAATCAGACAGATAAACAGAACAGACAAAACACATAGACAGCCGGCACAAAGACATGCTGCGCGTTTTCGGCCGTAAAACAGAAACCAGATACTGAGTTAGAGGCACAGAGGGTCTTAAGCCCCCTGGCCCCCCCAAAACCACGAATCCCTGGGACTCGTCGTGGGCCCCAAAAAATCGGGTGCCCCAGATACCTGAGATGTCTCCCAGGGTGGCAGGTAGAAGTCCGAGCTCGTCAGCTCCTTCTCAAGCCGCCTACAGACTCGACTAGCCTAGCCGATTACTGCTGCACAGCAAGCAACAAGTAAAAGACCACAAAGAACAGAAATTAAGCACTGGCCAGCTTACCTCCCAGTGGGTGTCAGTGTCAGTCTCTAGGGGGAAGGGTCTCCAATCTCGGGGGAACCTCCAATGAAAGACCCCCAGAGACCCCTAGAGTTTGGAGCCTGTCAGGGGGAAGGCCCTTGCCCCCAAGAGACGAGACCAGACCACTGGATGCAAGTACAAGAGGTTGTTTATTGTTTACACAGGTACCTGTGGATGCTTCAGTCTTTCGGGGGAATGAGCATGATGAGGTTAAAACTCAGGCAGTTTATATAGGGTTGGGTGGCAAGAAGCAGGCTTACAGAAGAAGAAGCATGGTTACAGGGATTTCATTGTTTCATCTAAATGTAGCAGTTGTAGTTAACCAAGGACAGTTGGTTATTCGGTTTGGGCACAAAGAATACAAAGAATTCAGTTATGGTTATCTCAGCATACTGGACACTGTCCTGCTGACCTTGCTTTGGTCCAAGCTGCAGACCACAGATATCTGGTTGGCGTTGGATGAGAGCAGCACCTGGTTCCTTCCTGTACTTTTTTCATAACTTGACCTTGGCAAATTAGCAAGAGCAATTTAAACAGGCAATAAGCATAGTGGGGGTCTTTCAGTTCATGCACCCATAATATAGGACCAGTTTGCCAAAATACCGCAGTAGGGGAATACGCTGGAGCAAAGACTAATTACATCAAGTTATGAGAATAGTCAATATAATTTAAATGTGCAGATTAGAGACATTTTTGCATAAGCTGTATACATTCTCCCACAGCAGGCGTTAAGGTGCGCGAAGAAGTGGGATCAGACTCTCCTTGTAAAATATCAAATAATGGTCTAAGCTGCCCAGTGGTTAGGGCCAAACTAGATCGAACCCAATTTATGTCTCCCAGTAATTTTTGAAAATCATTAAGGGTGGTCAGATTATCCAGCCTTAAAGTAATCTTTTGAGGACGGATACCAGAAAATAACAAATGAAGACCCAGGTATTGATAGGGAAATTCTTGTTGCCCCTTTTCTGGGGCTAATCTTAAACCCGCTAATTGAAGATTATGTTGCAATTCCCAAAAGACTCATTCATTTCCTTAGAATCCAGGACGGCTAAAAGAATATCATATGTATAATGTATAGGGATTGAAATTCCTCTCTAATGGGGGCAATGGCCAATGATACATAAATTTGACAAATAGTGGGACTATTGGCCATTCCTTGAGGCAAGACCACCCATTGATATCTTTTATAGGGCTCTTTAAAGTTAATAGAAGGAATGCTAAATGCAAATCACTCACTATCCTGAGGATGCAAAGGAATGCTAAAAAAAAAGCAATCTTTTAGGTCGATAACTAATAAATGATAGCCTTGAGGAATACCCACAGGGGAAGGCAAGCCAGGTTGTGTTACTCCCATAATTTACATACAATCATTAACAGCTAGGATATCTTGTAGGAGTCTACATTTTCCAGAATTTTTTTTTATAACAAAGATTGGGGTATTCCATGGGGAAGTGGAAGGAATAATATGTCCTGCCTCTAATTGTTCCTTTACAAGTTGATGTGCAGCCTGTAACTTCTCAATAGATAAGGGCCATTGCTCCACCCACAGTGGGTTATCAGTTTTCCAGATAATAGAAATGGGACCAGGCTGCATAGCAATATCCCCTAGGGAAAATTTCCCAGCCCAGAAGGATCTCCGGCTCTTTTGAAAATTAAATTTTTGGATGCAACAGACTGAGGGTCACCTTGTAGGAATTTACCCAGTCTTTTTCCTTGTACATAACCTTGGTCAGCCAGCATATTTTAACAGGCTCAGTAGTAAGGACTGCTCCTGTGGCCTGAAGCACATCTCTCCACCAAAGATTAATAGGTATATGACTTAACACAAAAGGCTGAAAAATTCCTGTATGTCCTTCATCATCTGACCATTTAAGAACCTGAGTACTACATTCTGGAGTACAGCAGTTCCCACTCCTTGTAAATGAGTGGAGGCTGGCTGAATAGGCCATGCTTGTGGCCAATGTTTTTTTGCTATTACTGAGGAGTCCCCCCCCTGTGTCCCCAAGTCCAGAAAATCGTCTACCTTGTATGGTAAGGGTGAGCATGGGGCGCTGTTCAAGAGTTGAAACCCAAAAGGCACCCTTGGGGCCTGTGGACCCAAAACCAGCAGATCCCCTGATGTCCTTTAAAAAGGGATTGTTTTTTTTTTAACATAGGGAGAAGAACCAATTGCACTATCCGAGCACCCTGTGGTATCATTAATACCCCCATTTCTGCCCTAAACATGATTTTTATTTCTCCTTGAAAGTCTGAATCTACTACTCCTGGAATAACTCTAATTCCTTTCAACAAGGCACTACTGCGTCCTAACAATAGCCCTATTGTTCCTGGGGGAAGTGGCCCAAAGACTCCTGTTCTCAAGGCTTGAGTGTCCATTTGTGGTGTTAATATTGCACCGGTAGCAGAACAGAGGTCCAATCCTGCGCTTCCTGGGGTACCTCAGATAAGGTCCTGGACATAAAGGGGTTTCTCTGAGGGATCATCTGATCATCTGTATAGGGTGGGTTACAGGTGTATCCATTACCCCATACACCTGGGCTTGAGGGGCCCGAGGCTGGCCCCGCTTCCAGTTTCCCTGAGCCGGTAAAGGATTCCCAAGAGCATCTGTCTTTGTCCTACATTCCTTGCTCCAATGATGACCCTTACAGCAACGTGGGCAAAGCCTTAGCCTAGGGCTCAATTGCATTGCCACACCCGGGGGCAGTTCCTTTTGAAATGTACTGGCTGTCCACATCCAAAGCAACTCTTTGGTCTGGCTACTCCATTGATCTCCCCTCTTTTCACGACTGAAACTATAACCTGGCCCATAATGTGATGACCATCTATGTCCCAACATATGCGTATATAGTCATTAAGACTTTTGGACTTCATAAAGCCTCTTTACAATACATTGTCTACTGTTCCTTTGCCTTACATATGACTCTCAGGTTCAGTAGGTTCCATTTATTAATTATTGATTCCACTGTTTGGTATTATGACTAGTAATAACTCTCCTGTAGAGAGCTGCGAAGTGCCGCGCCTTAAAGATGGCACTGGTTCCTGCCCTCCACCTTCCCGATGGTGAGTACTCTCTGTATTAAACAATTCCATATTTGGCTAAAAGCTGAGAATCTGGCTTGCTTCTGTGTATATGTACCTGTCTGTTTTTGTTTTTCACCGCATGGTGTTCTGGGGTTGACTGCCCAAGGGCTTTTAAGCTGTGGGCTGGGCTGCCCCCGGGGTCAGAAGATTATACAAGGTTCCTGAATAAACTGCTTAAAGAAGAGTCTGAACGTTGTGTTTTCTTTGCTGGTCAAAGTAGAGGCGACACTGTCCTGTAAAAAGTCCTTCAAGAGTACCCCGAACTTTCTCTTCCAAGAGGTTTTTAGGGCAGCTGGACTAATGTTTAGGTCTTTGATCCATGTGTTCTAAGTTTTGTGTATAGCGATTCACATGGATCTCTTTGTAGTCTTCTACATATCATCATCCTGTTTTGCCAGAACAATTTGTTGAAAATGATTGCCTCCTTCCATTGTATTATTTTTCCTGTTTCATCAAAACTCAGGAATTTGTAGGTGTGTTGGTTAATATCAGGATTTTCAGTTCCATTGGTCTACCTTTCTATATGTGTGACAATATCAAGTGCTTTTTTTGGTACTTTAGCTCTATAATAGAGCTTAGGGCTTGAAGTCGGAGAATGTGATGGTTTCTGAAGTTCCTTTATTATACAGCATTGTTTTGACTATTGTGACTCTTTTGTTGTTCCATATACTGTTGAGTATTGTTTTTTCAACGTCAGTGAAGTAATAAATGTGCTAGGATTTTTACTGGGAATGCTTTGAATCTGTAGATTGCTTTTGGCAAAATTGGAGTTTTTACTATATTTATCTTACCAATTCAAGATCATGGGTGATCTTTCCATTTTCTAGTATCTTCTTTAATTTCCTTCTTTATAGACACAAGACCATGCAATATAGGCCTTCTACTAGTTTGGTTATAGTTACCCCAAGATGTTATTTGTTGTTTTTCCTATTGTAAAGGGTGGTGACTCTCATCCCTTTTATCTTCTGTATATAGTAAGGCTACTATTTTTTTTTTTGTTTTTATTAGTCTTGTGTACTGCCACTGAAAGGTATTTATCATCTGTAGGAGTTCATTGGTAGAGTTTTTTGGGTCACTTATGTAAACTACCATATCATCTGCTAATAGTAACAAATTGACTTATTACTTTCCAATTTGTGTCCCTTTGATCTTTTTTCTTGTTTTCTTTCTGTAGCTAGAACTTCAAGCACAATATTGAAGATTTATGGAGAGAATGCACAGATGTCTTGTTCCTTATTTTAGAGGAATTGTCTTAAGTTTCTCTCCACATAGGTTAATGTTCTATCTTGCTTTACTGTATATTGCTTTTATTATGTTTAGGTAGGTTTCTGTTATCCCTGTTCTTTCCAAGGACTTTATCATAAAAGGGTGTTTGATTTTGACACTGGCATTTTCAGCATTTAGTGAGATGATAATGTGATTTTTCTGTTTTACTTTATGTATATAATGGATCAACTTGATAAAATTTCATATGTTGAACCATCCCTGCATCTGTGACATGAAGCCTACTTGGTCATGGTAGAGGACTTATTTGATGTGTTCATGTAATCGATTTTCCAGTATTTTATTGAATACTTTTGCATCATTGTTCATGAGGGATATCTGCCTGTAATTCTGTTTCTTAGTTGTGTCTTTGTGAGGCTTGCATATCAAGGTAATTGAAATCTAATTAAAAATGGTTATGAACCTTTTGCTTATATTGTGTGAGAAAATATGAGGAGTATTGGTATTAGCACTTCTATGAAATATTTGTAGAATTCTGCACTGAAGTCCTTTGGCCTTATGTCTATGTGTTTGTTTTTGGTTTTTTTGGTGGGGGCTTTGGTGGAGTTTCACGACTATTTCTATTTCAGTATGTGATCTAAATCTATTTAAATTGCTTATTTATACTTGTTTTGAATTTGATAAGTGATAAAAATCCAGAAATCTGTCCATTTCCCTTAGATTTTTTTTACTTTTGTATAGTACATGTTTTCAAAGTATGATCTGAAAGTTCTGTGGGTTTCCTCAGTGTTTGTTCGTATATCCCCATTTTAATTTCAGATTTTGCTGGTTTGCATGTTCTCTCTCTGCTTCTTGATTTGTTTGCCCCTAAGATTTGCCTGTCTTGTTTATTTTTCAAAGAAACAACATTTTGTTCTATTCATTCTTTGTATTGGTTTCCATGTTCCTACTTTATTGATTACAGCCCTCAAATTGATTATTCACTGGCAGGTACTCCTCCGGGTTAAGTTAGTTTCTTTTTGGTCTATGTCTTTCAGTTGTGCTCTTAATTATATAATTTGACCATCATCTGTTTACTTTACATGAGCACTGATTGCAATGAACTTTCCTTGTATAACTGCTTTAAAAGTGTCCCATAAGTTCAGGTATGTTCTGTCTTCATTTTCATTGAATTCTACAAATCTTTTATTTATTTCATTATTTCTTCCTGGAACAGGGAATGGTAATTTACTCATTATTCAGTTTCTATGAATTTGTAGGTGTCTGCAGTTTGTATTCTTGAAGAATTCCAACTCAAAATCATGGTGATCTGATAAGATATAGGGGGCTATTCAATTTCATTTTATTTTTTATTTGCTGAGGTTTGTTATGTTGCCTTGTATGTAGTCAGTTTTACAGAATGTCCCATGTGTAGCTGAGGAGAAGTTATATTCTTCTGTGTTTGGATTGGTTATTCTATAAATGACTACTAAAACCAAGTGGGACAAAACTTTTGTTAGTTCCTGTGTTTGTTTGTGAAACTTAAGTTTGGTAATCCTGATTAGTGTTCAGAATGGGGTGGTGAAATCTCCCGCTATGAGTGAGTAAGGTTTTATGTGAGCTTTGAGTTTTACTAGTGTTTCTCTTAAGAATGTGGGTACCTTTTAATTTGGATCAGAGATGTTAAGAATTGAGACTTTATATTGATGCATTTCTCCCACGCTGATTATTAAATGACCTTCTTCATCTCTTGAGTGATTTTGGTTTGAAATTAAACTTCTTAATATTTAGATACGTACACCTGCTTCCTTCTTGAGTTCCTTTGATTGGAAGATGTTTTGCAAAACTTTTACACTGAGGTAATGTCTGTCTTTGAAATTTAGATGCATTTCTTGTATGCACTAGAACGATGAAATCTGTCTTAATATACACTCTGTTAGCTTGTGTGTTTTTATAGGCAATAAGACCGTTAATATTTTGGAAAATTAAAGACCATAGATTGTTAATTCTTGTTTGTTTCATTGTTGTTGTTGGTGGTATTGTGAGTGTATTCACCCACTTTTTCGTTTTGGTTCTTGTAAACTGATATTAACTTTGCCTATGTCTTCATTATTGTAGTTAGCTTGCTTGGTTAGAATTTCTTTCCAGAATTTTCTGTAAGGCTGGATTTATGGAAATATGTTTAGGAAATCTGGCTTTGACATTAAATATCTAGTTTTTGCTATAGTGATTGAGAGTTTTGCACATTATTTTAGCCTGGACTGGCATCTGACGACTGTTATTACTTGTACATAATCTATCCAGGACCATATGGCCTTGTTTGTAGTAAAATTTTATTAAAAAATGAACTCAACAAAGAATGAAGGAAACATCACACTAGGTTAGGAAGGGAAATAGGGATAAAAACAATTTCAATGTAAAGTCTAGGGGAACAAGGTTAAATGTGTATGTTTCATGGTGGATAGAATTGGCCCTGGCCCTGGCCCTGGCCCTGGCCCTATCCCCTGGCCCCTGGCCCCTGGCCCCTGGCCCATGGCCCATGGCCCTGGCCCTGGCCCTGGCCCTGGCCCTGGAACTGGCCCTGATTATTAAAATAGTACATTAGATAATCCGTGATCAGTGGATTTTGGTGACGTGATGTGGGAGGCAATTATTATAGACCATCTTTATGTCAATTATGTAGTTAAAATACATAAATTTATAATGACAGCATCGCTCATGAGCCTGGTTTGGAGCCACCTCAGGGAAGTGGATGATGTGACATGAACTCATTATTTGATTATTCAATTATATAAAACAATGATTACATCATGCATCACCTCTGGAATCTGGTGCCACAGATCATCTAATTACATAATTAATGTATTTAAATTGACAATCTGTGTTAATCCCCAAGATAATGTAAATATTTGTATAGTAATGTAAACAACAATCCACCATTCCATGAAGAGACCTGTAAAGCTCCCTCTGGTGAAGTTAATGTGAAATATCATTACATTTTATGATTCATTTTTTCAGTTGATGATGATGGCATCCTTCATGCCTGGATTCTGACCATGCTTCCCTGCCAGTAAAATGCTACATCACCTATTTATTGTGACAGTTAGGTATTACTGACTTATTAAATTCTTGAAATTATGTAAACAACCGACAATGACATCACCATTTACGGTTAGGGTGCAAATATCTGTCAGGGACAAGGTTAGGAAAGATGTAGACATGGGCAGAGCATTTTCTGAATGATCTATGCATCTCCCAGAGTACGAGGGATGTTGGATTATTGAGTCCAGAAGGTTGCATGGTGCCAACCGAGAAGTACAAGGACTTCACAAAGGCTGGCACGGTGGTCTGGGTGTTGACTACCTGCTGTTCCTCCACATCTTCACATCGGTTGTGATCTACCATGAGAAGAAGGAGTGGCACTAGCAGGCCGGCACCATCACCGAGACCTGGCAAAAGGATGACGACTCAGAACACGGAAGAACATCTCTCTCTCAGCTATGCTGGTGATGCCCCTGCTGCAGCCATCTTTTCAGCTGTTATCAACATTGTGGCTACTGCTGCTCCGCCAGGATTGGGCCCATTATCTCACGTCCTGCCACACCATAACAGAGATTCAGGTGTTTGTGATGATGTCAGGCCAACAGAATTCATCAGTTATCTGACGATTAACTAATGGCATTTTAAAAATGCGTGACGACAGCATACATTTTCATACCTGGCAAGTCTGCCTAGGAACTGATGATACAAAAAAAGGTCAAAGGCTTACTTATTTAAAGATGTAATCATTAAATTCTTTCATTATATAATCTGTGATCCCTGAAGTTTGGCGCCACCTTGTGTCACACTAAAGTGTGACAGACGATCTAACTACCTGATTATTTCATTATTCAAATCTGTCTTTTTCTACTCCAGGAAGAGTGGAGTCTGGGATCCACTTTGTTGGTGTTAAATTGTACCTTGTGAATTCTTCCTTTCTTGCTTTCCTTCTTTCTTTCTTCCTTCCTTCCTTCCTTCCTTTCTTTCTTACATCCTTCCTTTCTTTCTTCCTTCCTTCCTTTATTTAAATCTATGTTGATATCATTTTGTTATCTCTCTAGGGGTGAATTATGAGAAACTATCTCTTTATTCATTCATTTTTTTGTTCAAAGCTATGATCAAGAACTCAATGACACTTCAGTATTGAGCAATCTTTTAGGCTTCACGCATAAAACACCATTCACCATTAAACACCATTAAAGTTTGTTGATTTAATTATGAAAATCTGACATTATGTATTCAGTGATCACTGGAGTTTTGAGCCTCCTTAGGGGAGACCGTTGTACCAGACAGTCACGTCATCTAATACTACACTTACTTCTTTAACTGTTAAACTAGGAAATTAATTAATAATTCATCATTTAATTTATGTATTTAAAATACAGGTAATGTTATGGACCATAAGTCCCTTTTGGAGTCAGATTTTTGTAGTTGATGATGTAATATCATCTCATTACTTCACCATTTAGCTATGTAAATAGATCTTTACATCAGCGATAGGTTTAGGACTTTGGTGCCATCTCATCAGTGTTAATATGAAAGGACCACTAATTAATTATCAATATAATTTTTTAAATTCCTCATTATTCCAGGAAGAGATCAGTCTGACTACTCCATGTGTGATTTAAGTATGCACCACCATGACATTATTCAATCATTTTTCATTATATATTCATTATTTAAATCGATGAAGGTCTTGTTCTTCTTGACTGGAGTCGGGCCATTCCCCCATGGGAGTTAATCACGTGGCATTATTTAATTATCTAACTACTACTTCCTTGGCAATAACTGGAGTTGGGTTCCATCTTATGAAAATTAAGTATGGAGGACTATCCAATTATTAACTCATTTGATTGTGTGAATAATGATGGTGTCATCCGTCAATTAGCTTCTATGGGATTCACACAGCAGGAGATCGGTACCAGAAGCAGTGCCCTGAGAATGGAGGACACTGCCTTATACGGTGATTACTGATTACGTAATAGTAGATTTTTAACAATCGAATGATTACACGATTTAAAAAAAAAAATGTACTGTTTCGCATCATCGGTTTCTGAGAGGTTGCAACAGAACTGACCCATGAAAGACACAGTGACCACCGATTTTAAAAATGGAAGAACAGAATAATCTCCTGATCAAGGAATCTCATCTAATGAACTCTGTCGGGCTGATAACATGACACACCACCAACAATTAATCACTCTAAATAACCATATTAGAAAGCAGGATGCAGGACTTAATAGAGAACAGTCAATTGAGGAATCCAAAATGACTGAAAGAAACGTAAGACACTGCTCAAAATCGTTAATCATCGGCCTAATGCAAATCTAAACCACTCTGAGAAACCATGGCATCAAGCTTCTCTAAAGGTAAGAGAATGAAGAGGAGTTTATTTTATTTTCAATAAAGAGAATGGGATTATGGTAGAGGCGATTAACTGTATTGTTTCCATTCTAGAAATTAGAAAATTGAAGCATAGAAAACAGGTTTAAAATACTCATCATTGTACTTGAATGGCACAATGATGCTTTTGTTTTCGTGCTTATATCACTATAGGCATGTTGTAGCTTGAAAGACTGGTAAATATGTAGAACTCAAAAGAAAGAGCCCTGCTTTGTTTTTGTGAGAAACTCGGTGAGGATGTAAGTTTAGTACATTGGTGGGTATACTCCTTTTAGCATGCGGGAGGGGCACTACAATGTGACAGAGTGGTGGTTCATAAATGTTGCCTGGCAACCCTGCTTGCATTCTGTATCCTGGTAACATGGGCCAAGGACCAGAGAGCAGGTTCGAGAAAGTGTTATCATGGCACATTACAGTCTCCCAAGATAACTATCTCCTAAAACTTTTCAAGACAACATTTGATTCACCTAAACAAGTCATAGCCACACCTCTGGAAGTGTGCCTACAGCTTTTACTGGTTACCAAATTCAAGATTACCTAAACATCAGAGAATGTAGTCTGTGGAGAAACAGGACAAAGTCTTCCGTTTATGAATACTCTCTCTCCTAAGAAGTGTAACTATGGAAAAAAAGAAAATAAGACTCACAATTATTCATCAAAAGGTGAGTTTGCCATTGTTGACTTCCTTCAGGAAGGTGATAATCCATTTGTTAGAGTATACTTAGGGATTGTTGGATTTCAGTCCATCTCTTTTGAGGCAGCCGTCCAACATTAAATATGTGATATCTTCTAAAAACGCTGCATACACAATGACAGTTCAGCATTGAAACATGTTCCTACCCAACTCTGCAATTAAATAAGGGATGAACCTGGGAGTTTCCCACAGTCATGTGGGAGTCAACTGAGTCTCTATTGTGTGGAGTATGGCAGACCATTTCATCCTCTGATTATATTGTTATTTGATTATTAAAATAGGACATTAGATAATCCATGATCAGTGGATTGTGGTGACGCGATGTGGGAGGCAATTATTACAGACCATCTTAATGTCACCTTTGTAGTTAAAATATTTAAATTTATCACGACAGCATCGTTCATGAGCCTGGTTTGGAGCCACCTCAGGGAAGTGGATGATGTTACATGAACTCATCATTTGATTATTTAATTATATAAAACAATGATTATATCATCTTTGACACCTGGAATCTGGTGCCACAGATCATCTAATTACATAATTAAAGTATTTAAATTGACAGTCTGTGTTAATACCCAAGATAAAGTAAATATGTATGAAGTTACGTAAACCAAAAATCCTCCATTCCATGAAGAGACCTGTAAAGCTTCCTCTTGTGGAGATAATGTGCAATATCATCACATTTTATGATACATTGATTCAATTGAGGATGATGACATCCTTCATATCTGGAGTCTGGCCATGTTCCCCTGCCAGTAAAATGTTACATCACCTATTTATTGTGACAGTTATCTATTACTGACTTATTTAATTCTTTAGATTATGTAAACGACAGACAATGCCATCACCGATTACGATTAGTGTGCAAATATCTGTCAGGGATAAGGTTAGGAAAGATGTAGACATGGGCAGAGCATTTTCTGAATGATCTATGCATCTCCCATAATAAAAAGGATGCTGGATGACTGAGTCCAGAAGATTGCTCGGGGTCATTCAAGAATTACAAGGACTTCACCAAGGCCGACATGGTGGTCTGGGTGTTGACTACCTGCTGTTCCTCTACATCTTCACATCGGTTGTGATCTACCATGAGAAGAAGTAGTGGCACTAAGAGGTCCGCACCATCTCCGAGAGCTGGCAAAAGGATAACGACTCAGAACACGGAAGAACATCTCTCTCTCAGATATGCTGGTTATGCCCTTGCTGCACCCATCTTTTCAGCTGATAGCAACATCTTGGTTACTACTTCTAAGCTAGTAATGGGCCCATTATCTCAGATCCTGCAGCACCACAACAGAGATTCATGTGCTGCTGATGATGTCAGGCCAGTAGAATTCATCATGCAAGTCAGTATGATTATCTGACGATTAACTTATGGCATTTTAAAAACCCTTGATGACAGCATTTATTTCTATATCTGTCAAGTCTGCCTAGGATTTGAAGATACAAAAAAAAAGGTCAATGACTTACATATTTAAAGATGTAATTATTAAATTCTTTCATTATATAATCTGTGATACCTGAATTTTGGTGCCACCTTGTGTGACTCAAGTGTGAAAGACGATCTAACTATCTGAATAATTCATTATACAAATATTTCTTTTTCTATTCCATGAAGAGTGGAGTCTGAATCCACCTTGTTGGTTTTTAATTGTCTCTTGTGATTTCTTTTTTCTTTCTTTAAATCAATGTTGATATTGATTTGTAATCTCTCTAGGGGTTAATTATGAGAAACTATCTCTTTATTCATTCATTTTTTGTTCATATGTATGATTAAGAACTCAATGACCCTTCAGAATTGAGCAATCATTTTGGCTTCAGACATAAAACACCATTCACTGGTTTAAAGTTTATTCATTCAATTATGAAAATATGTCATTATGTATTCAGTGATCACTGGAGTTTTGAGCCTCCCTAGGGAAGTCCTTCATGTCATGGAGATCTGAGAAGTCATATGAAGTTTGGACTAGGGCTTCTCTCCTGTCTCTAGGTTAAGGCAGTTTTCCCTTCATGGGGGATGCGTTTGCAAGGTCCTTTTGTGCACCAGGGATACATCATGGCTACACTGTCTGAGGTCCCTTAGACTGCTCAGTCCATCTGGCTGAGACCCTTATTCAGGGAAGCCTGAGTCAGTCCCATGCTGGTTTCCGAGCTGTCAGTCTGGGGGCCTGTTAGCTCCTCCATTCGGGTAAGCGTTCTCTATTTGTTTCTGCAGCCTGGTCTTTTCCTCTCCATCTGCATCTGGGTTCTAGTTCGACTCAGTGATTATGTATGGGTTTTTGCTCCTATTTCCAACAGGTATTAGATGAGGGCTCCATGGATAACTTAGCTATTGATCTCACTAACCGGGAAGAGCATTTATGGTAGCCTTTCCATGGATGCTCAAATTGTTAGTTGGCGGTACTTTGTAGTTCTGCAGAACTTTCTTTATGTTCAATTTTATCTTCAAACTAATATCGGTTCCTTCTTTTATGTTCTCTCTCTCATTCTCTCTCTCTCTATCTTTCTCTCTCTACTTCCTGTCTTTTATTCCTAACAGGGCTCAATCTTCCTAATTGCACGTGTTTCCTGTCCTCCCCCTTGCATTCTCCTACTTCTCTCTCCATTCACTGCCCCCTACTTCCCCTGTGCTCTGGGCAACTTGTCCATTCCCGGTTCTGTGATGGACTTTATATAAGTCTTTTAGAATACACCTTGTATCCTAGTTTCTCTGGTGCTGTGAATTACAGTCTGATGATCCTTTGCTCTAGGTCTAAAATCTATATATGAGTGAGGACATACTATTTTCCTATTTTGTGACTGGTTTACCTCATTCAGGGTGGTTTCTTCAAGTGCTATCAACTTACCTGCGAATTTCAAATTACCATTTTTTTTCTGCAGAGTAGAGTTACACAGTGTAGATGAGACACACCTTGATTATCCATTCTTCAATTGAGGGGCATCTAGGTTGCTTCCAGGTTCTTGCTATTACAAATAGTGCTTCTATGAACATCGTTGAACAGATGTCTTTGTTGCATGGATGTGGATCATTTTGGGTATATGCCTAAATGGGGTATTGCTGGGTCCTGTGGTAAGCTAATTCCCATTTTCCTGAGGAACTGCCATACTGATCTCCAAAATTGCTGTATGAGTTTGCACTCCCACCAGCAGTGGAGGAGTGTTCCCCTTTCTCCACATCCTGTCCAGCATGATTCATCATTGGCATTTCTAACTTTAGCCATTCTTGCAGGAGTACAATGTTATCTCAAAGTTGTTTTGATTTGCCTTTCACTGATGGCTAAGGATGTTGGGCACTTTCTTAAGTGGCTTTCAGTCTTTTTGATTTCCTCTATTGAAAATTCTTTCTTCAGTTCTGTACCCCATTTTTAATAGGGTTATTTGGTGTTTTGTTGACTAGTTTCTTTTGTTCTTTGTATATTTTGGAGATCAGCCCTTTGTCGGATATAGGATAGGTGAAAATCTTTCCTAGTCTGTGGGCTGCTGTTTGGCCATCTCCACTCTATGCTTTGCGTTACAGTAGCTGCTAAGATTCGAGTGGAACCCTTTATTAATTGATGCTCTCAGTGTCTGTGCACCTGGAGTTATGTTCAGGAAGCGGTCTCCTATACCTTTTTGTTCAAGGGTACCTCCTACTTTCTCTTGTAAGAGGTTCAAGGTGGCTGGATTGATGTTGAGGCCTTTTATCCATTTGGACTTGAGTTTTGTGCATGGCGACACACATGGGTATATGTGCAGTCTTCTACACACCCTAATCCAATTGTGCAAGCACCATTTGTTGAAGATGTTGGTCTATTGTCCCTGGTCATTTCATTATTTATTTATTTACTTATATCAATGGTGATATCATTTTGTTATCCCTCTAGGAGTGAAGTACGAGATATTATCTCATTATTCATTCATTTTTTTGTTCAAATCTGTGATAAAATACTCAATGAATTCTTCAGTCATGCACAATCTCATAGGAGTCACATGTAAAACACCATCCACTTGTTGAATTTTTATTCATATATTTATGAAAATCTGTCATTATTTATTCAGTGATCACTGGAGATTTGAGCTTCGTTATGGGAGTCAAATATGCAAGACCATCACATCATCTAATACTACACATACTTATTTAACTGTAATACTAGGAAATTAAATAAAAATTCATCATTTCATTAACGTATTTAAAATAAAGGTGATGTTATGGACCATATGTCCCTTTTGGAGTCAGATGTTGGGAGTTGATGATGTAACATCATCTCATTATTTGATTATTTAGCTATTGAAACAGATCATTACATCAGCCACAGTTTTACAAGTTTGGTGCCAACTTGTAGAGTTAATATTAAGCACCAACTAATTAATTATCAATTTAAATTTTTAAATACATCATTATTCCATGAAGAGAAGGGTTGACTTTTCCATGTCGTATTTAATTATGAAGCACCATATTATTATTCAAATATATTTCATTACATACTATTTATTTAAATCGATGAAGATGTTGTCGTTCATGACAGAAGTCTGGTTATTCCTCCCTGGGAATTAATCATGTGCCTTTATGGGTTTGGCCCCTGTATGATTGACACAGCAAAAGGCTGGTACCAGAAGCAGTGCCCAGACAATGAGGGACACTGGGTTATGCAGTGATTACTGATTATGTAATAATAGATTTTTAAAGATCGAATGATTAAACGATTGAAAAACAATGTATTATTTCGCATCATCAGTTTCTGAGAGGTTGCAATAGAGGTGAACTATGAAGGACACAGTCAACACCGATTTTAAAAACTGAATAATTTAATAATCTCATGATCAGAGAAAATCTTATCTAATGAACTCTATCGGGCAGATAACATGACACACCTCCAACTCCAAATAACTCTTAATAACCAAATTAGAAATTGGGATTCAGGACTCAATAGAGAATTATCAATTGAGGAATCTAAAGTGATTCAAAGGACCATAAGACAGTATTCGAAATCCTTAATCATCAGCCAAGTGCAAATAAAAACAACTCTGAGAAACCATGATATCAAGCTGTTCTAAAGGTACCAGAATGAAGAGAAATTTAATTTATTTTCAACACGTATGAAAGGATTATTGTAGAGACAATTAATGGTATTGTTTGCATTCTGGAAATGAGAAAATTGAAGCAGAGTAAATAGGTTGAAATACTCATCATTGTGCTTGAATGGCATAATGATGCTTTTGTCTTCATGCTTATATCTTTATAGGGATGTTGTAGCTTGAGAGACTGGTAAATATGTACAACTCAAAAAAAAAAAAAAAAAAAAGATCCCTCTTTTGTTTTTGTGAGAAAATCGGTGAGGCTGTAAGGTTAGTCGATGGGTGGCTATGCTAATTTTAGCATGTGGGAGGTGCACTAGATTGTGATAGAATGTTGGATAATAAATGCCGGGCAACCCTGCTTGCATTCTGTATCCTGATAGCATGGGCCAAGAACCAGAGAGCAGCTTCGATAAAGTGTTATCATAGGACATCACAATCTCCCAAGATAACTATCTCCTAAAACTTTTAATGGCAGGATTTGATTCCCCTAACAAAGTCATAGCCAAATCTCTGGAAGTTGGCCTAGCGCTATTACTGGTTACCCAATTCAACATTACCTAATATCAGAGAATACAGTCTGTGGATGAACGGTTCAAAGACTTCTGTTTATGAATGCTCTCTCTTCTAAGAAGTAAAACTATGGATTAAAAGATAATAAGACTCACAATTACTCATCAAAATGTGAGTGTTCCTTTGGTAACTTCCATCAGGTTGGTGATAATCCATGTGTTAGGGTAGACATAGGGATTATTGGAATGCAGTTCATCTCTTTTGAGGCAGCTGTCCAACATCAAATGTGTGATATGTTCTAAAACCCTGCATACACAATGACATTTCAGCATATACACGTTTTACTACTCAATTCTGTTTATAAATAAGCCATGAACTGGGGAGTTTCACACAAACGTGTGGGAGTGAAGTTGGAGAAAACTTGTGTCGAGTATGGCAGACCATTTCATCCTCTGATTATGTTATTATTTAATTATTAAAATAGGACATTAGATTATCCATGATCAGTGGATTATTGTTCCACAATGTGGGAATCAAGTACTTTAGACCATCTAAATATTAATTATGTAATTAAATTATTTAAATTAACGATGACATCATTGTTCACAAGTCTGCTTTGGAGCCACCTTAGGGAAGAAGTGGATGGTGTCACATCAGCGCATTATTTGATTATTTAGTTATATAAAGCAATGATGATATCATCCGTGACACCTGGAATTTGGTGCCACCTTGTGGGGTCAAGTGTGACAGATCATCTAATTACATAATTAAGGTATTTGAATTGACCGTTCGTGTTAAGACCCAAGATAATATACATATTTGTATAGTCATGTAAACCAGTAATCCTCTATTCCGTGAAGAGTCATGTAAAATTCCCTCTTGTTGAGTTAATATGCCATATCATCACATTTTACGATTAATTGTTTCAATTGACAATTATGACATCCTTTATGACTGGAGTCTGGCCATTCTCCCCTGCCACTTAACTGCTACATCACCTCTTTATTGTGACAGTTAGCTATTACTGACTTATTTAATTATTTAAATCATTTAAACGGCAGACAATGACATCATTGATTACGATTAGTGTGTAAATATCTGTCCGGGACAAGGTTAGGAACGTCGTGGACATGTATAGAGCAGATTCTTGATGATCTCTGCATCACCCAGAGTACTAGGGATGCTGGATGATTGAGTCCAGAAGATTCCATGGTGCCCTCCGAGAAGTACAAAGACTTCACCAAGGCAGGCATGGTGGAGAAGAGTCTGACTTCTCCATGTGGGATTTAAGTATTCACCGCCATGTCATTGTTCAATTATTTTTCCTTATATATTAATCATTTAAATCGATGAAGATGTTGTACTTCATGACTGGAGTCTGGCCAAACCTCCATGGGAGTTAATCGTGTGGCATTATTTAATTATCTTAGTACTACTTCCTTGACCATCGCTGGAGTTTGGCTCCATCTTATGAAAGTTAAGTATGCAGGACTATGCAATTCTTTACTTATTTTGTTATGTAAATAATGATGGTGTCATGCATTGTGGGTTTGGCTGGTGTGTGATTGACACATACAGGAGATTGGTACCAGAATCAGTGCCCAGAGAATGAGGGACACTGGGTTATCTAGTGATTACTGATTATGTAACAATATTTTTTTAACGATCGATCGAATGAATAAACGATTTTAAAAAACTGTAATATTCAGCATCCTAATTTTCTGAGAGATTGCAACAGAAGTGACCCATGAAGGACACTGTTAACACCGATTTAAAAAACTGAATCATTTGATAATCTCATGATCAGAGAATCTTATCTAATGAACTAGGTCGTACTGATAACATGGCACACCACCAACAATAAATAACTCTAAATAACCATATTAGAAAGCAGGGTACAGGACTAAATAGGGAACTATCAATTGAGGAATCCAAAATGACTGAAAGAATAATAACACAGTGCTCACAATCCTTAGTCATCAGCCAAATGCAAATCTAAACAACTCTGAGAAACCATGGGATCAAGCTCCTCTAAAGGTCAGAGAATGAAGAGGAGTTTATTTTATTTTCAATAAAGAGAAGAGGATTATGGTAGAGGCAATCCGTTGCATTGTTTCCATTCTGGAAATGAGAAAATTGAAGCATAAAAAATAGGTGGAAATACTCATCAATGTACTTGAATGGCATAATGATGCTTTCGTTTTTATGCTTATATTACTATAGACATGTTGTAGCTTAAGAGACTTGTAAATATGTGTAATTCAAAAAAAAAAAAAAAAAAAAAAAAAAAAAAAAAAAAACAGGGCCCTGCTTTGTTTTTGTTTTTGTGAGAAAATCAGTAACCAGTGAGGTTAAGGTTAGTCGATGGGTGGGTATGCTAATTTTAGCATGTAGAAGGTGCTCTAGAATGTGACAGAATTTTGGATCATAAATATTTCCTGGAAACCCTGATTGCATTCTATATCCTGGTATCATGGGCCAAGGAGCAGAGAGCAGTTTCGATAAAGTGTTATCATGGCATACTACAATCTCCCAACAACACTATCCCCTAAAAATTTTAATGACAGCATGTAATTCGCCTCAGTAAGTCATAGCCATATCACTGGAAGTTTGCCAACAGCTTTTACTGGTTACCCAATTCAAGATTACCTAATATGAGAGAACATAGTCCGTGGAGAAATAGTTCAAAGACTTCTGTTTATGAATGGTCTCTCTCTCTCCTAAGAAGTAATATAATGGTTTAAATGATAATAAGACTCACAATTATTCATGAAAAGGTGAGTTTTCCATTGTCAACTTCCTTCAGGAAAGTGATAATCCATTTGTTAGAGTAGACTTAGGGATGATTGGATTGCAGTCCATCTCTTTTGAGGCAGCGTTGTTCCCGAGTCTGGTTTGGAGCCACCTTAGGAACGTTAATGATGTTACATCAACTCATTGTTTGATGGTTTAGTAATATAAAACAATGATTATATCATCCATGACACCTGGAGATTGTTGCCACCTAGTGGGGTCAAGTGGGGCAGATCATCTAATTACATAATTAATGTATTTAAATTGACAAATCCTGTTAATACCCAAGATAATGTAAAGATTTGTATATTTATGTAAACCTAAAATCCTCTATTCCATGAAGAGTCCTGTAAAGCTCCCTCTTCGGGAGTTATAATGCAATATCATCATATTTTATGACTGATTGTTTGAATTGATGAAGATGACATCCTTCATGACTGGAGTCTGGCCAGTCTTTCCTTCCTTCCAGTTAAAGGCTCATCACCTCTTTATGGTGACAGTTATCTATTACTGGCTTATTTAGTTATTTAATTTATTTAATCGATGTACAATGACATCCTTGATTCTGTTTAGGGTGCAAATTTCTATCAGGGACAAGGTTAGGAAGGTTGTAGACATGGACACAGCAGTTTCTGGATGACCTATGCATGATCCAGAGTACTAGGTATGCTGCTGTGCCAGGTGTGAGCCCATCATCTCAGGTCCTGCCGCACCAGAACAGAGATTCAGGAGCTGGTGATGATGTCAGGCCAACAGAGTTCATCAGGGAAGACAGTACAATTATCTCTTTATTAACTTATGGAATTTTAAAAATCAATGAAGACAGCATACTTTATCATGTCCGGCACGCCTGCCAGGAATTGATGAGACAAAAAAGTTCAACGACTTACACCTTTAAATATTTTATTATTAAATCGTTTCCTCATATAATCTGGAAACCCTGAAGTTTGGTGCCACCTTGTGTGACTCAGGTGTGACAGACGATCTAACTATCTGATTATTTCATTATTCAAATCTGCCTTTTTCCTCTCCAGGAAGTGTGGAGTCTGGATCCACCTTTTTGGTGGTAATTGTCCCTTTTGGTTATTTCATTATTTAGTTATGTATTTATTTTAGTGAATGGTGATAGCATTTTTTAGCTCTCTAGGGGTGAATTTGAGTAATTATCTCATTATTCATTCAATTTTTGCTCAAATCTATGATTAAATGATTTTTATTCATTTAATTATCTAAGTATTACTTACTTGACAATTACTGGACTCTGGCTCCATCTTATGGAAGTTAAGTATGAAGGACTATCAAATCAGATACATTTTTGATTACGTATTTAATGATGGTGTCATCCACTGTGGGTTTGGCTGCTGTGCAATTGACACAGGAGGAGATTGATACCAGAACCAGTGCCCAGCAAATGAGGGACATTGGGATATCCACTGATTTCTGATTTCATAATAATAGATTTTGAAGGATCGAATGTTTAACCGATTTAAAAAACTACATTGTTTTGCACCATCAGTTTCTGAGATCTTGCAACAGAAATGACCCATGAGGGACACAGGCAACACCAATTTTACAAATGGAATAATTTTATAAACTCATGAGCAGAGAATCTTATCTAATGAACTCTGTTGGGCTGATAACATGACACACCACCAATTCTAAATAATTCTAAATAACCATATGAGAAAGTGGGGTACAGGACTTAATAGAGAATTTTCAATTGAGGAATCCGAAATGAATGAAAGAAACATAAGACATTGCGCGAAATCCTTACTCATCAGCCAAATTCAAATCAAAACAACCATGAGAAACCATGTGATCAAGCTGTCCTAAAGGTAAGAGAATGAAAAGAATATATATATATATATATTTGTAGCTCCCTTGCTACCATCTCTTCCACGAATCGGGCAAAGGCCTAGAGTTTGAAATAAAGACAAGACAGCGGGTCATTCGTTCAATGCAATGTCAGAATTCCAAATACTGAATGCCATTCATTGAGGGGCAATAATGGGCTTAATTACTGACTTACAGCACAGTGGAAAATTACAGGAAATTTAGGCTTAACTCCTCACTATGAGGTGTGTGTTTTCATGAGGTTTCTCATGAGGTATGTGTTGTCACAAGTTGTGTGTTGTCAAGGAGTGTGTTATCTCGAGGTTTGTTATCAATACGGGAAGAGTACCAACAACAGCCATGGTTCCCTCAAACAGCTGCAAGCTTGCTCAACTTGCTTTGGGTATTACAGTTCTCCCTTTCTTTTAATATAAACTAATACCTGTCTTATTTGGAAGAAGACGTCAGCATAATTACTTACCCGTCATTGGAGAGGGCACCCAGGCCCGTAACCTTCCTATCTTAGGTTGGATATATGGCCCCTCTGCCTTACTGTCCCTGGTGAATAGTTTCTTAGCCTCATGTGGGCAGAGGCATTTTACCTTGAGCCAAAGACAGTATCTTTCTTGTTAGAAAGTTGTCTTGGGCCTGTTTAGTGCTGTGGCAAAGTAGACCAAATGTAAGGGCTACAAACCCCCAATGATCTGCTCACAAGTTGAAGTCCTTGTAAAAGGCCTTCTTCATTGGCAAGTGAAATTCATGTTTCATAGATGTTAATGATCTGCATGGCTAAAGCATGTGTATAACTGAAAAACTCATCACTCCAGGATTTCTGGAGAAAAATGATGAATTAACACAAATATGTGTGAAAGACAGAAGAAGAAGCCATATGAGTTTCTCACAAAAATTCAAGTGTTCCTATAGGAGATTAATTTGTAAATTTAGTTTAAAAATGCCAATTTGTACTAGATAATAAAGTGTGCTTTGGGTAGCTAAGGCTTAAGCCAAATCACCTGATAGTTGATCCACTGTTCTTGCAGTATTTACTGATTGGGAGAGGGCTATGGTAGAAACTGTAGCTTCAGAGGTGAAGGCAGCACTGGCAGCCATGATACCAGAATCTCCTTTCCTCTCTGCTACACACCTGAGTACATCCCCAAGACAGCTGTTACAGTCGGCAGACCTGCTGAGAACAATTGAACCTTATTCCAAAATTATTAGCATTGTTTACAACAATAAGAATGGAACCAGAATACAGTGCCTGAGATGAAGGTGAAATTCTTGTCCTTTGGATAAAAGTGTTTATTTATAGCCTCTTGATTCAAACTAAAATTAGTGGTTAGGATAAAAGGCCACATATAGCTACTCAGACCCGCAGGGTGGGTAGTTTCTTGAAGACCCATCGGACCTTCTTTCTGGCTGTTACAATCACCTTCCCTCCTCATATGGAGAATCAGCCACTCAGGCACATAAACAGAGTTATTGCAGAAAATTAACAATACATGGATCTTACACATAAAATTAAGATGCAAACAGCTGAACTTATAAAAGGTACTTAACTAAAAGGCCTCTGGAAGTTTGTTGCCTTGCTTTCAGTGGGTGCACCTGAAGTATGTAGAAGTTGACTTAAAAAAGGTTTCCATAGACACCTCCCTGCTCACAGTACTCAAAGCAGTTACAGACCACAGATTAGTAGTTATTTGGAGGACTGCATGAGAACTCAGTGGACAGGTAGTCTGGCTATAGTTTCCCAGCCAGATCCAGGGAATACCCACCACACTGTATCCATCACCTCACCATCTCCCACTACCCAGGAGGGCAGGAGCCCCTCACTCACCATGCTGTTGTTTTCCAGTTTGCCCTTCCTCAAAGCACAGCACACAAAATGACTGGTTCCAGTTTCTCTTCAAATCCAGACCAGAAGGGCCCTGAACTTTTGACAGACAGGTCTCAAAGGGGCCTGATTGGCTAGTAAGGTCTGAGTGATAAAAGCACCTCCCAGGTGGTTGCAGAGTGCTTAAGGACTAATTGCAATGGTTACTGATTGCCTTCTAGTACTAAGACTTTTCTACATAGCAGTGATGTGCATTTCTATAGCAATTGTCCTATAGCTGAACTGTGCTATCATTCTGTAGTACACAGGCATTTGCCTTTCTTCCTCCTAGACACAGTGTTGCTAGCTAAATATACTTACTTAAATGGTTTGAGTGATTCTTGGTGAAAAAGTTGGAAGGGAGCTCCAAATATTCATTAACTACCACAAAGAGATTTAGGAATGAAAAATGTGTTATTTGTTATTTGGTTAAACACTGAGTTTTGTTGAACTAAATTTGCTTTTTTACCTGTTTGTCATAGGAACTACAGATAATCAGGAAAGAAAAGCAGGGACCACGTCTCAAAAAAAGATAAATGATCTTTCTCATGGCAGAATGCTGGATGATGGCTCAATGAATGTAGAATTTTATCCCTGAAATTCAGAGCAAACACTTGGCAAAGGCATCATAATGAGAAAATAATCTTCATGGAAAATTGAATATTTACAGAGGAATACATCTTCTGTAAGCATATAAAAAAATAAAACAAAACAAAAATCAACTGCAGTAATGAAGGTTCTCTGCATGAAAAGGAATGTAGGATGAATCTCTCCATATATGTAGAAAGTGAATTTATTACGATGTCTCACAAGCTGTGATATATTTAGTTCAACAATGGTTGCCTACCAATGGGAATATGAAGAGTACACCAGTTTTTTAGTTTATCAAGATGGATGTGTCAGCTGGTCATTATACATCGAAATTCCAAAAAAGTAGGCTCTAATGGTAGTGAAGGAAGAAACTTGGTACCAAGAGCTAGGGTAAGTAGCCAAAGAGGGAAAGCTTCCTCCTTCAATACCATTTATACATGTAGGCTACCACCAGAAGGTTGTTCTGTTCCTTTATGTGACTTTGTTCTGTTTTGTTTTTTGTTTTCAAAACAGGGTTTTTCTTTGTAGGACTTAAACTCATTCTGTGGATTTGGCTGGCCTCAACCTAAGCAAAATCAGGCAGCCTCCTGTGTCCTAGGATTAAACATTTGCACTGCCACCAAGCAGTTAAAGGTAGATCTTATCATCTGTTTGCATACAAGGCCTCTGTATGGCTTTGGCAGCCCTGGAATATATTCTGCCAGTCTGAAGTTTCTCAACTCCTAAATGGGAATCCATTCCAACTTGTCATGAGTTCAAAGTGCTCCAATAACTCCTATTGTCCTTAAGACATTATCTTTCCTGCTACAGGACACCTGTTCCTTGATGATGAATATCTCCTATCTAAATAGCAATGATTTGGGAGTAGACAGGTTAACCACCCAGAAGTAAGGGAGTAAGTTCAGCAATGGGGTACCAGAAGGCACATAGTATGTGCAATTATGGAGTGCCTTTAGCATTAGTGGAAGCAATTTCTGTTTTCCCTTTATACATATTAATAGATGTCCCCTTCCATTGCCGCACCTTTGTTTGACTACTTAATTTTGGTGTATGCATAAAATGGAGATTTCAGTATTGAATGAATCTGCCTGCCTGACATCATATTATGTCTCTGTCTTCCTTTCATCAATGATAGCTTGTCTTCCACTAGTCCACGCTCACTGGATGAGGAATGGACATGGGACTGAGCTGCTGTTTCTGATTACAGTCCTACAAACTCCAGTCCACAACACTTTGTTCCACACGTGCTGGAGAATTGAGTTTGATCTGCAACTTAAAAATGCTGGAACTCACTCAGGCAGCATGAGCAATCCCGTGGCATATGCCATTATTCCACAACATAGCTTATTGTGCTGTGGATATGAATATAAGTAATTAATACTTCCAATTCCATGCTTCTCTATGTCCTCACTATTTGCCCATGGGTGCTTCAACTTGAAGTACTGCCTTCAAAATGGATTATGCAAAGATGCTATAAAATACCATGGCAAAGACATTTTTACCAGAAAAAGAAACAGAACAAATTCTGTTGAATGTGTGTGTCTGTAAATTGATTACCAGTTTTTAGACAATGATATTTGTGTGGAGATCATAAGTCAATTTTGTGGGGTCCACTTTTGGCCTACCACCACGGCAACTATAGAATCATAAAATTCTCATTTTCCAGGGAGTCACATTGTAGAGAAAGTCTTGAGTCTTGAAAATGTCTCTATGAAAGACACATTAACTTCTTATATGACCACCTTATAGCAGAAACAGGAACCGAGTATATGGGAGTGCTTTAGAGATGGGAAAAATTCCATATTTAGCTTTCTAATTTTGTTTTGCATATATTTGCATTCTAAGCCTATTATGACCCTTGATATAGATTATTTACTGTTTTCATTTTTGTTTTCATAAGTGTTCAAAATGAATATATATGCTTTAAATTTTCATTAATTTTACTTTTGTAGTTTTTCTCTTCTTTTTAAGAATAGTATTACTGTGACATCCTGTCTTAAATAGAACTTACATTATAGATTAGTCTGTCCTAGGACATGAGAGATATCTGTCCACCTTGAATCCAGAGTGCTGGCATTGTAGTTTGGCTTCTCAACAGATGTTAGTTCATTAGCTTGGCTCATTTATGATGAATGACTGAGCCTGGTTGTTAGTGTAGCCAGACAACAGGCTCTGGTACTAAACTCCAGTAACAGAAGATGGTGCCCATCAAATGCAGGTTTTCTGCCTCAAAGTCCATTGTCTTTTCAAATATGGGAAATATTATTTTCCCTTATCATTTACTCTTGTAAAACTCACTGAATGTCTTGGAACGGTTCTGTCTATTACTAGTAATGGAGACAGCCAGGTTCACAGATGTAACATGTTTTCTATAGAGTTAAGTGTAATTCTTCATGTTATTCATCTCATCTAATGTCTCACTAAGTAAACTTGAAGCTATGAAGCCAGTCATGGTGGCAGAAGCCTTTAGTAATGGTTCTTAGAGAGCGGAAGTAGGACTTTCAGGATTTCCTAGTAACCAAAGATGAAAGTGTTCCCTGGGGTATTGTGTTCATACCACAGTCAAAGTTAGTCTGTGACTGCTTCAGGACAATGTCCATAAACTTGCCCAAAGCTCTTGATCTTCAGGGCCATGGCACCAGCAAATGTTAGCTAATATATTGACCCCACCTTATTACATATTCTTTCTTTTGATGAATTCCATTAAAATACAATCAAAGTTATTTTACCATATCTATCTCTGTTTCCTATCCCTCTCATGTCTGTATCAGTCCCAAAGTCTTTTGGGGTAGGGACCAGGCCCAACCCCATGTTTCTAGGCTGAGTGTCTATCCATGGGGAATGGGCTCATGAAGCCTTTCATACAGCAGGGATACATCCTGATTCCACTGCCAGAGGTCTCTTACACTTACTAGGCCTTCTAAATGAGATGTACATTTAGGGATTTTAGGTCAGTCATATTATGGATTCACAACTGTCAGACTTGGGTGCATGACCTCTTCATTGTTTTGCTTACGTGATTCTGTGGGTATCTCAAACCTGGTCTTGAACCCTGTACTTATCAATCCTCTGTCTCTGCAACTGGATTCCAGGAGTTCCACTTAAGTGCTTAGCTGTGGGTGTCTGCTTCTGTTTCTTTCAACTACTGGACGAAGGCTCTAGAATATCCTATAAGGTAGATATCAATCTCATTATATGGAAGGACATTTAAGGTAGTCTCTCCACTATTGCTTATATTTTTATTTGGGGTGATCCTTGTAGATCTCTGGACATTTTCCTAGTGCCAGATTTCTCTTACTACCTATTATATCCCCATCTTGTACGGTATTTCTTTTTTGCTCTCCTCTATTCTTTCCAAAACAGTCTTCTTGATGCCTCTTGTTCTGCTTTCCCATTCTCTTCTCCCCTTCTCTTACTCCTAACTCTCCCTTCCCTTACCCAATGCTCCCAATTTTCTCAGGAGACCTTGTCCCTTTCCACTACTATGGGGAAACAATAGCAGGCCTTTCAAGGGGGAAGTCTGACCTGAGGTGAATCCAGGGGAGTGCCCCCCTTGACACCCTGAATGTAGGGCTTGGAACAGTGCTACCAAACACTGCTGCCAGGACTTGAACATCCTGTCTACAACTGCAGCTCAATATTAAGGCTGAAGCTTTGCACAACCTGCTTTGTCCATCTCTCCAGGAACAGTTGCCGATGGTCTACAGGATGTGGCTAAAGGAAACCTTGTAAACCACACCTCCTGCTAAAAGCGATCCCAACAACTCCTGAATCCTTCCTCTCCATATCATCCCTGGGGAGAAGGAATAAGCCATGCTTAAACCATGATATGCATAACCAGGTAGGCAGTGTTGTTGCATGGGAACCCTAATGGCTTCTGTATCTAAAAAAGAGTTTAGAAATGTTTGTTACTTCTGGTCCAAACCTGCCCTCAAGTTCTGTGTCTTTTCTGCTCATTTAGTCCTGTAACTCAGGATTTGTTAGCCAATTAGAGCTTCAAGCATAGATACCAGTCATAGTGGAGGATTCTTTCCAGTCTTATATGAGATGCCTTTGGTACTGAGAGTGAAACCAGAAGGTGGAGAAGCTTGGGTTGACGTCTCTCTTGCTCCCATTACCACTTTCCTCTCCCTTTCTCCCTCCTCATGCTGTCTTTCTTTCTCTCTCTGTCAATATGTCTGTCTCTGTGTCTTTCTATCTCTCTCTCTTTCTCTCTCTTGGGTTGCAGATTTTGTCAGGAGGGCTGACCCGTTTGTCATTTATCTTGGGTGTAGGGAACTTAGTAAGAATCGTGCTCAAAAAAAAAAAAAAAAAAAAAAAAAAAAAAAGATTATTGAAATTAAAGAAAAGAATGATGGCTAACATCTTCAACAAATAGTTTGCATGATTTTGATTTCCTCTTTCATGAACTCACCCCTATCACTTCATATCAAGATATTAGAGAAATGATAGAGACAGGATTAGAGATATGAATGAGAAAAATTAAGGAACATTCATTGGCAGGACCTATGTTAGGATTTTGACAAAATTCTGTAGTTACTACTACAAGAATAACACAAAAGGCTAAAAATTTTTGGGAACAAGTGGGAGCAAACACAAATACATGCACTGGAACTACATAATTGTTCTGGACCAATTCAAATCTAAACGATGGCGAGAAAACATGTGATCTAGCTCCTCTAAAGAGCAGAAGATAAGAGGTATTATTTTTTTTCAAAAATGAGAAAAGGTTTATGGTAGAGTTGATTGTTTGTATTGTATCCATTCTAGGAATTAGAAAATTGAAGCATAGAAAAAAAAAGTTTAAAATACTCATTATTGTACTTGAATGGCAATATGATGCTTTCGTTTTCATGCTTATGTCACTATAGGCATGTTGAAGCTTGAGAGACAGGTAAATATGTAGAACACATTAGAAAGAGCCCTGCTTTGTTTTTGTGAGAGAATCAGTGCGGCTGTAAGGTTAGTTCATCTTTAGGTATGCTCCTTTAGCATGTGGGAGGTGCACTAGAATGTGAAAGAATGTTGGTTCTTAAATGTTGCCTGGCAACCCTGCATGCATTCTGTATTCTGTTATCATGGGCCAAGTACCAGAGAGAAGCTTCGAGAAAGTGTTATCATGGGACATTACAGTCTCCCAAGATAAATATCTCCTAAATCTTTCAATGACAGCATTTGATTACCCTAAGCAAGTCATAGCCAAATCTCTGGAAGTTTGCCTACAGCTTTTATTGGTCACCAAATTCTAGATTACCTAATTATCAGAGAATATTCTATTTCTTCTGTTTATGAATTCTCTCTCTCCTAAGAATTAATACTGTGGAAACAAACATAATAAGACTCACAATTATTCATCAAAAGGTGAATTTGTCATTGTTAATTTCTTCAGGATAGTGATAATCCATTTGTTAAAGTATACTTAGGGATTATTGGATTGCAGTCCACCTGTTTTGAGGCAGCCGTCCAACATGAAATCTGCAGGATCTTCTAAAAACCCTGCATACATAAAGACATTTCAGCATTTAAACATTTCACGACTCTGGTCTCCGATTAAATAAGGGAGGATCCTGGGGGTTTCCGACAATCATGTAGGAGTCGGTGAGAGTCAACGATGTCGAGTATGGCATACTATTTTATCATCTGATTATGTTGTTATTTGATTATTAACATTAGATAATCCATGATCAGTGGATTGCATAATGTGGGAAACAATTATTATGGACCATCTAAATATCAATTTTGTATTTAAAATATTTAAATTAATCACGACAGCATCATTCAAGAGCCAGGTTTGGAGACACTTAGGGAAGTGGATGATGGTACATGAACTCATTGTTTGAGTATGTATCTATATGAAACAATGATTATATCATCCATGACACCTGGAATCTGGTGCCACAGATCATGTAATTACATAATTAAAGTATTTAAATTGACAGTCTGTGTTAATACCCAAGATAACTTAAATACTTATAAAGTTATATAAACCAAAAATACTCGATTCCATGAAGAGACCTGTAAAGCTTCCTCTTGTGGAGATAAAGTGCAATATCATCACATCTTATGATACATTGACTCAATTGAGGATGATAACATCCTTCATGACTGGAGTCTGTCATGCTTCCCTGCCAGTAAAATGCTACATCACCTATTTATTGTGACAGTTAGCTATTACTGACTTATTTAATTCTTTAAATTATGTAAGCGATAGACAATGCCATCCCCGATTATGACTAGTGTGCAAATATCTGTCAGGGACAAGGTTAGGAAAGATGTAGACATGGGCAGAGCATTTTCTGAATGATCTATGCATCTCCCAGGGTAAAAAGGATGCTGGATGATTGTGTCCAGAAGATTGCTAGGGGCAATTCGAGAAGTACAAGACTTCACCAAGGCTGGCATGGTGGTCTGTGTGTGGACTACCTGCTGTTCCTCCACATCTTCACATCGGGTGTGATCTACCATGAGAAGAAGTAGTGGCACTAGGAGGTCGGCACCATCTCTGAGACCTGGAAAAAGGATTACGACCCAGAACACGGAAGAACATCTCTCTCTCAGATATGCTGGTTAAGCCCCTGCTGCAGCCTTCTTTTCAGCTGATAGCAACATGTTGGTTACTACTTCTAAGTCAGGAATGGGCCCACTATCTCAGATCCTGCAGCACCAAAACAGAGATTCAGCTGTTGGTGATGATGTAAGACCAACAGAATTCATCATGCAAGACAGTATGATTATCTGATGATAAACTTATGGCATTTGAAAAATCCTTAATGAAAGCATACATTTCCATATCTGTCAAGTCTGCCCAGGATTTGAAGATACAAAAATATTTCAAAGACTTACATATATAAAGATGTAATTATTAAATTCTTTCATTATATAAACTGTAATCCCTGAAGTTTAGCGCCACCTTGTGTGACTCAAGTGTGACAGACGATCTAACTATCTGATTATTTCATTATACAATTCTGTCTTTTTCTCCTCCAGGATGAGTGGAGACTGGATCCACCTTGTTGGTGTTAAATTGTATCTTGTGAATTCTTTCATTCTTTCTTCCTTTCATTATTAAAATCAATGTTGATATCATTTAGTTATCTCTCTAGGTGTTAAGAATGAGAAACTATCTCTTTATTCATTCATTTTTTTATAACTATGATTAAGAATACAATGACCCTTCAGTATTGAGCAATCATTTAGGCTTCACGCATAAAACTCCATTCACTGGTTTAAAGTTTATTCATTTAATTATGAAAATCTGTCATTATGTATTCAGTTATCACTGGAGTTTTGAGCCTCCTTAGGGAAGTCCATCGTGCCAGACACTCAATCATCGAATACTACACTTACGTCCTTGACTGATAATCTAGGATATTAAATGATAATTCATCACTTAATTAATGAATTTAAAATACAGGTAATTTTATGGATCATAAGTCCCTTTTGGAGTCAGATTTTGGGAGTTGATATAACATCATCTCATTACTTCATCATTTAGATATATAAAGAGAACTTTACATCAGTGATATTTTTAGGTCTTTGGTGCCATTTTGTCAGTGTTAATATAAAGTGCCTACTAATTTATTATCAATTTAATTTTAGACCTAGCCCTGGCCCTGGCCCTGGCCCTGGCCCTGGCCCTGGCCCTGGCCCTGGCCCTGGCCCTGGCCCTGGCCCTGGCTGTTCTGGACCAATTCAAATCTAAACAATGCCGAGAAAACATGTGATCTAGCTCCTCTAAATAGCAGAAGATGAAGAGGTATTATTTTATTTTCAAAAATGAGAAAAGGTTTATGGTAGAGTCGATTATTTGTATTGTATCCATTCTATGAATTAGAAAATTGGAGCATAGAAAGACACTTAAGAAAATGTTCCACATCCTTAGCTATCAGGGAAATGCAAATCAAAACAACTTTGAGATACCATCTTACCCCTGCCAGAATGGCTAAAATTAGAAACACCAGTGATGACTTATGTTGGAGAGGATGTGGAGAAAGTGGAACACTCCTCCACTGCTGGTGGGAGTGCAAACTCATACAGCCACTTTGGAGATCAGTATGGCGGTTCCTCAGGAAAATGGGAATTAGTTTACCACAGGACCCGGCAATCACCCTCTTAGGCATATACCCAAAGGATTCACATCAATGCAACAAAGACATCTGTTCAACTATGTTCATAGCAGTACTATTTGTAATAGCAAGATCCTGGAAGCAACCTAGATGCCCTTCAATTGAAGAATGGTTAATGAAGATGTGGCACATCTACACAATGGAATACTACTCTGCAGAAAAAAATAATGGTATCTTGAAATTTGCAGGCAAGTGGATGGCACTTGAAGAAACCATCCTGAATGAGGTAACCCAGTCACAAAAAGAGGAACACAGTATGTACTCACTCATATATGGATTTTAGACCTAGATCAAAGGATCACCAGCCTATAATTCACAGCACCAGAGGAACTAGGATACAAGTTGTATTCTAAGAGATTCATATAAAGTCCCTCACAGAACTGGGAAGGGACAAGTCCCCCAGACCTCAGGTATAGTGGGGGAGGACAGCTAATGGAGAGAGAAGTAGGAGAAAATGAGAGGGAGGAGAGGAAGGCATGTGCGACCAGGAGGATTGAGCCTGGTTAGGAATGGAAAATAGGAAAGAGAGAGAGAGACAGAGACAGAGAGAGAGAACATAAAAGACGGAGCCAATATTGGTTTGAAGATAAAGTTGTACACAAAGAAAGGTCGAGGGAACGACAAGACTGCTCCCAACTAACAATCTCAGCTTCCGTGGAAAGGCTATCATAAATGCCCTTCCTGGAGAGTGAGATCAACAACTAACTTCTCCATGGAGTCCTCAACTAATGCCTGTTGAAAACAGGAGCAAACACCCCTACATAAACACTGAGTCAAACTAGAACCCAGAAGCAGATGGAGAGGACAAGACCATGCGGTAGAAGTACATAGAGACAGCTTACCTGAACAAGGAGGAGCTAAGGGCCACTAGACTGATAGCTGGGAAGCCAACAGGGGTCTGACTCGGACACCCCTGAATATGGGTCTCAGCCAGAAGGTCTGAGCAGTCTAAGAGACCTCAGAGAGTGGAGCCAGGATGTATCCCTGGTGCACAAAAGGACTTTGCAAACATATCCCCCATGGAGGGATAACTGCCTTATTCTAGAGATAGGAGAGAAGCCCTAGTCCCTACTTCACAGGACCTGTCAGATCTACATGACCCCAACTGGATGGCATTCCCCTACATGTTGTATTGTGGTGGCGGGTTGGGAGGGGAGGGTGTTTAGAGTGCATGGGAGAGGGTAGAGAGGGCAAAAGGGAGGAAAGGACGGAGGGAGGGCTTGGGGGGAGGGAGGGAAGGAGGGAGAGGGAACTGGGATCGACATGTAAAATAATAAAAAAAAAAAAAAAAACGCTTTGACTCCAAAATTTAAGTTGAAGAACAAGTTACTGGGGAAAAGTATTTCTATTTTTGTTTCCACAGAAAATGAAAAGATGTGGATTCCTTCCAGACTAATGTGGTTTGATCACACCAGACCGCCTGAAACAGAGTACAAGCTGATCCTACATTCCAAACAGCTGGACAAAACAGCCCTACAGACTACAGCTAGGATATATGAATCTTCTTCGAAACCCCCAAGACAGCGCCCCTTACCAGCAGGAAGTAGTTTGGAAAGAACGACGCCCAAATTCCGAAATATTGTGTATAAATGTTTGTTTTCATTTAATTGGACTTTGTTATATAAAATTAAATAAAAAATACTCTATATGCATAAAAAATAAATAAACAAAAAGACATTAAAAAAAAAGAAAATTGAAGCATAGAAAAAAAAGTTTAAAATACTCATTATTGTACTTGAATGGCATTATGATGCTTTCGTTTTCATGCTTATTTCACTATAGGCATGTTGAAGCTTGAGAGACAGGTACATATGTAGAACCCAAAAGAAAGAGCCCTGCATTGTTTTGTGAGAAAATCAGTGAGGCTGTAAGGTTAGTTCATCTTTAGGTATGCTCCTTTTAGCATGTGGGAGGGGCACTAGAATGTGACAGAAGGTTGGTTCTTAAATGTTGCCTGGCAACCCTGCATGCATTCTGTATTCTGTTATCATGGGCCAAGTACCAGAGAGCAGCTTCGAGAAAGTGTTATCATGGGACATTACAGTCTCCCAAGATAACTATCTCCTTAAACTTTCAATGACAGCATTTGATTTCCCTAAGCAAGTCATATCCAAGTCTCTGGAAGTTTGTCTACAGCTTTTAGTTGTCACCAAATTCTAGATTACCTAATTATCAGAGAACATTCAATCTCTTCTGTTTATGAATTCTCTCTCTCCTAAGAATTAATACTATGGAAACAAAGATAATAAGACTCACAATTTTTCATCAAAAGGTGAATTTGTCATTGTTAATTTCCTTCATGATAGTGATAATTCATTTGTTAAAGTATACTTAGGGATTATTGGATTGCAGCCCATCTCTTTTTAGGCAGCCGTCCAACATGAAATATGCAGGATCTGCTAAAAACCCTGCATACATAAAGACATTTCAGCATTTAAACATTTCACGACTCTGCTCTCCGATTAATAAGGGATGATCCTTCGCGTTTCCCACAATCATGTAGGAGTCGGTGAGAGTCATTGTATGGACTGTGGCATACCATTTTATCATCTGATTATGTTGCTATTTGATTATTAAAATAGGACATAATAATCCATGATGAGTGTATTCCATGATGTGCGAAGCAATTATTATGGACCATCTAAATACCAATTTTTTAGTTAAAATATGTAAATTAATCACGACAGCATCTTTCAAGAGCCTGGATTGGAGCCACTAGGGAAGTGGATGATGTTACATGAACTCATTGTTTGATTATGTATCTATATAAAACAATGATTATATCATTCATAACACCTGGAATCTGGTGCCACAGATCATCTAATTACATAATTAATGTATTTAAATTGACAGTCTGTGTTAATACCCAAGATAATGTAAATATTTATAAATATATAAACCAAACATCCTCCATTCCATGAAGACACTTGTAAAGCTTCCTCTTGTGGAGATAAAGTGCAATATCATCACATTTTATGATACATTGACTCAATTGAGGATGATGATATCCTTCATGTGTAGAGTGTGGCCATGCTTCCCTGCCAGTGAATTGCTACATCACCTATTTTTTGTGACAGTTAGCTATTACTGATTTATTTAATTCTTTAAATTATGTAAGCGATAGACAATGCCATCACCGATTAGGATTAGTGTGCAAATATCTGTCAGGGACAAGGTTAGGAAAGATGTAGACATGGGCAGAGCTTTTTCTGAATGATCTATGCATCTCCAAGAGTAAAAAGGATGCTGGATGATTGAGTCCAGAAGATTGCTCGGGGCCATTCGAGAAGTACAAGGACTACACCAAGGCTGTCATGGTGGTCTGGGTGTGGACTACCTCCTGTCCCTCCACATCGTCACATCGGGTGTGATCTACCATGAGAAGAAGTAGTGGCACTAGGAAGTCGGCACCATCACCGAGACCTTTCAAGAGGATGATGACCCAGAACACGGAAGAACATCACTCCCTCAGATATGCTGGTTATGCCCCTGCTGCAGCCTTCTTTTCAGCTGATAGCAGCATCTTGGTTACTACTTCTAAGCCAGGAATGGGCCCAATATCTCAGATCCTGCAGCACCACAACAGAGATTTAGGTGCTGGTGATGATGTAAGACCAACAGAATTCATCATGCAAGACAGTATGATTATCTGATGATAAACTTATGGCATTTTAAAAATCCTTGATGACAGTATACATTTCCATATCTGTCAAGTCTGCGCAGGAATTGAACAAACAAAAAAATTTCAACGACTTACATATTTAAAGATATAATTATTAAATTCTTTCATTATATAATCTATGATCCCTGAAGTTTGGCGCTACCTTGTGTGACTCAAGTATGACAGACGATCTATCTGATTATTTCATTATACAAATATGTCTTTTTCTCCTCCAGGAAGAGTGGAGACTGGATCCACCTTGTTGGTGTTAAATTGTATCTTGTGAACTCTTTCTTTCTTTCTTTCTTTCTTTCTTTCTTCCTTTCATTATTTAAATCAATGTTGATATCATTTTGTTATCTCTTTAGGGTTTAATTATGAGAAACTATCTCTTTATTCATTCATTTTTTTTATAACTATGATTAAGAATACAATGACCCTTCAGTATTAGGCAATCATTTAGGCTTAACGCATAAATCACCATTCACTGGTTTAAAGTTTATTCATTTAATTATGAAAATCTGTCATTATGTATTCAGTGATCACTGGAGTTTTGAGCCTCCTTAGGGGAAGTCCATCGTGCCAGACACTCACATCATCGAATACTACACTTAAGTCCTTGACTGTTAAACTAGGATATTAAATGATAATTCATCACTTAATTAATAAATTTAAATTACAGGTAATTTTATGGACCATAAGTCCCTTTTGGAGTCAGATTTTGGGAGTTGATTTAACATCATCACATTACTTCATCATTTAGATATATAAAGAGATCATTACATCAGTGATGTTCTTAGGTCTTTGGTGCCATTTCATCAGTGTTATTATAAATTGCCTATTAATTTATTATCAATTTAATTTTAGACCTGGCCCTGGCCCTGGCCCTGGCCCTGGCCCTGGCCCTGGCCCTGGCCCTGGCCCTGGCCCTGGCCCTGACCATGGCTGTTCTGGACCAATTCAAATCTAAACAATGGCGAGAAAACATGTGATCTAGCTTCTCTAAATAGCAGAAGATTAAGAGGTATTATTTTATTTTCAAAAATGAGAAAAGGATTATGGTAGAGTCGATTATTTGTATTGTATCCATTCTATGAATTAGAAAATTGAAGCATAGAAAAAAAAGTTTAAAATACTCATTATTGTACTTGAATAGCATTATGATGCTTTCGTTTTCATGCTTATGTCACTATAGGCATGTTGAAGCTTGAGAGACAGGTAAATATGTAGAACCTAAAAGAAAGAGCCCTACTTTGTTTTTGTGAGAAAATCAGTGAGGCTGTAAGGTTAGTTCATCTTTAGGTATGCTCCTTTTAGCATGTGGGAGGGGCATTAGAATGTGACAGAATGTTGCTTCTTAAATGTTGCCTGGCAACCCTGCATGCATTCTGTATTCTGTTATCATGGGCCAAGTACCAGAGAGCAGCTTCGAGAAAGTGTTATCATGGGACATTACAGTCTCCCAAGATAACTATCTCCTTAAACTTTCAATGACAGCATTTGATTTCCCTAAGCAAGTCATAGCCAAATCTCTGGAAGTTTGCATACAGCTTTTATTGGTCACCAAATTCTAGATTACCAAATTATCAGAGAACATTCAATCTCTTCTGTTTATGAATTCTCTCTCTCCTAAGAATTAATACTATGGAAACAAAGATAATAAGACTCACAATTTTTCATCAAAAGGTGAATTTGTCATTGTTAATTTCCTTCATGATAGTGATAATTCATTTGTTAAAGTATACTTAGGGATTATTGGATTGCAGCCCATCTCTTTTTAGGCAGCCGTCCAACATGAAATATGCAGGATCTGCTAAAAACCCTGCATACATAAAGACATTTCAGCATTTAAACATTTCACGACTCTGCTCTCCGATTAATAAGGGATGATCCTTCGCGTTTCCCACAATCATGTAGGAGTCGGTGAGAGTCATTGTATGGACTGTGGCATACCATTTTATCATCTGATTATGTTGCTATTTGATTATTAAAATAGGACATAATAATCCATGATGAGTGTTTTCCATGATGTGCGAAGCAATTATTATGGACCATCTAAATACCAATTTTTTAGTTAAAATATGTAAATTAATCACGACAGCATCTTTCAAGAGCCTGGATTGGAGCCACTAGGGAAGTGGATGATGTTACATGAACTCATTGTTTGATTATGTATCTATATAAAACAATGATTATATCATTCATAACACCTGGAATCTGGTGCCACAGATCATCTAATTACATAATTAATGTATTTAAATTGACAGTCTGTGTTAATACCCAAGATAATGTAAATATTTATAAATATATAAACCAAACATCCTCCATTCCATGAAGACACTTGTAAAGCTTCCTCTTGTGGAGATAAAGTGCAATATCATCACATTTTATGATACATTGACTCAATTGAGGATGATGATATCCTTCATGTGTAGAGTGTGGCCATGCTTCCCTGCCAGTGAATTGCTACATCACCTATTTTATTGTGACAGTTAGCTATTACTGATTTATTTAATTCTTTAAATTATGTAAGCGATAGACAATGCCATCACCGATTAGGATTAGTGTGCAAATATCTGTCAGGGACAAGGTTAGGAAAGATGTAGACATGGGCAGAGCTTTTTCTGAATGATCTATGCATCTCCAAGAGTAAAAAGGATGCTGGATGATTGAGTCCAGAAGATTGCTCGGGGCCATTCGAGAAGTACAAGGACTACACCAAGGCTGTCATGGTGGTCTGGGTGTGGACTACCTCCTGTCCCTCCACATCGTCACATCGGGTGTGATCTACCATGAGAAGAAGTAGTGGCACTAGGAAGTCGGCACCATCACCGAGACCTTTCAAGAGGATGATGACCCAGAACACGGAAGAACATCACTCCCTCAGATATGCTGGTTATGCCCCTGCTGCAGCCTTCTTTTCAGCTGATAGCAGCATCTTGGTTACTACTTCTAAGCCAGGAATGGGCCCAATATCTCAGATCCTGCAGCACTACAACAGAGATTTAGGTGCTGGTGATGATGTAAGACCAACAGAATTCATCATGCAAGACAGTATGATTATCTGATGATAAACTTATGGCATTTTAAAAATCCTTGATGACAGCATACATTTCCATATCTGTCAAGTCTGCGCAGGAATTGAACAAACAAAAAAATTTCAACGACTTACATATTTAAAGATATAATTATTAAATTCTTTCATTATATAATCTATGATCCCTGAAGTTTGGCGCTACCTTGTGTGACTCAAGTATGACAGACGATCTATCTGATTATTTCATTATACAAATATGTCTTTTTCTCCTCCAGGAAGAGTGGAGACTGGATCCACCTTGTTGGTGTTAAATTGTATCTTGTGAACTCTTTCTTTCTTTCTTTCTTTCTTTCTTTCTTTCTTTCTTCCTTTCATTATTTAAATCAATGTTGATATCATTTTGTTATCTCTTTAGGGTTTAATTATGAGAAACTATCTCTTTATTCATTCATTTTTTTTATAACTATGATTAAGAATACAATGACCCTTCAGTATTAGGCAATCATTTAGGCTTAACGCATAAATCACCATTCACTGGTTTAAAGTTTATTCATTTAATTATGAAAATCTGTCATTATGTATTCAGTGATCACTGGAGTTTTGAGCCTCCTTAGGGAAGTCCATCGTGCCAGACACTCACATCATCGAATACTACACTTAAGTCCTTGACTGTTAAACTAGGATATTAAATGATAATTCATCACTTAATTAATAAATTTAAATTACAGGTAATTTTATGGACCATAAGTCCCTTTTGGAGTCAGATTTTGGGAGTTGATTTAACATCATCACATTACTTCATCATTTAGATATATAAAGAGATCATTACATCAGTGATGTTCTTAGGTCTTTGGTGCCATTTCATCAGTGTTATTATAAATTGCCTATTAATTTATCATCAATTTAATTTTAGACCTGGCCCTGGCACTGGCCCTGGCCCTGGCCCTGGCCCTGGCCCTGGCCCTGGCCCTGGCCCTGACCATGGCTGTTCTGGACCAATTCAAATCTAAACAATGGCGAGAAAACATGTGATCTAGCTTCTCTAAATAGCAGAAGATTAAGAGGTATTATTTTATTTTCAAAAATGAGAAAAGGATTATGGTAGAGTCGATTATTTGTATTGTATCCATTCTATGAATTAGAAAATTGAAGCATAGAAAAAAAAGTTTAAAATACTCATTATTGTACTTGAATAGCATTATGATGCTTTCGTTTTCATGCTTATGTCACTATAGGCATGTTGAAGCTTGAGAGACAGGTAAATATGTAGAACCTAAAAGAAAGAGCCCTACTTTGTTTTTGTGAGAAAATCAGTGAGGCTGTAAGGTTAGTTCATCTTTAGGTATGCTCCTTTTAGCATGTGGGAGGGGCATTAGAATGTGACAGAATGTTGCTTCTTAAATGTTGCCTGGCAACCCTGCATGCATTCTGTATTCTGTTATCATGGGCCAAGTACCAGAGAGCAGCTTCGAGAAAGTGTTATCATGGGACATTACAGTCTCCCAAGATAACTATCTCCTTAAACTTTCAATGACAGCATTTGATTTCCCTAAGCAAGTCATAGCCAAATCTCTGGAAGTTTGCATACAGCTTTTATTGGTCACCAAATTCTAGATTACCAAATTATCAGAGAACATTCAATCTCTTCTGTTTATGAATTCTCTCTCTCCTAAGAATTAATACTATGGAAACAAAGATAATAAGACTCACAATTTTTCATCAAAAGGTGAATTTGTCATTGTTAATTTCCTTCATGATAGTGATAATTCATTTGTTAAAGTATACTTAGGGATTATTGGATTGCAGCCCATCTCTTTTTAGGCAGCCGTCCAACATGAAATATGCAGGATCTGCTAAAAACCCTGCATACATAAAGACATTTCAGCATTTAAACATTTCACGACTCTGCTCTCCGATTAATAAGGGATGATCCTTCGCGTTTCCCACAATCATGTAGGAGTCGGTGAGAGTCATTGTATGGACTGTGGCATACCATTTTATCATCTGATTATGTTGCTATTTGATTATTAAAATAGGACATAATAATCCATGATGAGTGTTTTCCATGATGTGCGAAGCAATTATTATGGACCATCTAAATACCAATTTTTTAGTTAAAATATGTAAATTAATCACGACAGCATCTTTCAAGAGCCTGGATTGGAGCCACTAGGGAAGTGGATGATGTTACATGAACTCATTGTTTGATTATGTATCTATATAAAACAATGATTATATCATTCATAACACCTGGAATCTGGTGCCACAGATCATCTAATTACATAATTAATGTATTTAAATTGACAGTCTGTGTTAATACCCAAGATAATGTAAATATTTATAAATATATAAACCAAACATCCTCCATTCCATGAAGACACTTGTAAAGCTTCCTCTTGTGGAGATAAAGTGCAATATCATCACATTTTATGATACATTGACTCAATTGAGGATGATGATATCCTTCATGTGTAGAGTGTGGCCATGCTTCCCTGCCAGTGAATTGCTACATCACCTATTTATTGTGACAGTTAGCTATTACTGATTTATTTAATTCTTTAAATTATGTAAGCGATAGACAATGCCATCACCGATTAGGATTAGTGTGCAAATATCTGTCAGGGACAAGGTTAGGAAAGATGTAGACATGGGCAGAGCTTTTTCTGAATGATCTATGCATCTCCAAGAGTAAAAAGGATGCTGGATGATTGAGTCCAGAAGATTGCTCGGGGCCATTCGAGAAGTACAAGGACTACACCAAGGCTGTCATGGTGGTCTGGGTGTGGACTACCTCCTGTCCCTCCACATCGTCACATCGGGTGTGATCTACCATGAGAAGAAGTAGTGGCACTAGGAAGTCGGCACCATCACCGAGACCTTTCAAGAGGATGATGACCCAGAACACGGAAGAACATCACTCCCTCAGATATGCTGGTTATGCCCCTGCTGCAGCCTTCTTTTCAGCTGATAGCAGCATCTTGGTTACTACTTCTAAGCCAGGAATGGGCCCAATATCTCAGATCCTGCAGCACTACAACAGAGATTTAGGTGCTGGTGATGATGTAAGACCAACAGAATTCATCATGCAAGACAGTATGATTATCTGATGATAAACTTATGGCATTTTAAAAATCCTTGATGACAGCATACATTTCCATATCTGTCAAGTCTGCGCAGGAATTGAACAAACAAAAAAATTTCAACGACTTACATATTTAAAGATATAATTATTAAATTCTTTCATTATATAATCTATGATCCCTGAAGTTTGGCGCTACCTTGTGTGACTCAAGTATGACAGACGATCTATCTGATTATTTCATTATACAAATATGTCTTTTTCTCCTCCAGGAAGAGTGGAGACTGGATCCACCTTGTTGGTGTTAAATTGTATCTTGTGAATTCTTTCTTTCTTTCTTTCTTTCTTTCTTTCTTTCTTCCTTTCATTATTTAAATCAATGTTGATATCATTTTGTTATCTCTTTAGGGTTTAATTATGAGAAACTATCTCTTTATTCATTCATTTTTTTTATAACTATGATTAAGAATACAATGACCCTTCAGTATTAGGCAATCATTTAGGCTTAACGCATAAATCACCATTCACTGGTTTAAAGTTTATTCATTTAATTATGAAAATCTGTCATTATGTATTCAGTGATCACTGGAGTTTTGAGCCTCCTTAGGGAAGTCCATCGTGCCAGACACTCACATCATCGAATACTACACTTAAGTCCTTGACTGTTAAACTAGGATATTAAATGATAATTCATCACTTAATTAATAAATTTAAATTACAGGTAATTTTATGGACCATAAGTCCCTTTTGGAGTCAGATTTTGGGAGTTGATTTAACATCATCACATTACTTCATCATTTAGATATATAAAGAGATCATTACATCAGTGATGTTCTTAGGTCTTTGGTGCCATTTCATCAGTGTTATTATAAATTGCCTATTAATTTATCATCAATTTAATTTTAGACCTGGCCCTGGCACTGGCCCTGGCCCTGGCCCTGGCCCTGGCCCTGGCCCTGGCCCTGGCCCTGACCATGGCTGTTCTGGACCAATTCAAATCTAAACAATGGCGAGAAAACATGTGATCTAGCTTCTCTAAATAGCAGAAGATTAAGAGGTATTATTTTATTTTCAAAAATGAGAAAAGGATTATGGTAGAGTCGATTATTTGTATTGTATCCATTCTATGAATTAGAAAATTGAAGCATAGAAAAAAAAGTTTAAAATACTCATTATTGTACTTGAATAGCATTATGATGCTTTCGTTTTCATGCTTATGTCACTATAGGCATGTTGAAGCTTGAGAGACAGGTAAATATGTAGAACCTAAAAGAAAGAGCCCTACTTTGTTTTTGTGAGAAAATCAGTGAGGCTGTAAGGTTAGTTCATCTTTAGGTATGCTCCTTTTAGCATGTGGGAGGGGCATTAGAATGTGACAGAATGTTGCTTCTTAAATGTTGCCTGGCAACCCTGCATGCATTCTGTATTCTGTTATCATGGGCCAAGTACCAGAGAGCAGCTTCGAGAAAGTGTTATCATGGGACATTACAGTCTCCCAAGATAACTATCTCCTTAAACTTTCAATGACAGCATTTGATTTCCCTAAGCAAGTCATAGCCAAATCTCTGGAAGTTTGCATACAGCTTTTATTGGTCACCAAATTCTAGATTACCAAATTATCAGAGAACATTCAATCTCTTCTGTTTATGAATTCTCTCTCTCCTAAGAATTAATACTATGGAAACAAAGATAATAAGACTCACAATTTTTCATCAAAAGGTGAATTTGTCATTGTTAATTTCCTTCATGATAGTGATAATTCATTTGTTAAAGTATACTTAGGGATTATTGGATTGCAGCCCATCTCTTTTGAGGCAGCCGTCCAACATGAAATATGCAGGATCTTCTAAAAACCCTGCATACACAAAGACATTTCAGCATTTAAACATTTCACGACTCTGCTCTCCGATTAATAAGGGATGATCCTTCGCGTTTCCCACAATCATGTAGGAGTCGGTGAGAGTCATTGTATGGACTGTGGCATACCATTTTATCATCTGATTATGTTGCTATTTGATTATTAAAATAGGACATAATAATCCATGATGAGTGTATTCCATGATGTGCGAAGCAATTATTATGGACCATCTAAATACCAATTTTTTAGTTAAAATATGTAAATTAATCACGACAGCATCTTTCAAGAGCCTGGATTGGAGCCACTAGGGAAGTGGATGATGTTACATGAACCCATTGTTTGATTATGTATCTATATAAAACAATGATTATATCATTCATAACACCTGGAATCTGGTGCCACAGATCATCTAATTACATAATTAATGTATTTAAATTGACAGTCTGTGTTAATACCCAAGATAATGTAAATATTTATAAATATATAAACCAAACATCCTCCATTCCATGAAGACACTTGTAAAGCTTCCTCTTGTGGAGATAAAGTGCAATATCATCACATTTTATGATACATTGACTCAATTGAGGATGATGATATCCTTCATGTGTAGAGTGTGGCCATGCTTCCCTGCCAGTGAATTGCTACATCACCTATTTATTGTGACAGTTAGCTATTACTGATTTATTTAATTCTTTAAATTATGTAAGCGATAGACAATGCCATCACCGATTAGGATTAGTGTGCAAATATCTGTCAGGGACAAGGTTAGGAAAGATGTAGACATGGGCAGAGCTTTTTCTGAATGATCTATGCATCTCCAAGAGTAAAAAGGATGCTGGATGATTGAGTCCAGAAGATTGCTCGGGGCCATTCGAGAAGTACAAGGACTACACCAAGGCTGTCATGGTGGTCTGGGTGTGGACTACCTCCTGTCCCTCCACATCGTCACATCGGGTGTGATCTACCATGAGAAGAAGTAGTGGCACTAGGAAGTCGGCACCATCACCGAGACCTTTCAAGAGGATGATGACCCAGAACACGGAAGAACATCACTCCCTCAGATATGCTGGTTATGCCCCTGCTGCAGCCTTCTTTTCAGCTGATAGCAGCATCTTGGTTACTACTTCTAAGCCAGGAATGGGCCCAATATCTCAGATCCTGCAGCACCACATCAGAGATTTAGGTGCTGGTGATGATGTAAGACCAACAGAATTCATCATGCAAGACAGTATGATTATCTGATGATAAACTTATGGCATTTTAAAAATCCTTGATGACAGCATACATTTCCATATCTGTCAAGTCTGCGCAAGAATTGAACAAACAAAAAAATTTCAACGACTTACATATTTAAAGATATAATTATTAAATTCTTTCATTATATAATCTATGATCCCTGAAGTTTGGCGCTACCTTGTGTGACTCAAGTATGACAGACGATCTATCTGAGAAACTCAGTGAGGCTGTAAGGTTAGTTCATGTTTAGGTATGCTCCTTTTAGCATGTGAGCGGTGTACTAGAATGTGAGAGAATGTTCGTTCATAAATGTTGCCTGGCATCCCTGATTGCATTCTGTATCATGGTAACATGGGCCCAGGACCAGAGAGCAACTTCGAGAAAGTGTTATCATGGGACATTACAGTCTCCCAAGATAACTATCCCCTAAAACTTTCAATGACAGCATTTGTTTCCCCTAACCAAGTCATAGCCAAATCTCTGGAAGTTTGCGTACAGCTTTTACTGGTCACCAAATTCTAGATTACCTAATTGTCACAGAACATTCAATTTCTTCTGTTTATGAATTCTCTCTCACCTAAGAATTAATACCATGGAAACAAAGATAATAAGACTCACAATTATTCATCAAAAGGTGAGTTTGTCATTGTTAACTTCCTTCAGGATGGTGATAATCCATTTGTTAGAGTAGACTTAGGGATTATTGGATTGCAGTCCATCTCTATTGAGGCAGCCGTCCAATATGAAACATGTAGGATCTTCTAAAAACCCTACATACACAATGACATTTCAGCATTTAAACATTTCAGGACTCTGCTTTCCGATTAAATAAGGGATGAACCTGGGAGTTTCCCATAATCATGTAGGAATCAGTGAGTGTCAATTGTGTCGAGTATGGCAGACCATTTCATCATCTGATTATATTGTTATTTGATTATTAAAATAGTACATTAGATAATCCATGATCAGTGGATTACACGACATGGGAAGCAATTATTATGGACCATCAAAATATCAATTTTGTAGTTAAAATATTTAAATTAATCACCACAGCATCGTTCAAGAGCCTGGTTTGGAGCCACGTTAGGGAAGTGGATGATGTTACATGAACTCATTGTTTGATTATTTAACTATATAAAACAATGATTAAATCGTCCATGACACGTGGAATCTGGTGTCACAGATCATCTAATTACATAGTTATAGTATTTCAATTGACTTTCTGTGTTAATACCCAAGATAATGTAAATATTAATAAAGTTATGTAAACCAATAATCCTCCATTCCATGAAGAGACCTGTAAAGATTCATCTTGTGCAGATAATATGCAATATCATCATATTTTACGATACATTGATTCAATTGAGGATTATGAAATCCATCATGACTGTAGTCTGGCTATGCTTCCCTGCCTGTAAAATGCTACATAATCTATATATTGTGACAGTTAGATATTACTGACTTATTTAATTCATTAAGTTATGTAAGCGACAGGAAATGCCATCACCGATTACGATTAGTGTGCTAATATCTGTCAGGGACAAGGTTAGGAAACATGTAGACATGGGCAGAACATTTTCTGAATGATCTATGCATCTGCCATAGTAAAAAAGGATGCTGGATGATTGAGTCCAGAAGGTTGCACCATGTCCTCCGAGAAGTACAAGGAATTCACCAAGGCCGGCATCGTGGTCTGGTGTTAACTACCTGCTCTTCCTCCACATCTTCACATCGGTTGTGGTCTACCATGAGAGGAAGGAGTGGCTCTAGGAGGACGGAACCATCACTAAGACCTGGCAAAAGGATGACGACTCGGGCACAGAAGAACATCTCTCTCAGCTATGCAGGTGATACACCTGATGCAGCCAACTTTTCAGCTGTTATCAACATTGTGGCTACTACAGCTATGCCAGGATTGGGCCCATTATCTCACGTCATGCTGCACCACAACAGAGATTCAGGCGATTGTGATGAGGTCAGGCAAACAGACTTCATCAGGCAAGACAGTATGATTATCTGACGAATAACTGATGGCATTTTAAAAATAAGTGATGACAGCGTACAGTTTCATACCTGGCAAGTCTGCCCAGGAAATGATGATACAAAATAGTCAACGGATTACATATTTAAAGATGTAATTATTCAATTATTTCATTATAAAATCTGTGATCCCTGAAATTTGGCACAACCTTGTATGACTCAAGTTTGACAGACGATCTAACTATCTGATTATTTCATTATTCAAATCTGTCTTATTCTACTCCTGGAAGAGTAGAGTCTGGATCCAACTTGTTGGCGTTAAATTGCATCCTGTGAATTCATTCTTCCTTTCTTTCTTTTTTTCTTTCTTTCTTTCTTTCTTTCTTCTTTTCCTTATTTAAATCAATGTTGATATCGATTTGTTATCTCTCTAGGGGTGAATTATGAGAAATTATTTCCTTATTCATTCATTTTTTTGTTAAATCTATGATTAAGAATTCAATGTCTCTTCAATATTGAGCAATCATTTAGGCTTCACGCATAAAACACCATCCACTATTTAAGGTTTATTCATTTAATTATTAAAATCTGTCAGTATGTATTCAGTGATCACTGGAGGTGTGAGCCTCCTTAGGGGAGACCGTTGTCCCAGACCATCACATCATCTAAAACTACACATACTTCTTTAACTGTTAAACTAGGAAATTAATTAATAATTTATCATTTAATTTATGTATTTAAAATACAGGTAATGTTATGGACCATAAGTACCTTTTGGGGTCAGATTTTGGGAGTTGATGTTGTAATATCATCTCATTACTTCAGCATTTAACTATGTAAATAGATCTTTACATCAGCGATAGATTTAGTACTTTGGTGCCATCTCGTCAGTGTTACTATAATAGGCCCACTAATTAATTATCAATTTAATTTTTTGAAAACATCATTATTGCAGGAAGAGGTCAGTCTGACTACTCCATGTGCGATTTAAATATGCACCACCATGTCATTATTCAATCATATTTCATTATATATTAATTATTTAAATCGATGAAGATGTTGTTCTTTTGACTAGAGTCGGGCCGTTCCTCCATGGGAGTTAATCCCGTGGAATTATTTAATTATCTAAGTACTCCTTCCTTGACAATCACTGGAGTTTGGTTCCATCTTATGAAAGTTAAGTATGGAGGACCATCCCATTATTATCTTACTTGATTGCTTAAGTAAGGATGGTGTCATCCGTCATGTGGCTGCTGTGGGATTGACACAGCAGCAGATCGGTACCAGAAGCAGTACCCAGAGAATGGGAGACACTGCCTCATACAGTGATTACTGATTACGTATTAGTACGTTTTTAACAATCGGATGATTACACGATTTTAAAAAACTGTACCGTTTCGCATCATCAGTTTCTCTGAGGTTTCAACATAACTGACCCATGAAGGACACAGTGACCACCGATTTTAAAAACGGAATAACTGTATAATCTCCTGATCTGGGAATCTCATCTCATGAACTCTGTCGGGCTAATAACATGACACACCACCAACAATAAATAACTCTAAATAACCATCTTAGAAAGCGGGGTACAGGACTTAATCGAGAACAGTCAATTGAGGAATCAAAAATGACTGAAACAAACATAAGACACTGCTCAAATTCCTTAATCATCCTCCTAATGATGATGCTAAACTACCCTGAGAAACCAGTGGATCAAGCTCCTCTAAAGGTAAAAGAATGAAGAGGAGTTTATTTTATTTTACACAAAGAGAAAAGGATTATGGCAGAGGCATTTAATTGTATTGTTTCCACTCTAGAAATTAGATAATTGGGGCATAGAAAACAGGTTTAAAATAACCATCATTGTACTTGAATGGCACAATGATTCTTTCGTTTTCATGCTTATGTCACTATAGGCATGTTGTAGCTTGAGTGACGGGTAAATATGTAGAACTCAAAAGAAAGAGCCCTGCTTTGTTTTTTGTGAGAAACTCAGTGAGGCTGTAGGGTTAGTTCATCGGTGGGTATATTCCTTTTAGCATGTGGGAGGGGCACTAGAATGTAACAGAATGTTGGTTCATAAATGTTGCCTGGCAACCCTCCTTGCATTCTGTATCCTGGTATCATGGGCCAAGGACGAGAGAGCAGCTTCGAGAAAGTGTTATCATGGGACCTTACAGTCTGCCAAGATAACTATCTCCTAAACCTTTTCATGACAGCATTTGATTTGCCTAACCAAGTCATAGCCACACCTCTGGAACTGTGCCTACAGCTTTTCCTGGTTACCAAATTCAAGATTACCTAATCATCAGAGAACATAGTCTGTGGAGAAACAGTTCAGAGTCTTCTGTTTATGAAAACTCTCTCTCCTCAGAAGTAAACCTATGAAGCAAAAGATAATAAGACTACGATTATTCATCAAAAAGGTGAGTTTACATTGTTGACTTCCTTCAGGAAGTTGATAATCCGTTTGTTAGAGTAGACTTAGCGATTATTAGATTTCAGTCCATCTCTTTTGAGGCAGCCGTCCAACATTAAATATGTGATATCTTCTAAAAACACTGCATACACAATGACAGTTCAGCATTTAAACATGTTACTACTGAGCTCTGAGATTAAATAAGGGATGAACCTGGGAGTTTCCCACAATCATGTGGGAGGCAACTGAGACTCAATTGTGTGGAGCATGGCAGACCATTTCATCCTCTGATTATGTTGTTATTTTTATTAAAATAGGACATTAGATAATCCATGATCAGTGGATTGTGGTGACGCGATGTGGGAGGCAATTAATATAGACCATCTTAATAACAATTATGTAGTTAATATATTTAAATTACTCACGACAGCATCGTTCATGTGCCTGGTTTGGAGCCACCTTAGGGAAGTGGTTGATGTTATGTGAACTCATTATTTGATTATTTAGTTATATAAAACAATGATTATATCATCCATGACACCTGGAATCTGGTGACACAGATCACCTAATTACATAAATAATGTATTTAAATTGACAATCTGTTTTAATCCCCAAGATAATGTAAATATGAGCGTAATTATGTAAACCAAAAATTGTCCATTCCATGAAGAGACCCGTAAAGCACCCTCTTGTGGCGTTAATGTGCAATATCATCACAGTTTATGATTCATGGTTTCAATGGATGATGGTGACATTCTTCTTACTGGAGTCTGGCCATACCTCCCTGCAAGTTAAATGCTACATCACGTATTTATTGGGACAGTTAGCTATCACTGACTTATTTAGTTCTTTAAATTACTTAAACAACAGACAATGCCATCACCGATTATTTTTAGGTTGCAAATATCTGTCAGCGACAAATTAGGAAACTTGTAGAACATGGGCAGAGCATGTTCGGAATGTCTATGAGTCTTGAAGACCACTAGGAATGCTGGAGAATAGAGTCCAGAAGATTGCATGGTGCCCTCCGAGAAGTAAAAGAACTTTACCAAGGTCTGCATGGTGGCCTCGGTGTTGACCACTTGCTCTTCCTCCACATCTTCACATCGGTTGTGGTCTACGTCTAGAAGATGTAGTGGCGCTAGGAGGTCGGCACCATAACCGAGACCTGGCAAAAGGATGACGACTCAGAACACGGAAGAACATCTCTCTCTCAGCTATGATGTTGATGCCCCTGCTGCAGCCACCTTTTCAGCTGATATCAACATTTTGGCTACTACTGGTATGCCAGGAATGGGCCAATTACCTCAGGTCCTGCCGCAACACAACAGAGATTCAGGCACCGGTGAGGATATCAGGCCAACAGAATTCACCAGGCAAGAAAGTATGATTGTCTGACGAATAACTGATGGAATATTAAAAATCCGTGATGACAGCATCTGCTTTCATATCTGGCAAGTCTGCCCAGGTATTGATGATACGAAAAAGTTCAACGACTTAGATATGTAAAGATGTAATCATTAAATTGTTTCATTATATAATCTGTGAACCCTGAAGTGTGGTGCCACCTTGTGTGACTCAAGTGTGACAGACGATATAACAATCTGATGCTTACATTATTTAAATCTGTCTTTTTCTACTCCAGGAAGAGTGGAGTTTGGAGACCCCTTGTTGGTGTTAAAATGTCTCTTGTGATTTCATTATTTATTTATTTAAATCAATGTTGATATCATTTTGTTATCTCTCTAGGGGTGAATTATGAGAAATTATCTCTTCATTCATTCATTTTATTGTTAAAATTTATGATTAAGAAATCAATGACTCTTCGGTATTGATCAATATTTAGGTTTCATGCATATAACACCATCCACTAGATTAATATTTATTCATTGAATTATGAAAATCTGTCATTATGTATTCAGTGACCACTAAAGTTTTTAGCCTCCTTAGGGGAGTCCATCGTGCCAGAACATTGCATCAACTAATAGTACACTTACTTATTTACCGATTAAACTAGGAAATTAAATAATAATACATCACTTAATTAACGTATTTGAAATACAGGTAATGTTATGGACCCTAAGTCCCTTTTGGAGTCAGATTTTGTGAGTAGACGATGTAATATCATCTCATTACTTCATCATTTAGCTCTGTAAATAGGTCATTACATCAGCGATAGTTTTAGGACTTTGGTGCCAACTCGTCACAGTTAGTATAAAACGCCAGCTAATTAATTATCAATTTAATTTTATAAAAAAATCATTATTCCAGGAAGAGACCAGTCTGACTACTCCATGTGGGATTTAAGTATGCACCACCATGACATTACTCAATCATTTTTCACTATATATTCCTTATTTGAATCGACGAAGATGTTGTTCTTCTTGACTGGAGTAGGGCCATTACTCCATGGGAGTTAATCACGTGGCAGTATTTAATCATCTAAGTACTCCTTCCTTGACAATCACTGGAGTTTGGTTCCATCTTATGAAAGTTAAGTATGGAGGACCATCCCATTATTAACTTACTTGATTGCGTAAGTAATGATGGTGTCATCCATCATGTGGCTGCTGTGGGATTGACACAGCAGCAGATCATTACCAGAAGCAGTGCCCAGAGAATGGGAGACACTGCCTCATACAGTGATTACTGATTACATAGTAGTACGTTTTTAACAATCGGATGATTACACGATTTTAAAAAACTGTACTGTTTCGCATCATCAGTTTCCCCGAGGTTGCAACATAACTGACCCATGAAGGACACAGTGACCACCGATTTTAAAAACGGAATAACTGTATAATCTCCTGATCTGGGAATCTCATCTCATGAACTCTGTCGGGCTGATAACATGACACACCACCAACAATAAATAACTCTAAATAACCATCTTAGAAAGCAGGGTACAGGACTTAATAGAGAACAGTCAATTGAGGAATCGAAAATGACTGAAACAAACATAAGACACTGCTCAAATTCCTTAATCATCCTCCTAATGATGATGCTAAACTACCCTGAGAAACCAGTGGATCAAGCTCCTCTAAAGGTAAAAGAATGAAGAGGAGTTTATTTTATTTTACACAAAGAGAAAAGGATTATGGCAGAGGCATTTAATTGTACTGTTTCCACTCTAGAAATTAGATAATTGGGGCATAGAAAACAGGTTTAAAATAACCATCATTGTACTTGAATGGCACAATGATGCTTTCATTTTCATGCTTATGTCACCATAGGCAAGTTGTAGCCGAGAGACCGGTAAATATGCAGAACTCAAAAGAAAGAGCCCTGCTTTGTTTTTGAGAGAAACTCGGTGAGGATGTAAGGTTAGTTCATTGGTGGGTATACTCCTTTAAGCATGTGGGAGGGGCACTAGAATGTGACAGAATGTTGGTTCTTAAATGTTGCCTGGCAACCCTGTTGCATTCTGTATCCTGGTACCATGGGCCAGAGAGCAGCTTCGAAAAAGTGTTATCATTGCACATTACAGACTCCCAAGGTAACTATCTCCTAAAACTTTTAATGACAACATTTGATTCGCCTAAACAAGTCATAGCCACACCTCTGGAGGTGAGCCTACAGCTTTTACTGGTTACCTAATTCAAAATTACCTAATCATTAGAGAACGTAGTCTGTGGAGAAACTGTTCAAAGTTTTCTGTTTATGAATACTCTCTCTCCTAAGAAGTCACACTATGGAACAAAAGACAATTAAGACTCACAAATATTCATCAAATGGGGTGTTTGCCTTGGATGACTTCCTTCAGGAAGGTGATAATCCATTTGTTAGAGTAGTCTTTGTGATTATTGGATTTCAGTCCATCTCTTTTGAGGCAGCCGCCCAACATTAATTATGTGATATCTTCTAAAAACCCTGCATCCACAATGACAATTCAGCATTTCAACATGTTACTATTATGCTCTGCGATTAAATAACTGATGAACCTGGGAGTTTCCCACAATCACGTGGGTGTCAACAGAGAGTCAATTGTGTGGAGTATGGCAGATCATTTCATCCTCTGATTATGTTGTTATTTGATTATTAAAATAGGACATTAGATAATCCGTTATCAGTGGATTGTGGTGACGCGATGTGGGAGGCGATTATTATAGACCATCTTAATATCAATTATGTAGTTAAAATATTTAAATTTATCATGACAGCATCGTTCATGAGCCTGGTTTGGAGCCACCTTAGGGAAGTGGATGATGTTACATGAACTCATTATTTGATTATTTAATTATATAAAACAATGATTATATCGTCCATGACACCTGGAATCTGGTGCCACAGATCATCTAATTACATAATTAATGAATTTAAATTGATAATCTGTGTTAATCCCCAAGATAATGTAAATATTTGTATAGTTATGTAAACAACAATCCACAATTCCATGAAGAGACCTGTAAAGCTCCCTCTTGTGAAGATAATGTGCAATATCTTCACATTGTATGATTCATTGACTCAATTGATGATGATGACATCCTTCATGACTGGAGTCTGGCCATGCTTCCCTCCCAGTAGAATGCTACATCGCCTATTTATTGTGACAGTTAGCTATTAGTGACTTATTTAATTCTTTAAATTATGTAAACGACAGACAGTGCCATCACCGATTACAGTTAGGGTCCAAAAATCTGTCAGGGACAAGGTTAGGAAAGTTGTAGACATGGGCAGAGCATTTTCTGAATGATCTATGCATCTTCCAGAGTACGAGGGATGCTGGGTAATTGAGTCCTGAAGGTTGCATGGTGCCCTCTGAGAAGTACAAGGACTTCACCAAGTCCGGCACGGTGGTCTGGCTGTTGACTACCTGTTCTTCCTCCACATCTTCACATCTGTTCTATTCTACCATGAGAAGAAGGAGTGGCTCTAGGAGGTCGGCACCATCACCGAGACCTGGCAAAAGGATGACGATTCACAACACGAAAGAACATCTCTCTCTCAGCTACGCTGGTGATGCCCCTGCTGCGGCCATCTTTTCAGCTGTTATCAACATTGTGGCTACTACTGCTACGCCAGGATTGGGTCCATTATCTCACGTCCTGCCACACCACAACAGATATTCAGGCGCATTTGATGATGTCAGGGCATTAGAATTCATCAGGCAAGACAGTATGATTATCTGTCTTTCAATTATCTGATGGCATTTTAAATATGTGTGATGACAGCATACAGTTTCATACCTGGCAAGTCTGCCCAGGAATTGATGATACAAAAAAACGGTCAACGGTTTACTTATTTAAAGATGTAATTATTAAATTCTTTCATTATATAATCTGTGATCCCTGAAGTTTGGCGCCACCTTGTGTCAAACTCAAGTGTTACAGACCATCTAACTATCTGAGTATTTCATTATTCAAATCTGTTTTTTTCTACTCTAGGAAGAGTGGAGACTGGATCCACCTTGTTGGTGTTAAATTATATCTTCTTTCTTTCTATGTTTCTTTCTTTCTTTCTTCCTTTCTTTATTTAAATCAATGTTGATATCATTTTGTTACCTCTCTAGGGTGAATTATGAGGAACTGTCTCTTTATTCTTTCGTTTTTTTGTTCCAATCTGTGATTAAGAACTCAATGTCTCTTCAGTATTGAGCAATCATTTAGGCTTCATGCATAAAACACCATCCACTTGTTTAATGTTTATTCATTTAATTATGAAAATCTGTCATTATGTATTCAGTGATCACTGGAGTTTTGTGCCTCCGTTGGGTAGACCGTTGTACCAGACCATCACGTCTTCTAATACTACACTTACTTCTTTAACTGTTAAACTAGGAAATTAAGTAATAATTCATCACTTAATTTACGTATTTAAAATATAGGTAATGTTATGGACCATAAGTCCCTTTTGGAGTCAGATTTTAGGAGTTGATGATGTAATATCATCTCATTACTTCATCATTTAGCTATGTAAATAGATCTTTACATCAGCGATAGGTTTAGGACTGTGGTGCCATCTCGTCAGTGTTAATATAAAAGGCCCACTAATTAATTATCAATTTAATTTTTTAAAAACATCATTATTCCGGTAAGAGATCAGTCTGACTACTCCATATGGGATTTAAGTATGCACCACCATGCATTTTTCAATCATTTTTCATTATACATTAATCATTAAAATCGATCAAGATGTTGTTCTTGACTGGAGTCGGGCCAAACCTCCATGGGAGTTAATCACGTGGCATTATTTAATTATCTAAGTACTACTTCCTTGACAATCACTGGAGTTTGGTTCCATCTTTTCAAAGTTAAATATGGAGGACTATCCAATTATTAACTTATTTGTTTGCGTAAGGAATGATGGTGTCATCCATCATTTGGCTGCTGTGGCATTGACACAGGAGGAGATCGGTACCAGAAGCAGTAGCCAGAGAATGGGAGACACTGCCTCATATAGTGATTACTGATTACGCAATAGTAGATTTTTAACAATCGAATGATTACACGATTTAAAAAAAAAACAAAACACTGTTCTGTTTCACATCATCAGTTTCTGAGAGGTTGCAACAGAAATGACCCATGAAGGACACAGTGACCACCGATTTTAAAAATGGAATAACTGAATCATCTCCTGATCAGGGAGTCTCATCTAATGAACTCTGTTGGGCTGTTATCACGACACACCACCAGCAATAAATAACTCTAAATAACCATATTAGAAAGCAGGGTACAGGACTTAATAGAGAACAGTCAATTGAGGAATCCAAAATGACTGAAAGAAACAGAAGACACTGTTCAAAATCCTTAATCATCAGCCTAATGCAAATCTAAACAACTCTGAGAAAACATGGGATCAAGCTCCTCTAAAGTAAAGAGTATGCAGAGGAGTTAATTTTATTTTCAATGAAGGGAAAGGGATTATGGTACAGGCGATTAATTGTATTGTTTCCGTTCTAGAAATTAGAAAACTGAAGCATAGAAAACAGGTTTAAAATACTCATCATTGTACTTGAATGGCACAATGATGCTTTCGTTTTTTTGCTTATGTCACTATAGGCAAGTTGTAGCTTGAGAGACTGGTAAATATGTAGAACTCAAAAGAAAGAGCCCTGCTTTGTTTTTGTGAGAAACTCAGTGAGGCTCTATGGTTAGCTCATCGGTGGGTATACTCCTTTAAGCATGTGGGAGGGGCAGTAGCATGTGACAGAATGTTGGTTCATAAATGTTGCCTGGCAACTCTGTTGCATTCTGTATCCTGGTATCATGGGCCAAGGACAAGAGAGCAGCTTCGAGAAAGTGTTATCATTGGACATTACAGACTCCCAAGGTAACTATCTCCTAAAACTTTTAATGACAAAATTTGATTCGCCTAAACAAGTCATAGCCACACCTCTGGAGGTGTGCCTACAGCTTTTACTGGTTACCAAATTCAAGATTACCTAATCATCAGAGAACGTCATTTGTGGAGAAACAGTACAAAGTCTTCTGTTTATGAATACTCTCTCTCCTAAGAAGTCACACTATGGTACAAAAGACAAACAAGACTCACGATTATTCATCAAAAAGGTGAGTTTGACATTGTTGAATTCCTTCAGTAAGGTGATAATCCGTTTGTTAGAGTAGACTTAGCGATTGTTAGATTTCAGTCCATCTCTTTTGAGGCAGCCGTCCAACATTAAATATGTGATATCTTCTAAAAACCCTGCATACACAATGAGAGTTCAGCATTTAAACATGTTACTACTCTGCTCTGCGATTAAATAAGGGATGAAACTTGGAATTTCCCACAATCATGTGGGAGTCAACTGAGACTCAATTGTGTGGAGCATGGCAGACCATTTCATCCTCTGATTATGTTGTTATTTGTTCATTAAAATTGGACATTAGATAATCCATGATCAGTGGATTGTGGTGACGCGATGTGGGAGGCAATTATTATAGACCATCTTAATATCAATTATGTAGTTAAAATATTTAAATTAATCACGACAGCATCGTTCATGAGCATGGTTTGGAGCCACCTTAGGGAAGTGGATGATGTTACATGAACTCATTATTTGATTATTTAGTTATATAAAACAATGATTTTATCGTCAATGACAACTGGAATCTGGTGCCACAGATCACCTAATTACGTAATTAATTACTTTAAACTGACAATCTGTGTTAATCCCCAGGATAATGTAAATATCTGTATAGTTATGTAAACAACAATCCACAATTCCATGAAGAGACCTGTAAAGCTCCCTCTTGTGGAGATAATGTGCAATATCTACACATTTTATGATTCATTGACTCAATTGGTGATGATGACATCCTTCATGAATGGAGTCTGGCCATGCTTCCCTGCCAGTAAAATGCTACATCCCCTATTTATTGTGACAGTTAGCTATTACTAACTTATTTAATTCTTTAAATTATGCAAACGACAGACAGTGCCATCACCGATTACGGTTAGGGCAAATACCTGTCAGGGACAAGGTTAGGAAAGTTTTAGACATGTGCAGAGTGTTTTCTGAATGGTCTATCCATCTCCCAGAGTGCGAGGGATGCTGGGTGATTGAGTCCAGAATGTTGCACAGTGCCCTCCGAGAAGTACAAGGACTTCATCAAGGCCGGCACGGTGGTCTGGGTGTTGACTACCTGCTCTTCCTCTACATCTTCACACCGGTTGTGATCTGCCATGAGAAGAAGGAGTGGCACTAGGAGGTCGGCACCATCACCGAGACCTGGCAAAAGGATGACGACTCAGAACACGGAGGAACATCTCTCTCTCTCAGCTATGCTGGTGATGCCCCTGCTGTAGCCATCTTTTCAGCTGTTATCAATATTGTGGCTACTACTGCTATGCCAGAATTGGGCCTATTATCTCTCATCCTGCCGCAACACAACAGAGATTCAGGTGCTTGTGATGAGTTCAAGCCAACAGAATTCATCACGCAAGACAGTATGATTATCTTACGATTAACTGATGGCATTTTAAAATTGTGTGATGACAGCATACAGTTTCATACCTGGCAAGTCTGCCCAGGAATTGATGTTACAAAAAAAGGTCAACGGCTTACATATTTAAAGATGTAATTATTAAATTCTTTCATTATATAATCTGTGATCCCTGAACTTTGGCGCCACCATGTGTGACTCAAGTGTGACAGACTATCTAAATATGTGATTATTTCATTCTTCAAATCTGTCTTTTTCTACTCCAGGAAGAGTGTAGTCTTGATCCACCATGTTGGTGTTAAATTTTATCTTGTGAATTCTTTCTTTCTTTCTTCTTTTCCTTATTTAAATCAATGTTGATATCATTTTGTTATCTCTCTAAGGGTGAATTATGAGAAACTTTCTCTTTATTCATTCATTTTTTGTTGAAATCTAAGATTAAGAACTCATTGTCTATTCAGTATTGAGCAATCTTTTAGGCTTCACGCATAAAACACCACCCACTTGTTTAATGTTTATTCATTTAATTATGAAAATCTGTCATTATATATTCAGTGATCACTGGAGTTTTGAGCCTCCTTAGGGGAGACCGTTGTACCAGACCATCACATAATCTAATACTTCACTTGCTTCTTTAACAGTTAAACTAGGAAATTAATTAATAATTCATCATTTAATTGACGTATTTACAATACAGGTAATGTTATGGACCCTAAGTCCCTTTTGGAGTCAGATTGTGGGAGTTGATGATGTAATATCATCTCATTACTTCATCATTTAGCTGTGTAAATAGATCTTTACATCAGCGATAGGTTTAGGACTTTGGTGCCATCGCGTCAGTGTTACTATAAAAGGCCCACAAAATAATTATCAATTTAATTTTTTAAAAATATCATTATTCCAGGAAGAGATCATTCTGACTACTCCATGTGGGATTTAAGTGTGCACCACCATGTCATTTTTCAATCATTTTTTCATTATATATTAATTATTTAAATCGATGAAGATGTTGTTCTTCTTGACCGGAGTCGGGCCATTCCTCCATGGGAGTTAATCACGTGGCATTATTTAATCATCTAAGTACTACTTCCTTGACAATCACTGGACTATGGTTCCATCTTTTGAAAGTTAAGTATGGAGGACTATCCAATTTTTAACTTACTTGATTGCGTAAGTAATGATGGTGTCATCCCTCATGTGGCTGTTGTGGGATTGACACAGCAGGAGATCGGTACCAGAAGCAGTGCCCAGAGAATGGGGGACACTGCCTTATGCAGTGATTACTGATTACGTAATAGTAGATTTTTAACAATCGAATGATTACACGAAACTGTACTGTTTCGCATCATCAGTTTCTGAGAGGTTGCAACAGAACTGACCCATGAAGGACGCAGTGACCACCTATTTTAAAAATGGAATAACTGAATAATCTCCTGATCAGGGAATCTCATCTAATGAACTCTGTCGGGCTGATAACATGACACACCACCAACAATTAATCACTCTAAATAACCATATTAGAAAGCAGGATACAGGACTTAATAGAGAAGAGTCAATTGAGGAATCCAAAATGACTGAAAGAAACATAAGACACTGCTCAAAATCCTTAGTCATCAGCCTAATGCAAATCTACACAACTCTGAGAAACCATCGGATCCAGCTCCTCTAAAGGTAAGAAGATGAAGAGGAGTTTATTTTATTTTCAAGAAAGGGAAAAGGATTATGGTTGAGGCAATTAATTTTATTGTTTCTGTTCTAGAAATTAGAAAATTGCAGCATAGGAAACAGGTTCAAAATACTCATCATTGTATTTGAATGGCATAATGATGCTTTCATTGCCATGCCTATGTCACTATAGGAATGTTGTAGCTTGAGAGATGGGTATATATGTAAAACTCAAAAGAAAGAGCCCTGCTTTGTGTTTGTGAGAAACTCAGTAAGGCTGTAAGGTTAGTTCATCGTTGGTTATGCTCCTTTTAGCATGTGGGAGGGGCACTAGAATGTGACAGAATGTTGGTTCATAAATGTTGCCTGGCAACCCTGCTTGCATTCTGTATCCTGGTAGCATGGGCCAAGGACCAGAGAGCAGCTTCGAGAAAGAATTGTCATGTGACATTACAGTCTCCCAAGATAACTATCTCCAAAAACTTTCAATGACAGCATTTGATTCGCCTAACCAAGTCACAGCCAAGTCTCTGGAAGTTTGCCTACAGCTTTTACTGGTTACCAAATTCAAGATTACCTAATCATGAGAGAACATCGTCTGTGGACAAACAGTTCAAAGTCTTCTGTTTATGAATACTCTCTCTCCTAACAAATAATATTATGGACACAACGATAATAAGACTCACATTTATTCATCAAAAGGTGAGTTTGCCATTGTTGACTTCCTTCAGGATTGTGATATTCCGTTTGTTAGAGTGGACTTAGTGATTATTGGATTTCAGTCCATCTCTTTTGAGGCAGCCGCCCAACATTAAATATGTGATATCTTCTAAAAACCCTGCACACACAATGACAGTTCAGCATTTAAACATGTTAATACCCAACCCTGCGATTAAAAAAGGGATGAACCTGGGAGTTTCCCACAATCATGTGGGATTCAACTGAGACTCAATTGTGTGGAGTATGGCAGATCATTTATTTCATCCTCTGATTATGTTGTTATTTGATTATTAAAATAGGACATTAGATAATCCATGATCAGTGGATTGTGGTGACGTGATGTGGGAGGCAATTATTATAGACCATCCTAATATCAATTATATAGTTAAAATATTTAAATTTATCACAACAGCATCGTTCATGAGCCTGGATTGGAGCCACCTTAGGGAAGTGGATGATGTTACATGAACTCATTATTTGATTATTTAATTATATAAAACAATGGTTATAATGTCCTTGACACCTGGAATCTGGTGCCACAGATCATCTAATTACATAATTAATGAATTTAAATTGACAATCTGTGTTAATCCCCAAGATAATGTAAATATTTGTATAGTTATGTAAACAACAATCCCCCATTCAATGAAGAGACCTGTAAAGCTCCCTCTTGTGGAGATAATATGCAATATCTTCACATTGTATGATTCATTGACTCAATTGATGATGATGACATCCTTCATGACTGGAGTCTGGCCATGCTTCCCTGCCAGTAAAATGCTACATCCCCTATTTATTGTGACAGTTAGCTATTAGTGACTTATTTACTTCTTTAAATTATGTAAATGACAGACAGTGGCATCACCGATTATGGTTAGGGTGCAAAAATCTGTCAGGGAGAAGGTTAGGAAAGTTGTAGACATGGGCAGAGCATTTTCTGAATGATCTATGCATCTTCCAGAGTACGAGGGATGCTGGGTGATTTTGTCCTGAAGGTTGCACGGTGCCCTCTGAGAAGTACAAGGACTTCACCAAGGCTGGCACGGTGGGCTGGCTGTTGACTACCTGTTCTTCCTCCACATCTTCACATCGGTTGTGATCTACCATGAGAAGAAGGAGTGGCACTAGGAGGTCGGCACCATCACTGAGACCTGGCAAATAGATGACGACTCAGAACACAGAAGAACATGTCTCTCTCAGCTATGATATTGATGCCACTGCTGCAGCCATCCTTTCTGCTGTTATCAACATTGTGGCTACTACTGCTACACCAGGATTGGGCCCAATATCTCACGTCCTGCTGCACCACAGCAGAGATTCAGGTGCCTGTGATGAGGTCAGGCCAACAGAATTCATCAGGCAAGACAGTATGATTATCTGACGATTAACTGATGGCCTGTTACAAATGCGTGATGACAGCATACAGTTTCATAACTGACAAATCTGCCCAGGAATTGATGTTACAAAAAAATGTCAACAGCTTACATATTTAAAGACGTAATTATTAAATTCTTTCATTATATAATCTGTGTTCCCTGAAGTTTGGCGCCACCTTGTGTGACTCAAGTGTGACAGACCATCTAACTATCTGAATAATTCATTATTCAAATCTGTCTTTTTCTACTCCAGGAAGAGTGGAGTCTGTATCCACCTTGTTGGTGTTAAATTGTATCTTGTGAATTCTTTCTTTTTCTTTCTTTCTTTCTTTCTTTCTTTCTTTCTTTCTTTCTTTCTTTCTGTCTGTCTGTCTGTCTTTCTTTCATTCTTTCTATCTCCCTTTCTTTATTTAAATATATGTTGATATCATTTTGTTATCTCTCTAGGGGTGAATTATGAGAAACTATCTCTTTATTCATTCATTTTTTCTTTAAATCTATGATTAACAACTCAATGTCTCTTAAGTATTGAGCAATCATTTAGGCTTCACGCATAAAACACCATCCATTTGTTTGATGTTTATTCATTTAATTATGAAAATCTGTCATTACGTATTCAGTGATCACTGGAGTTTTGAGCCTCCTTTGGGGAGACCGTTGTACCAGACCATCATGTCATCTAATACTACACTTTCTTCTTTAACTGTTATACTAGGAAATTAGGTAATAATTCATCATTTAATATACATATTTCAAATACAGGTAATGTTATGGACCATAAGTTCCGTTTGGAGACAGATTTTGGGAGTTGATGATGTAATATCATCTCATTACTTCATCATTTAGCTATGTAACTAGATCTTTACATCAGCGATAGGTTTAGGACTTTGGTGCCATATCATCAGTGTTAATATAAAAGGCCCACTAATTATTTTTCAATTTAATTTTTTAAAAACATCATTATTCCAATAAGAGATCAGTCTGACTACTCCATGTGGGATTTAAGTATGCACCACCATGTAATTTTTCAATCATTTTTCATTATATATTAATTATTAAAATTGATGAAGATGTTGGTCTTCTTGACTGGTGCCAGGCCAAATCTCCATGGGAGTTAATCACGTGGCATTATTTAATTATCTATAGTACAATAGGCATGAAAATGAAAGCATCATAATGCCCTTCAAGTACAATGATGAGTATTTTAAACCGTTTTTCTATGCTTCAATTTTCTAATTCCTAAAATGGATACAATGCAATTACTCGCTTCTATCATAAACCCTTTCTCTTTTTTGAAAATAAAATGATCCCTCTTTATTCTCTGCCCTTTAGAGGAGCCTGATCCCATGGTTTCTCGGCATTGTTTTGATATGCATTGGTCCAGAACAGCCAGGGCCGGTGCCGGGGCCAGGCCGGGTACAAAATTAAAGTAGAATCCAGATGCAGAGGGAGAGGACAAGACCAGGCAGCAGAAACACATAGAGACAGCTTACCTGAACAAGGAGTAGCTAACAGGCCACCAGACTGATAGCTGGGAAGCCAGCATGGGACTGACTCAGGACCCCCTGAATATGGGTTTCAGCCAGAAGGACTGAGCAGTCTAAGGGACCTCAGACAATGGAGCCAGGATGTATCCCTGGTGCACAAAAGACCTTGCGAACACATCCCCCATGGAGGGATAATTGCCTTAATCTAGAGACAGGAGAGAAGCCCTGTTTTTCAATATAAAGTTAATTATTATCTTTTCAAGGTCAATGAAGAATTGTGCTGGCATTTTAATAGATATTGCATGGAATCTGTAGATTGCCATTGTCAATATTGCCATTTTTACTATGTTTATTCTACTTATCCATCAGATTGGGAGATCTTTATATTTTCTGGTGTTTTCTTTAATTTCTTTTTGTAGAGACACAAATTATTATTAAATAGGTCTTTCACTTGTTTGGTAATTGTTACCCCAAGGTACTTTTTGTTGTTTGTGGCTATTGTAGAGGGTGATGTTTCTCTGATTTCTTTATCAGCCCCTTTGTTGTCTGAATATAGAATGGCTACGATCTTTTTTTTCAGTTTATTTTGTATGCTGATACTTCGCTGAATGTGTTTTTCAGCTGTAGGAGTACCCTGGTAGAGTTTTTTGGTTGCTTATTTAAACTATCATATCTTCTTAAAATAGGGAAACATTGAGTTCTTCCTCTCAATTTGTATCCTCTTGATATCCTTTTCTTGTCTTATTTTTTTAGCTACCACTTCAAATACAATAATGATGAGATATGGCGACAGAGAGCAGCCTAGTCTTTGTCCTGATTTTAGAGGAATCGCCTTAAGCTTCTCTACATTCAGCTTGATATTTGCTCTGTGTTTAGTACATATTGCTCTTATGTTGTTTATATAAATTGCAGTTATCCCTGATATCTCTAAGACCTTTAACATGAAAGGATGTTGAATTTTGTCAAAGGTTTTTTTCTGCATCTAGGGAGATGATCATGTGATTTTTTTTCATTTTCAATTTGTTTATATAGGGGTATATTTGATATATTTTCATATGTGAAGCCATCCCTGCAACCCAATGATGAAGCCTACGTGATTATGGTAGACGATGTTTCTGATATATTCTTGGATTCTGTTTTCCCGTATTTTCTTGAATATTTTTGCATCAATGCGCAGGAGGGATATTGGTCTGTAATTTTCTCTTAGTTGTGTCTTTGTGTGAATGGGTATCAAGGTGATTGTTGCCTCAAAAATGTGTTTTTGTAAAGAAACTTCTGTTTCTATTTTATGGAGCAGTTTCAGGAGAATTACTATTAGCTCTTCCATGAATTTTTGGTAGAATTATTCACTGAAGAAGACATCTGGCTCTGGGATTTTTTTTATGTTGGAAGGCTTTTTATGATGGCTCCTATATTGTTAGTTGTTATAGGTCAATAGAAGTTGCTTGTCTATTCTTGATTTAATTTTGTTAAGTAAGAGTTATCCAGAAATTTGTCCATATCCTTTGACTTTTCAAATTTTGTGGAGTATAAGTTTTCAATATATGGCCTGAAAATTGCCTGGGTTTCCTCCATGTCTATTGTTCTGTACCACCTTTTGTTTCTGATTTTGTTAATTTCCATGGTCTCTCTATGCTTTTTGTTTAGTTTGGATAAAGGTATGTCTATATTGTTAATTTTCTGAAAAAACCAACTATTTATTGCATTGATTTTTTTGTATTATTTTCCTGTTTTCTACTTTATTGTTTTCAGCCCAAAAATTGATAATGGGGCCACTTTTGAGGGTTGAGTTTGCTTCATTTTTTTCCTAAGGTTTTCAGTTGGGTTGTTAATTCTCTAATGTGTCTCTCATCAGTTTTCTTCATATGGGCACTTGATGCAATAAACTTCACTCGTAGCAGTGCTTTCAATGTGTCCCATAAATTCATGTATTTTGTATCCACAACCTCATTGAATTTTAGGAATTCCTTAATTTAGTTATTTCTTCTTAGACCCAAGTATGTTGAAATTGAGCATTATTCAGTTTCCATGAGTTTGTAGGGTTTCTTTGATTTGTTGTTGTATCTATATGTTGCTGCTCTCCTATGTTTCCTAGATTTTATTTATTCCATTCCTTTTCTCAAGTGATGTTTATTATTGATTTCTGAGTAGAGCAAAGTCTTTTGTAACTTTGGGTTATCTTATGCTATATAATTGAGATTTTTTTTTTGAACTCCTAAACCTGCTTCTCATGTACAGTGCTGGGAAGAAAAACCCACACTTCCTTCCTGCCTGACCCTTGACTGGCCAGTGAGAAGGAAAATAGACCAGAAAATGAGTGAACTCCCAAGATGTCTGATTATTGTGGGGGCTTACATATGAAGAGGGATTTGTGCAAGGACTGAGTTCCTGGCCCACTTGGATACTGGTGGAGTCACAGTGCAGAAAGGGAGAGGCAGGATGGAAGCTGAGATTTCATCCTTCAACGGTAGTTAAGGTGAGCAATGTGGAATCAGTTAATCATTCCTAGATAATCCATAATTTTCCCAGTGGGCAGGTACTTGGAATCCACAGATGAGGGCTATCAAGAATCTGGATAGAGGAGAGACCTTATCATGAATACAAATTGCCATAGTTAAAGTATTCAGCCAAAACAGGTCTGGGTGAACTATTGTGGACTATGTAACAGGGCTGATATTTTTTGTGGTTTTGGAGAGAAAAGGTTTGAAAAATCCTTGTTGTGCTCTAATTGAAACCACATGGAGCTATGCTTACTAGGCCCATGGACACTGTGGCCCTATTCAGTAATGTTAATGGGATTGCCTGTTTTCCCCCTGTACTCCACTGCTTGAGTAGCCTTCTCCTGAAGTTGTCTCATCAAATGGTGGTAATTCCTGCTGCCGTCTTAGAAGTCTACCGTTTCCTTCCATTTCTAAGAAGCTATTCCTCATGAGAAGCTTACTTAGAATAAGACATGGCTAATGCAATTACTCTCTGTCCCAGGTTTAATCTTTTCTTTGTTCTGCCTTCCCTATTTTTCTCATCTTATGATATTTCTCCCTCCAGATCTGCTGTTCAAACTTACTCCTGTACTATGAAACAATCATGGTGCTATCTTTTCTGTTGAAAGCTTATATTGCCTTACTGGCCCAACTTGCAGTATCCTCTCACTATTTAAATTCCTCAAAGTATAGGCTGTGGTCAGAGATTGAAAGAATTTAAAGAAGGCAACATATGTGGAATGCAAAATCTGTTTTAGGAGCGAGATTGTGGTGGTTGACACCTGTAATCCCAGCACTCAGGAGACACAGAAAAGTAGACCTATGTGAGACCAAGGCCAGCATGGTCTACAGAGATATTCCTGAAACAACTAAAGCTATTTATTGAACAGATAAAATCTGTCTCAAAAAAAAAAAAAAACACACACACACACACACAGACACACACACACACAAAAAAAAAAATAACCATCTGTTGTAGGTTCTTTCCTCATTAGCCAGAAATGAATGCAATTTGTCTATACAGACATATTTCTTTATTTATTTCTTAAGTCTTTGGCAATGTCCTTATGTCCTCTTGATTACCCCTTCTTAAACTATGTGATTGTATGCACTCGGTGGGTTTTTTGGGACCAGGCTCCTTAAAAACTTTATTTCTGGATACCAATTATTTATAGGGATATGTTTAATAAACAGAACTCATTAATTTGTAAAATTGTTCATTAAATCAAAATATAATTCTCTGAATGACGGCAGAATATTACCCCCATTTTCATAGAGAAATCTAGACTATGGGGTGTCTCTCTTTGGAACAAATTTCAGTCACTGCAGGGTCAGAACCAGAACAGTTTAGGCATCCTTTTGAGTTAATTTTGTTAGAGTCTGTGTATATAAGTTCTGAACACATAGAGTCATCGGTACCTGGGTAACATTAAACAAGATCACAGGTTACATGGATGAATTTCTCTTCTTTTTATTTATTTATTTCTGACAAAAAGTTGAAGGTATTTACACCTTATTTTTTTTTTCTTTTCCTCCAATTTGTTTTGTCCCTAATATTCTACACCTCTCGATCACTGCATGGTTGTTGTAGGTTTAGAAGTCATGCTGTATCAGTATATGTACTATGGTTTTCATAATCCTATTGGGATTCTAACTGGTTCCAATTTGCATGAACCTTTGTAATCAGATATCATTTTATAGGGTGTTAGAAATTTAGTTTGCACTGTATTTGAGTCATGTTGCAAATTTATCTTATACAGAATATGCATACTAATGCATCATGTACTCAATGATTATTGTTTAATTTTTATTTCTGTACTCTGTTTTATTCTTGTTGTTTTCAATCTGGAAATCACATTTACTGTTTTGCTCAGCACATATTCTACTTGGGGATGACCTGAGTCATATCCCAAAACCCAAAATTCTAGGCTCAGTACAACCTCACCTCCAGATGCAGGGTATCTGACAATCTCTACTATGGTATGTAATAATTACACATGGGAAACATCTTTCACACACAATCTGAATATATAAAAACAGGGAATGAATTTGTTTTCAAAATCCTTGTTACTGAAGCTGAAAGACCCGCTGAGGGAGTGGACCCTCACGCCCCGACTCAGGAAATGTGATCCCCCCAAATCACTCATGAGAAGCGGTCTTGATGAAAAAGAATGAGGTCTTTTATATTCCAGTGCCCTGGGATCCACAGCCATACTCCATGTGGGGTAGAGGATTGGGAACCCTAGGTACAGGGTTCATACAGCATTTATAGGGTTTCCCAATTCAAGATTACCTAATATCACAGCTTTTATAGGGTTACAAAAAAGCCCACACATTACAAACCAATCATCTTATAGCATCCAGTGCAGACCAATCAATTTCAACTATCCAAGCCTGCGGTTAGCCCAGGAAGTCTGTTTTCGCTAGGGCTTCTGTAGTGTGACAAGGTTCATTTCCTGTTCTCATTCACTCACAGGTGCTGTCGGTAAACCACCTTGTTGTAAACAGTCAAGGATGACCTTTTGCCTTCTCACTGCTAGGGGGCAGAGTCTAGGAAATATTAGGCTAAGTTTTTCCATCCTTACAAAGCAACAATGAGAGCAAAACCAGTCTCTTTTTGTGGATGATTCTAATAAAATTTGTTTCTATTTTATTTTTTTTTAATTTGTTTTCATTTTACATACCAATCCCTCCTTCCCACTCTTCTTCCCCAACTACTCTCCCTTCCTTTCAACTTTTAATAGTCAGAGAGTGTAAGGCCCTCATTCAGGAGTCAACAAATCCGGCATACAAATCTGACAAAGAACCAAACCTCTCTATCTTTTATCTCAACTGAGAAAGGTATCCCACTATAAGGTGTGGGCTCCAAAAACACTCTTCAAGCAACTGGGATGGGTCCTGGTTTCACTGCCAGGGCCCCCTAACAGATCAAGTCACCAAAGTGTCAACCACATTCAAAGGGTCCAGTTTATCGCCTTGAAGGTGCCCTAGCTGTCAGTCCATACTCTGTGAGTTCCCACTAGTTATATTAGATGTGGTGTGGCTTTGTTGGAGAGGGCTTTACCCTGTTAGAGGTACCCTGTTAGACCCTATCAGGATAGGGTCAGGCATTGATGTTTCTTATTCTCAGAATGATGCACAGTGTATTGACATTTACAATGGGAGTACTATACTTCTTTGTGTTATTTTAGGATGCAGTGACCTATGACGATGTGCACATCCACTTCACTGAGGAAGAGTGGGCTTTGCTAAATCCTTCTCAGAAGTGTCTCTACACAAATGTGATGCTGGTCACCTACAGGAATCTCGCTGCTACAGGTAAGACTGAATTTTCCTTCATGTTTAAAAATAAAGGACCAACTGTTTCTTGATTATTAATACTATTCTGTAATTTGATTAAGAAAAAGAAAAATTGGGTGAGTGACGCATGGTTCTAAGGTTCATTGAAGTTAATACATAAATTTTGTACAATTTGCAAGAATACATCATATATTTTCTGTTATTTCAGGCTACATGTGGGATAACCATAATACGGAGGATCATTGTCAAACTTCTAGAAGACAGAGAAGGTAAATTTTCATGTGCAAATTTATGCAAATTTGGCTCTGAAGATATTTTAATGTATACTGGAAATTTTATTGAATAGTCACACTTAAAAAATTAAAAAGATTAAGAAGAGCAACAGTGAAAATAAGTGTAGCTTAAAGTGATGATTGTCATTTTCTCACAAAACCCTGTACCTCATTGCAAGGCATTCGTGCAAAATGAGAAGGAAACTATGTCTCAATAGTTATCACCCTTAGAATTATAGCACCAGGATATCTATTCTGTAGATATGCCAGTCTGTTTAGTTTCATTCTATTCAGATATTTTAAACAGTTTACATGTTGCATAGGTGATAAGTATATGTCCAAGACCTCCTAAGAAAAAAGTCTATAGTTAAGCAGGCATTACTTATCTATTTGTGACTTGCTATGGATATTGAAAGGGTCAGTTTATGAGTGTCAACAAGGTTGTTATAGAAAAACCTTAAAGTTGATTTAAAGAAAGTCAAAGTGTGAATGCTTTGTGGAAAGTTTTATTTGTTTTCTTAGTTTCAAAAGTATATCATATGTAGAGCCACGTAGTTGTGGCCCATACCTTTAATTCCAACATTCATGGTCACGAGCAAGGTGGATCCCTTAAGTTTGTGATCACCGCAGTCTACAAAGTGAGTTCCAGGATAGCTAGGTTTACACAGAGACATTGTGTAATAGAAAATGTAGGGGAAAAAAGTATTTAGTTTACTCTAAATACAAGCCATGTGAAGTTAGAATGTGGAAAGAAGCAATATACCTCTCTTGTGACAGTGAGAAGAAATGAAAGATATTTGTTGTGTATGAAACAACTTTCAAATTTATCAGTATTCCTAAGTCATCTGAAAGATAACATCAACTTACACTGTAGAAAATCCATATGACCATTGGAATTTGTGAATGCTTACATTTGTACTGGTATATTTAGCCAATGTAGTATGATTTCTATGAAGTAAACACTGATAAATGGTATGAATATGGCAAAGCTCTAAGTTGTTTCAGTTTTTTCAATTATGTCGGAGATTTTATGTAAATAGATGCCATAATTGAGGGCCATGAAATAAAGGTCTTATCCTGAATCCACAGGTATCTTCAATGAAAACAAAACAATACCACATTAGAGAAGCATTATGAATGTAAAACTCAAGATCTGATTCTTGTTTACAATTAGGCCAAATTACAACTTTATTTTATACATGTAGAAAGTTTCTTTAGTTTCATGCATGTGGTAAAGATTTACATATGCTAATTATTTTGCAGGAATCAAAGAAACCATAAGGGAGCTAATCCTGTGAATATACACAATGAATGTGTGAAAAAATTTGTGGGTTACAGGCATCTTCAATGGCTTGAAAAAATTCATACTCGAGAGAAACCATATAGAAGTCTAGAGTATGGTGAAGTCTTTGTACGTCACACTTTCCTTCTTCTCAGTGACAGAGCACACATGGTAAAAAACACCCATGAATGTAGTCAATGTGGTAAAACATTTGCAAGACATACTATGCTTAAAAGACATATTGGAACATATACTGGAGGGGAAACACAAGACTATAATCTATGTGGCAAATGTTTTTCACAATACAGTCATATAGTATGTCATAAAAGAACAGATATTGGAGAGAAACCCTATGTATCTAACCAATGTGGTAGGGCATTTTCACAAGTTAGTACGCTACAATCTCATCATAGAACACATACTGGAGAGAAACCCTATGTATGGAATCAATGTGGTAGAGCATTTTCACGTGCCAGTAATCTCCAGTCTCATCATAGAACACATACCGGAGAGAAACCCTATATATATAATCAATGTGGTAGGGCATTTTCACATGACAGTACTCTCAAATCTCATCATAGAACACATACTGGAGAGAAACTCTATGTATGTAATCAATGTGGTAGGGCATTTACGAGTAGTGGTCATCTTAAAAGACATATAATAACACATACTGGAGAGAAACCCTATATATGTAATCAATGTGGCAGAGCGTTTTCATGTGCCAGTAATCTCCAGTCTCATCATAGAACACATACTGGAGAGAAACCTTATGGATGTAATCAATGTGGTAAAGCTTTTTCACAACACAGCAATCTGGTACGTCATAAACAAACACATACTGGAGAGATACCCTAAGAACGGAGTCAATGTAGTAAAGCTTTCACAACATATATGTGCTTAAAAAGTCATATAAGAACACATACTGGAGAGAAACCTTATGGATGCCATGAATGTGACAAAGCCTTTGCACATCCCAGCACTCTCTTAAGTCATAAAAGAATGTATGCTTGAAAGATACTGAATGAATCCCATGTGGTAAAGCCTCTATATATAACATTAGTCTTTATAAAAAAAAAAACATAGTGCATAGAAACCCTATACATGTAACCATTGTTGTAAGGCTGTGCACTTTGCTTATCCCAATCATCTTTGTGAGCCTAAGAAAACCCTTATGGAAAGGAGTCTTCCTACTAAGAATATGGTATGATCTTCATTCAACACACATTGAGTTACATAGTTTTCTGGAGAGAAAAATATCTGACATGTGTGAACAATCAGTTCAAGCACTACAATGTCTCTGTTTTGTTCTCACTTGCAATCTCATGTGGAAAAAAGTCCTGGAAATTCACTGGTAAGGGAACCATGTTTCATGGTAACACTTGACTTGATTTACATAAAAACCTCATTCAGATGGATTGCTATCTCTAAGCCCAATCCTTCATGCTTACTTTCTTTTACATGAAATAATTAATGTTGCAGGAAAACTTTGAAGACTTTAAGACCCTGAACACAATGGTTACAGGATTGAGTACTCATTAGAGAAAAATATTCAAATATGGAAATCTGTTTAGAGATTTGATTTAATTTTAATTATGTGATGTCAGTGTGTTAGTTTGTGATTGTTCATGGTTTCTCACAAGAAGGTTACACCATTGAGTATTCCTGTAGGAGGAACTAAAGTATGTTCTCAGAAAACTGACATAGGTCATGGCAATGAACTTGCCATAATTTTGTTCATTCACATTTCTAAACCTGTATGTATTTTATATCCTGTTTTATCATCTTGATATCAGGTAATAGGGAAGAAATAATGGAAGAGGAAATGTACATCATGTAATAATTTTGTGAACATGTTAGACATCATACTTGACTTTAGCCTTTTTTTTTTTCTTATGAATGCCCATACTTAGCTTGGTATGTTTCTTTCACTTTTTTTTATTTTATATAACAAAATCCATTTAAATGAAAACAAACATTTATAGACAATATTTGGGAATTTGGGCGTTGTTCTTTCCAAACTGCTTCCTGCTGGTAAGGGGCGCTGTCATGGGGTTTTCAAAGAAGATTCAGAAATCCTGGCTCTAGTCTGTCAGGCTGATTTGTCCAGCTGTTTTGAATGTACAATCACCTGGTACTCTGTTTTAGGAGGTCTGGCTTGATCAAACCACATTAGTCTGGAAGGAATCCACATCTTTTCATTTTCTGTGGAAATAAAAGTAGAAATCCTTTCCCCCAGTAACTTGTCCTTCAACTTAATTTGGCAGTCAAAGCATTTTTTTAAATTTAATTTATTATTTTATATGTCGATCCTAGTTCCCTCTCCCTCCCTCCCTGACAATCTCCCTCACTCCATCCCTCCATTTTATCCTCTCTGCCCTCTCACTTGCACTCTAATCACTCTAACCACGCTCCACTCCCATCCCCCCACCACAATTCAATATGTAGGGGAATTTCATCCATTTTGGGTCATGTAGGGCTGACAGTTCATGTGAAGTAGCGACTAGGGCTTCTCTCTTGTCTCTAGATTTAGGCAGTTATCCCTCCATGGGGTATGTATTTCCAAACTCCTTTTGAGCTCCGGGAATACATCCTGGCTCCAGTGTCTGAGGTCCCTTAGACTGCTCAGTCCTTCTGGCTGAAACCCCTATTCAGTGGGGCCTGAGTCAGTCCCATGCTGGCTTCCCAGCTATCAGTCTGGTGGCCCGTTAGCTCCTCCTTGTTCAGGTAAGCTGTCTCTATGTGTTTCTGCTGCCTGGTCTTGTCCTCTCCCTCTGCATCTGAGTTCTACTTCGACTCAGTGTTTATGTATGAGTATTTGCTTCTGTTTCCAACAGGCATTTTTTGAGGTATCCATGGATAAGTTAGTTGTTGATCTCACTCTCTGGATAGGGCATTTATGATAGCCTTTCCACAGAAGCTCAAATTGTTAGTTAGCATCAGTCTTGTAGTCCTCTAGACCTTTCTTTGTGTTCAATTTTATCTTCAAACCAATATTGGCTCCCTATTTTATATTCTCTCCCCCCTCTCTCTCTCCTGTCTTCTATTCCTAACCAGGCTCAATCTTCCTGGTTGCACGTTTTCCTTTCCTCCCCATCATTTTCTCCTACTTCTCTCTTCATTCACTGCCCCCCCCACTTCCCCTGAGCTCTGGGGGACTTGTACATTACCAGTTCTTTGAGGGACTTTATATGAATCTCTTAGAATACACCTTGTATCCTAGTTCCTCTGGTGGTGTGAATTATAGACTGGTGATCCTTTGATCTAGGTGTAAAATCCATATATGAGTGAGTACATACTGTGTTCCTCTTTTTGTGACTGGGTTACCTCATTCAGGATGGTTTCTTCAAGTGCCATCCACTTGCCTGTGAAAATCAAGATACCATTACTTTTTTCTGCAGAGTAGTATTCCATTGTGCAGATGTGCCACATCTTCATTAACCATTCTTCAATTGAGGGGCATCTAGGTTGCTTCCAGGTTCTTGCTATTACAAGAGTGCTGCTATGAACATAGTTTAACAGATGTCTTTGTTGCATGGATGTGAATCCTTTGGGTATATACATAAGAGAGAGATTGCCAGGTCCTGTGGTAAACTAATTCCTATTTTCCTGAGGAACCGCCATACTGATCTCCAAAATGGCTGTATGAGTTTGCAGTCCCACCACCACTGGAGGAGTGTTCCCCTTTCTCCACATCCTCGCCAACATGAGTCATCATTGTTGTTTCTAATTTTAGCCATTCTGGCAGGAGTAAGATGGTATCTCAAAGTTGTTTTGATTTGCATTTCCCTGTTAGCTAATGAAGTGGAGCATTTTCTTAAGTGTCGTTCTGCCTTTTTGATTTCCTCTATTGAGAATTCTTTCTTCAGTTCTGTACCCCATTTTTTAATAGGGTTATTTGGTGTTGTGTTGACTAGTTTTTTGAGTTCTTTCTATATTTTGGAGATCAGCCCTTTGTCGGATATAGGATTGGTGAAAATCTGTTCCCAGTGTGTGGGCTGCCATTTGGTCTTGTCTTCTGTGTCCTTTGCCTTACAAAAGCTTGTAAGTTTGAAGAGGTGCCATTTATTAATTATTGCTCTCAGTGCCTGTGCCCCTGGAGTTATTTTCAGGAAGCGGTCTCCTATACCAATTTGTTCAAGGATACCTCCTACTTTCTCTTCTAAGAGCTTCAGTGTGGCTGGATTGATGTTGAGGTCTTTGATCCATTTGGATTTGAGTTTTGTGCATGGCGACAGACCTGGGCCTATATGGAGTCTTCTACATACCCTTATCCAATTGTGCCAGCACCATTTGTTGAAGATGTTGTCCTCGCCCCATTGTATAATTTTAGCTGTTTTGTCGAAAATCATATATTCATAAGTGTGTGGGTTAATATCAGGATTTTCAATTTGATCCCATCGGTCTACTTGTGTATTTTTATACCAATACCAGGCTGTTTTCAGAACTATATCTTTATAGTAGAGCTAAAGTCATTAATGGTGATGCCTCCTGAAGTTCTTTTGTTGTAAAAGGTTGTTTTAGTTATTCTGGGCCTTTTGTTCTTTCATATAATGTTGATTATTATCCTTTCAAGGTCGGTGAAGAATTGTGGTGGGATTTTAATGGGGATTGCATTGAATCTGTAGATTGCTTTTGGCAAGATTGTCATTTTTACTATGTTTATCCTACCTATTGAAGAGCGTGGAAGATCTTTCCATTTACTGGTATCTTCTTTAATTTCTTTCTTTAGAGCCACAAATTTCTCATTATATAAGTCTTTTATTTGTTTGGTAAGCATTACACCAAGATACTTCATGTTGCTTGTGGCTTGTGGCTATTATAAAGAGTGATGTTTCTCTGATTTCTTTCTCTGTCTCTTTGTCGTCTGAATAAAGTAGGGCTACTGATCTTTTGAGTTTATCTTGCATCCTGCTAGATTCCTGAAGGGGTTTTCAGATGTAGGAGTTCCCTGGTAGATTTTATTGGGTCACTTATGTAAACTATCATATCATCTGCAAATAGAGACACTTTGACTTCTTCCTTTCCAATTTGGATCCCCTTGATCTCCTTTTGTTGTCTTATACCATTAGCTAGAACTTCTAGTACGATATTGAAGAGATATGGAGAGAGAGGGCAGCCTTGTCTTGTTCCTGATTTTAGAGGAATTGGCTTATGTTTCTCTACATTCATTTTGATGTTGGCAGTTGGTTTGCTGTATATTGCTCTTATTATGTTTAGTTATGTTCCTGTTATCCCTGATCTCTCCAAGAACTTTGCCAAAACATGTCTAGGGCCAGATTGATTCAATGCAGAATTCTAGCAGACATTCAAGGAAGAACTAATAACAATACTCCTCAAACTGTTCCACGTGATAGTAACAGAAGGTTCATTGCCAAACGCTTTTTATGAGGCCACAATAACCTGGCGACCCAAGCCTCACAAAGACACAACTAAGAAAGAAATCTACAGACCAATATGCCTGATGAACTTCAATGCAAAAATACTCAATAAAATATTGGCAAACCGAATTCAAGAATACATCAGAGAAATCATCCACCATGACCAAGTAAGCTTCATCCCTGGAATACAGGGATGGTTTAACATACGAAAATCTATCAATGTGATCCACCATATAAACAAACAGAAAAAGAAAAACCATATGATTATCTCCCTAGGTGCAGAAAATCCTTTGAAAAAATTTCAACTCCCTTTCATGATAAATGTCTTGGGGAGATCAGAGATAACAGAAACATACCTAAACATAATAAGAGCAATTGACTTTAGTCTTAATAATAAAATTGATTCATGTGGAGATTATCTGTTAGTAAGTTCACTAGATAGAATACAAATGATATATTAGGTAGTATTGGGGAACAACTTACACGGATGATGATAAAGAACTGCGGAGATGTTCCAGCTTAGAAGGATGCAGGCCCTGCCCTTCTGATTTGATCTGCAACATAGAAGAGAGAAGTGAGAGACAGAAATGTGGAAAGGAGTGAGAAATAGATGGTGGGGGAGTGAGAGAATTACAGACAGATTGTGAATGAGAGAGGTCTACCACAGGGTTCTCCACCTTCTGTTCATAGACACAGAACCAAAGGCACAACGAAAGAAATAACTTCATGAGATGATCTGAGCAGAAAACCTGGATTTACAAGAACACCCCCACTCTAAATGGTGGGTCCACTAGAGGTTCTAAGTGATTCTTATAGCCTAAGTGACAGGACCAGGCAAGCAGAAGATACACAGCTTCTTGAGAGTGGGATTTGTAACATGGTAACCAAATAAACCCACCATTTGTATACACATAGAAGCCCACAGGGCTTTCACCTAAATTACCCTGAGACCCTGAGTGTGAGGGCATTGTTCTGATTCTGGCTTCTTTTTGTTGGCAAGGGACAATGTGGGGTGGAGTTTTCAGGTGTTGGTGGACTCAGCAGGAGGTGTTGCATAGAGAAATTTTCTCTTAGCTGCCAGGTTGGAGACCTTAGGCATCTGTTCCGGTGGATAAGGAGGGTTGAGTGAAGCTTCAGCCATAACAGTGGTTTGCAGGTAGCACCATTCCATTCCCCAACCTCAGGGTACCTAATGCAAACCCTCATCTGAATTCACCTCAGTTCTGTCTCTGCCCTTAAAAAGCTGCCATTAGATTCTCGACCGGGATGTGGTGCAGATGCAAAGGCATCCACTTTTAGATCCACAACCTGATTCCTTGTTTCCTATTCTCCAGGGTAACCCAGGACAGTTATGCTCTGATTAAGTATGGATTCATTATTTCAGTATTATTGAAGCATTGCATCAGAAACTCTGGGTTACAGTTTTCCATTCCACTCACCAGGACTTTTAAGTACACAGGGAGGCTTTACTCTTGTGCTCCTGCCCACACAGCAGAACTAATACAGTATACTTGATCCTCCCTGGATTCTTTGATCTCACATTTCACCCCAATCAAATAGTCCAGCCCTCCAGATATGAGAGAGGTTTTCCATTGTGTTGTACTTTCCAATTGATTTTCTCACTTCTTTCAATTAGTTACTCAATATCTCCTGCTCTAAAAAGCTTACACCTTTGGAGGTGCCTACCTGCCTCCAATTCCTTTCCACCACTACTCTCTGGAATATACTCCCAGACACTTCTCTGAAGCTCTTTGTCTCTGTCCTCCATAATGTAGGAATGAGCTGCTGAGTTGGATGATTGGTTTCAGCTTGCATCTCTCTCACTGTTAGCACAAGGAGACCCAGAAGATGGAATGAGCTCCTGACACAGCAGTTGCTGCTGGCAGTTTAGGAATTAAGTTCATACCTACTTTGCAGCCACTCTGGTGTTTGATTTGGTGTCATTACTTCTTGGAAAAATCAATGGCTAGGTTGTTTACTAGATGCAACAGCTTGTTAGCCTCTAATCAACATGTAAGACTCAGGCATTATGGTAGCCTGAGAGTGCACTGAAGAATTTTCTCTGCTCAGCCCAGAGTTCCATGAATAGTATTGTGCCCACAGGAACCAAGACCACTATAAAGACAGATTTTGCCCACTTACACTCCCTCCCTCTTCTCTCTTTCAGGCTCTTTGTTCTCTTGCTGCTATTTCTGCTCTCTCCCCTCTCATCTCTTTGTGCTCCTGTCTCCCATTCTCTCCTGTCACCTGTCTATGTGTCTGTTTCTCTTTATCTCTTTTTTTGTTTGATTCCATTTTTTCCCCTTACTAATAAAACTTCTCACTCAAGTTCTGGCTGCCTGGCATGTTTGTACCCCACTTTAGTTACCCTCTCCTTCCATGGAATCTGCAGTGGTCCTCCATGCAGGACCACCATTAACTTTATCTTAATATTGAAGCAAGAGGACATTGTCATGAGATATCCACCCTAATGCTATCCAAAAATAACTGGGTAGACATCACTGAATTTACATAGTGGTGGTTCAGCTGTAATTTGGGGCAACATATTTCTCCATTATATCTGTCTTTGTTAAAAGTCAATTGTTAGTAGAAGGAGGATGTGGGGATTCAACTCTTTGCCTGACTGATATTGAAAATGCTGACCTGAATTTTAAATTTTCTTTTACTTCTTTTGTTGATGCCATGGCTGGGCTGGATCTCCTGGGTATAAAGTAGCCTACTGAACTATCTCAATCTCTGTTGTAGCTGGGATTGCTGGATCATTACTAAAGGTACCCCACTACCCAGTTGTAGTGTGAACTTGTAGAACAGGATGACACTTGTCATATGCATGTCATGGTTAGGGTTTCATTTATTTCTTCAATGTTTTAGAGGATTTTCCTCTACGTGAGTGTGTATGTGTCGTTCATATGCCTTTGTTTTTTAAAGATGTTCTTGCAGCTTTACTTTTTCAGTCAGAAAATGCTCACCAATTTGAAATATTTTTATTTTTTCAAAGTATGTAGGTTACTGTTTGCTAAATTCTAGTGATTAACTATAGGTATCAAATATGATACAGTTATGATTTGTTTTTTTTTTTTTTTTTTTTTTTTTTTTGCAATGTTTGTGCCTTTCTGTGGATGTTTTCCTTCCATACACAAGATTTCTTATAGTGAACACTCATCTTGCACTCTCTATTAGCAAAATAGTACCTTGCAGGCCTGACAATCCTGCCTCTACCTATTAAGTGCTGGGGGGGGGGGCAAGTGTGAATCACTTAGCTTCTTACCCTCATTATGTTTTTGAATTTGTATTTGAAAGAGTCTTTCTATTTTGCTTAGCCCAGATTAAAAATCTGGCTTTCTCACCATGTTACCCATCTGAGTCCTGGATTCACAGGCAGTTTGAGCCTGTGATAAATATGCTGGCTGACCAAGGTTATGTACAAGGAAGATAACTGGGTAAATAACTCCAAGGTGAACCTCAGTCTGTTTTATGTAAATATTTAATTATGAAAAGAGCTGGTAAAAGCTCTATGCTGGAAAATTTTCCCTAGGGTCTATAGCCATGCAGCCTGTTCCCATTCTTAGTACCTGGAAATCTCATAACCGAGTATGGATTTTCCCCTATATGAAGAGTTCTTACATGTTCTACACCTTGGAGTTAAACCCAGTGGTATCACGCTTAATGATAACTGGCAGATGGATGCTACTCATATTCCATCCTTTGGCAAACTACAATTTGTATATGTGTCTGTGGATTTCCATTCTCATCTCATGTTTGCCTCTACTCATACTGGAGAAAGGCTTAAGGATGTTAAGAGCCATTGTTTACAAACCGTTGCTTATATGGAAATTCCCAGACAATTAAAAACTGATAATGGACGTGCTTATACTAGTCAGTGTTTTAACTCTTATTTGCAAAAAAACATTAATCTCACATAAGACAGGCATCCCTTATAAGCCTCAGGGTCAGGCCATGGTAGAGTGTGCCCATCGTACAATTAAAGCCTATCTTCATAAAACAAAAAAAGGGGGAGTTTACAGGGTCTCCTCATAATCACATTTCTCTGGTCCTTTATATTTTAAATTTTTTAACTATTCATGGTGCTGCTCGATCTGCAGCCGACTGGCATTGGCAACCTCGGACATCTGACTATGGCTCAGTTATCTGGAATAATGTCACTAATGCAAAATGGAGTGGCCCCAACTCAGTTCTAGTATGGACCGAGGGTCAGTTTGTGTCTTTCCACAAGACACAGATAACTCTGTTTGGGTACCTAAGTGGCTGATTCACCATATGCGGAGGGAATGTGATTGTAACAGCCAGAAAGAAGGTCCGATGGGTCTTTAAGAATCTACCCATCCTGATACCTGTGGGTCTGAGTAGCTATATGTGGCATTATATCCTAACCACTAATTATAGTTTGAATCAAGAGGCTATAATTTTACACTTTTATACAAAGGACAAGAGTTTCACCTTCCTCTCAGGTACTGTATTCTGGTTCCATTCGTATTGTTGTAAACAATGCTAAAAATTTTGGAGGAAGTTTCAATTGTTCTCAGCAGGTCTTCGGACTGTAACAGCTGTCATGGGCCACGTACCCAGGTGTGGAGCAGAGAGGAAAGGAGATTCTGGGATCATGCCTGCTAGTGCTGCCTTCACCCCTGAAGCTACAGTTTCTACCATAGCCCTCTCCCAATCTGTAAATTCTGCAAGCACAGTGGATCAACTATCAGGTGATTTGGCTTAAGCCTTAGCTACCCAAATCACACTTTATTATCTAGTACAAATTGTCATTTTTAAACTAAATTTACAAACTAATCTCCTGTAGGAACACTTGAATTTTTGTGAGAAACTCATATGGCTTCTTGTTCTGTCTTTCACACATATCTGTGTTAATTCATCATTTTTCTCCAGAAATCCTGGAGTGATCAGTTTTTAAGTTATACACATGCTTTAGCCATGCAGATCATTAATATCTATGAAACCTTAATGCCACTTGCCAATGCAGAAGGCCTTTTACAAGGACTTCAACTTGTGAGCAGATCATTGGAGGTTTGTAGCCCTTGCACTTGGTGCTACTTTGCCACAGTATTAAAGAGGCCCAGGCCAACTTTCTGACAAGACGATACTGTCTTTGGCTTGAGGTAAAAGGCCTCTGAGGCTAACAAACTATTCACCAGGGACAGTAAGGCAGAGGGGGCAAATATCCAACCTAAGATAGGAAGGTTACGGGCCTGGGCGACCTCTCCAATGGCGGGTAAGGAATTATGCTGCGTCTTCTGCCAAATAATGTAGGTGTTAGTTTATATTAAAAGAAAGGGATACCGGTAGGAACCAAAGCAAATTGAGCAAGCCTGAAGCTGTTGGAGGGAACTCCTTGCACCATGGCTGTTGTTGGTACTCTTCCTGTTTTGATAACAAACCTTGAAACAACACACTCCTTCATAACACACACCTTGTGACAACACATACCTCATGACAATACATACCTCATGAAAACAAACACCTTATAGTGAGGAGCTAAGAGTAAACTTCCTGTAATTTTCCACTGTGCTGTAAGTCGGAAATTAAGCCCGTTCTTGCTCCTCAATAAAGGGCATTCAGTATTTGGCATTCCGAAATTGCATTGAATGAAGGACCCGCTGTCTTGTCTTAATTTCAAACTCTAGGCCTTCACCAGAGATAGTAGCACGGGAGCTACAAAAAAAAAAAAAATTTTTTTCTTTTCATTCTCTTACCTTTAGAACACCTTGATCACATGGTTTCTCACGGTAGTTTTGATTTACATTTGGCTGATGACTAAGGATTTAGAGCACTGCCATTTGTTTCTTTCAGTCATTTCTGATTCCTCAATTGAAAATTCTCTATTAAGTCCTGTACCATACTTTCTCATATGGTTATTTAGAATTATTTAGAGTTGGTGGTGTGTCATGTTATCAGCCCGTCAGAGTTCATTAGATAACTATCATTAGATATTTCATTCTATGCTCATGAGATTATTAAATTATTCCATTTGTAAAATCGGTGTTACCTGTGTCCCACATGGGTCAGTTTTTTTGCAAGCTCTCAGAAACTCATGGTGTGAAACAATGCAGTTTTTAAAATCGTTTAAACATTCTATCCTTTAAAATCTATTATTAAAAATCAGAAAACACTGGATATCCCAGTGTCCCTCATTCTCTTGGCACTGGTTCTGATACCAATCTCATGCTGTGTCAATCGCCCAGCAGCCAAACCCATAATGGATGATACCATCATTACATATGTAATCAAAAAAGTAACTAATTGGACAGTCCTTCATACTTAACTTCCATAAGATGGAACCAGAGTCCAGTGATTGCCAAGGAAGTAATACTTAGATAATTAAATGAATAAAAATCAAACAAGTGAATGGTGTTTTATTCATGACTCCTACAAGACTGCTCAAAACTGAAGAGAAAATTGAGTTTTTGATTTTGATTTGAACAAAAGTTGAATGAATAATGAGATAATTTCTCATAATTCACCCCCAGAGAGCTAACAAAATGCTATCACCATTGACTTAAATAAATAAATAATGAAATCTCAAGAGACAATTAACACCAACAAGGTGGATCCAGACTTCACTCTTCCTGGAGTTGAAAAAGGCAAATTTGAATAATGAAGTAATAAGATAGTTAGATCGTCTGTCACAACTGAGTCACACAAGGTGGCACCAAACTTCAGGGTTCACAGATTATATGAGGAAATGATTTAATAATTACATATTTAAATGTGTAAGTCATTGAACTTTTTGTCTCACCAATTCCTGGGCAGGCGTGCCGGACATGATAAAGTATGCTGTCATCACGGATTTTAAAAATTCCATAAGTTAATACAGAGATAGTCGTACTGTCTTCCCTGATGAACTCTGTTGGCCTGACATCATCACCAGTGCCTGAATCTTTGTTGTGATGCGGCAGGACCTGAGATTATGGGCCCACACCTGGCAAAGCAGCAGCAGCTAAAATGTGGATATCAGCTGAAAAGATGGCTGCAGCAGGGGCATCTCCAGCAGAGCTGAGAGACAGCAGATCTTCCGTGATCTGGGTCATAATCCTTGTGCGAGGTGTTTTTGATGGTGCTGACCTCCTGGTTCCACTACTTCTTCTAATCGTACATCACAACCCATGTGGAGATGAGGAGGATGAGCAGGGAATCGAACACCCAGACCACCATGCCTGCCTTGGTGAAGTCCTTGTACTTCTTGGAGGGCACCATGGAATCTTCTGGACTCAATCACCCAGCATCCCTAGTACTCTGGGTGATGCATAGGTCACCCAGAAACTGCTGTGTCCATGTCTACAATCTTCCTAACCTTGTCCCTGACAGATATTTGCACCCTAATCAGTATAAATGATATCATTGCCTGTCGATTAAATGATTGAAATATTTAAATAAGGAAGTAATAGCTAACTGTCACAATAAAGAGGTGATATAGTCTGGAAGGGAAGACTGGCCAGACTCCAGTCATGAAGGATGTCGTCATCATGAATTCTAACATTCAGTCATAAAATGTGATGATATTACATATTAACTCCTGAAGAGGGAGCTTTACATGACTCTTCATGGAATAGAGGATTATTGGTTTACATAAATATACAAATCTATACATTATGGTGGGAATTATCAGGAATTGTCAATGCAAATACCATAATTATGTGATAAAATGATCTGCCACACTTGATGCCACAGTGTGACACCAAACTCCAGGTGTCATGGATGATATAATCATTGTTTTATATAACTAAAGCATCAAACAATGAGTTGATGTAACATCATTAACGTCTTTAATGTGGCTCCAAACCAGACTCCTGAACAACGCTGTCATCATTAATTTAAATAACTTAATTACATAATTAATATTTAGATGGTCGAAAATATTTGGCTCCCACATTGTGGAACAATAATCCACTGATCATGTATTATCTAATGTCCTATTTTAATAATGAATTAATAAGATAATCAGAGGATGAAATGGACTGCCATCCTGGACACAATTGTCTCTCCCTTGACTCCCAAAAGATTGTGTGAAACTCCCCGGTTCATATCTTATTTAACCGCAGAGTTTAGTAGTAAAATGTGTAAATGCTGAAATGTCACTTTGTATGCAGGGTTTTAGAAGATATCACATATTTAATGTTGGACGGCTGCCTCAAAAGAGATGGACTGCAATGCAATAATCCCTAAGTCTACTCTAACAAATGGATTATCGCCTTCCTGAAGGAAGTTAACAATGGAAAACTCACCTTTGATGAATAATTGTGAGTCTTATTATATTTTAATCAATTATATTACTTCTTAGGAAAGAGAGAGCATTCATAAATAGAAGTCTTTGAACTGTTTCTCCACAGACTATGTTCTCTGATATTAGGTAATCTTGAAATGGGTAACCAGTAAAAGCTATTGGCAAAATTCCAGAGATTTGGCTAAGACATTGTGAGGTGAATCACATGCTGTCATTAAATGTTTTAGGAGAGTTATTTTGGGAGATTGTAATGTGCCATGGAAACACTTTAGTGAAGCTGCTCTCTGGTCCCTGGCCTGTGATACCAGGATACATAATGCAAGCAGTGTTTCCATGCAACATTTGTGATCCAACATTCTGTCACATTCTAGAGCACCTCCCACATGCTAAAGTTAGCATACCCACCAATGGACTAACCTTATAGCCTCACTGATTTTCTCACAAAAACAAAGCAGGGCCCTGATTTTTTTTTTTTTTTTTGTTATACACATATTTACCAGTCTCTCTACAACATGCCTATAGTGATATAAGCATGAAAACAAAAGCATCGTTATGCCATTCAAGAATATTGATGAGTATTTAAACCTATTTTCTATGCTTCAATTTTCTCATTTGCTGAATGGAAACAACACCATTAATCACCTCTACCATAATCCTTTTCTATTTATTGAAAAGAAAATAAACTCTTCATTCTCTTACATTTAGAGCAACTTGATCAAATGGTTTCTCAGAGTTGGTTTGATTTGCATTTGGCTGATGAATAAGGATTTTGAGCACTGTCTTATGTTTCCTTCAGACATTTTTGATTCCTCAACTGATAATTCCCTATTGAGTCCTTTATCCCTCTTTCTAATATGATTATTTAGAGTTATTTAGAATTGGTGTTGTGACATGTTAGCACGATGTAGGTCATTAGCTAAGATTCTCTGATCATGAGATTATTAAATTATTCAATTTTTAAAGTCAGTGTTGACTGTGTCCTTCATGGGTCACTTATGTCCCAAACTCTAAGAAAATTAGCATGCGTAGTATTATAGTTTTTTAAAATCTTTAATCATTCGATCGTTAAAAAAATATTATTACATAATCAGTGATCACTGGATAACCCATTGTCCATCATTCTCTGGGCACTGATTCTGGTACCAATTTCCTGTATGTGTCAATCTCATTGCAGCCAAACACATAATGGATGACACCATCATTATTTACATAACCAAATGAGTAATGAATGGAAAGTCCTGCATACTTAACTTTCATAAGATGGAGCCAAACTCCAGCGATGGTCAAGGAAGTATTACTTAGATAATTAAATAATGCCACACGATTATCTCCCAGGGAGGAATGGCCAGAGTCCAATCATGAAGGACAATATCTTCATTGATTTCAAAGATTAATATATAAGGAAAAAAAATTGAACAACGACATGGTGGTGCATACTTAAGTCCCACATGGAGAAGTCAGACTCTTCTCTTCCTGGAATAAGGATTTATTTAAAAACTTAAATTGAAAATCAATTAATTGGCATTTTATGTTAACTCTGACAAGATGGCACCAAACTTGTAAACCTATGGCTGATGTAACGATCTATTTCAATAGCTAAATAATCAAGTAATGAGATGATGTTACATCATCAACTGCTAAAACCTGACTCCAAAAGGCATTTATGGTCCATATCATCACCTTTATATTAAATACGATAATGAAATGATGAATTATTATTTAATTTCCTAATTTTACAGTTAAATAAGTTAGTGTAGTATTAGATGACGTGATGGTCTGGCACGATTGACTATTAGAAGGAGGCTCAAAAGTCCAGTGATCACTGAATATATAATGACAGATTTTCATAATTAAATGAATACAAATTATACAAGTGGATGGTGTGTTATCCATGATCCCTATGAGATTGCTCAAAACTGAAGACGTCATTAAGTTTTTAATCATAGATTGGAACAAAAAAATGAATGAATAATGAGACAATTTCTCATAATTCACCTCTAGAGAGATAACAAAATGATATCACCATTGATTTAAATAAATAAATAATAAAATCACAGGAGACAATTAACACCAACAAGGTGGATCCTACCTCTACTCTTCCTGGAGTAGAAAAAGACAGATTTTAGTAATGAAAGAATCAGGAAGATACATTGTCTCTCACACTTGAATGACACAAGTGGCACCAAACTTCAGGGATCACCGTTTATATAATGAAAGAATTTAATAATTACACCTTAACATATGTTAGTCTTTGATATTTTTTGTATTATCAATTCCTGGGCAAACATGCCAAACATGATAAATTATGCTGTCATCAATGATTTTTAAAAGTCCATATGTTAATAATCAAGCAATCATACTTTCTTGCCTGAAGAACTCTGCTGGCCTGACATCATCACCTGCGCCTGAATCTCTCTTGTTGTGGGGCAGTGTAGGGAGCCGTCCCTACATTCTCCATTACAAGATGGCACTGGCAACCGGCTGGCAGTTGGCATAAATAAACCTGTGCGCGCGTGCAAGGGGATTTCTCCCGCGCCTCTCCCGTGGCGTCATTCAGCCTCATGAGCTGAATGTCAGGGAGTGACACGTCCTAAGCGAGGCTGAGTTTCTATATAAGAGTGTGGGTTTTTGCTCCCGGGGTCTTAGCTCTAGAGTTGGTGTAAGCTTATGCTCTGCCTCTCAAGAAGCATTAAAGCTTTTATCACAGAAGGATCCTATCTGTGTTCCTCGTCATTCTTGCTGGCTAGACGGTAGCATGGGACAACTGGTGCTGAAACCTGGGAACTCGACCAATCCATCGTCAGCACCATCGAAGACCCCCAACTTTCGAGTTGGGAGGATTCAGAACTGCGAGGAGGTAAGTTCAGTAAGGTATGACTGATCCTCATAACATCTTTGCTTTAGTATTGGTTGGTATCACTTTCATTGTCTTTCTGTTGATCCTCTTTTGTTACCATCGAGGCCGCTGCTAAGGAGATTTCTTTACTTAAGTCGGACGTAGATAAGCCGCGGTACACTGTGCCTCTTAAGTCTTTTGTAAATAAAAAAGCGAGGCGCTCCAAATCCACTTTGGTTTCGCGTGGTGCCAATGCTTGTAAGACGGACGTAGATAAGCCGTGGGCGTCCATTGTGCAGCCATGGGCTCTACGCATTCCACTGTTACAGCACTGCAATCAATCCTTACACAGCGGGATCTGAAGCTATCTCACCGACTCCTACAGCGATTTGTCAACGATGTAGACAGTGTAGCTCCCTGGTTCGCGGTCTCGGGCTCTCTCTCATTGGCCTCATGGAGGAAGTTAGGAAGGAATCTTGAGCGTGCTCGGGCCAATGGAGAACTTGGGCCTAGCGCTATGGCCATCTGGACAATGATAGAAAATTGTTTAGAGGATGAGGATTGTAAGTCTGCTATGAGGAGGGACAAGGGATTTTAACCGAGTTTCAGGATAATCTATCAGAAGCTGAAGAAAGCGAGAGGATGGGTGCGCGCAAAAAGGAAACTAAAAGTGAAAAAGTACCCTCTGGAAAAGATAGTCAGGAGGAGAAACCAAAGATATCTCTTAGGAGGTCTAAAAAGAAAGACCTAAAGAAAAGGGAGAGCTCAAGTGGCCTCTATCCTAAGTTATATCTGGAGGCCCTGGGTATTGAAGGCCCCTCTAAGTCCGAAGAGTCTGATGTCTTGGACACAGAAGAGGAGGCAGACTTGGAGGAAGAGGCCGCCAGATATGAAGGGGAAAGGTACCACCCCATGATGATTTTGGCTTTCCTATTACTATTAAGAAAGTGGACGAGAAGCCTTCTGCTTTATTGTCTTCTGCTCCTCCGCCTCCATATGAGCTTGATAACCGAGGGACCCGAGGATCCCGTAGAGAAGGCTTCTCCTTAATCCCGTCAGGGGTCAGAAGAAAGCTGGCTTCATTACACCTCGCATTTCCAGTTTTCGAGTATGCGGACAGAGGGAGAGTGGCCGCCCCAGTGGATTATAATCAAATAAAGGAATTGGCGGAGTCAGTCAGAAAATATGGAGTTACAGCAAATTTTACCATAGTTCAACTAGAAAGATTGGCCCTGTATCATTTGACTCCAGCAGATTGGGAGACGATTGCAAAAGCAGCTCTGGTCAGCATGGGCCAATATATGGAATGGAGGGCCCTCTGGCATGAGGCGGCCCAAACACAGGCAAGAGCTAATGCTGCTGCAATATCTCCAGAGCAGCAAGCCTGGACTTTTGAATTACTCACTTTTGAATTAACTCGTGTTAATAATCAAATGAATTATCATTGGGGAGCTTATGCACAAATTTCAGCTACAGCCATTAAGGCCTGGAAGTCGCTCTCCCGTGAAGGGGAGGGTAGTGGTCAGCTTGCTAAGATTAAGCAGGGCCCCCAGGAACCTTTCTCAGACTTTGTAGCCAGGATGACAGAGGCAGCAGAATGCATTTTCAGGGATACTGAACAAGTCATGCCCCTGCTAGAACAATTGATTTTTGAACAAGCTACCCAAGAATGCCGCACCGCTATAGCACCTCGAAAAAATAAGGGGCTACAGGATTGCCTCAGGGTATATAGGGAGATAGGGGGGCCTCTGAGCAATACAGGTTTAGCGGCGGCAATCATCCAGGCGCAAAGGCAGAACAAAAAACCTCCCGGTAAGACATGTTTTGGATGTGGAAAACCAGGGCACATATAAAAGGACTGTAAAATGTCCAACGCCCCTAGGGCGAGCCTCTGCACCCGATGTGGGAAAGGCTACCATAGGGCGGAGCAATGCAGATTTGTTAGAGACATTAAAGGGAGACTCCTCCCTCCGACAGAGGTTCCGACCCCTGAGGTGTCAAAAAACGGCAGACGGGCCCTTGGTCCCAGGGCCCTCGAAGATATGGGAACCGATTTGTCAAATCTCTGGAAGGGAACCAGGAGAGCAGCCAAGCAGACCCATCAGAATGGACCTGCGTGCCACCTCCTCAATCTTACTAATGCCCCAAATGGGTATTTAGCCCGTGCCTTTAGAATCAATTATTCTGCCTTCAGGCACTATGGGATTGATCCTTGGGCGAGGCTATCTTATAGCACGGGGGCTCATAGTACTTCCAGGAATTGTGGATGATGCCCACACCCCCGAGATACAGGCACTATGCTCAAGCCCTACCGGGGTTTTCTCCATCAGTCAGGGAGACAGGATTGCACAATTGCTGCTCCTACCTCATGATAACCAACATGGGCCCATTGATGGTGTCCCAAAACAAATGGGGTCCTCAGGAACGGACTCTGCCTATTTGGTCATGTCTTTAAATAGTAGGCCAAAAACTACACTGTGGATAAATGAAAAGAAATTTGAAGGTGTTTTGGACACGGGGCTGATAAGAGCATTGTCTCCACCTACTGGTGGCTGAAGACATGGCCAGTGGTGGAATCCTCACACTCTTTACAGGGTCTTGGCTATAAATCCTGCCCTACTATCAGTGCCGCCCCCCTTAGCTGGAGAACCCAGGAGGGTCAAAAAGGGCAATTTATTCCTTATGTATTACCGATGCCTGTGAATCTATGGGGATCCTATCTGTGTGCCACATCGTTCTTGCTGGCGAGATGGTAGCGCAGGGCACCTATAAAAGCTGTATGAACCCTGTACCCAGGGTTCCCAGTCCTCTACCCCACATGGAGTATGGCTGTGGACCCCAGTGCACTGGAATATAAAAGACCTCATGCTTTTTCATCAAGACCGCTTCTTATGAATGATTGGGGGGACTACCTTTCCTGAGTCGGGGCGTGAGAGTCCACTCCCTCAGCGGGTCTTTCAGTTTCAATAACAAAGATTTTGAAAACAAATTCGTTCCAGGTTTTTATATATTTGGATTGTGTGTGAAAGATGTTTCCCATGTGTAATTATTACATACCATAGTAGAGATTGTCAGATACCCTGCATCTGGAGGTGACATTGTATTGAGCCTACAATTTTGGGTTTTGGGATCTTACTCAGGTCATCCCCAAGTAGAATATGTGCTGAGCAAAACTGTAAATGTGATTTCCAGATTGAAAAAAACAAGAATAAAACAGAGTACATAAATAAAAATTAAACTATAATCATTGAGAACATGATGCATTAGTATGCATATTCTGTATAAGAAAAAATTGCAACATGACTCAAATACAGTGAAAACTAAATTTCTAACACCCTATAAAATGATATCTGATTGCAAAGATTCATGCAAATGGGAACCAGTTAGAATCCCAATAGGATTATGAAAACCATATAGTACATATATTGATACAGCATGGCTTCTACACCTACAACAACCATGCAGTGATCTAGAGGTGTACAATATTAGGGAAAGAACAAAGGGGAGGAGAGAGAAAAAATAAGAGGGGTAAACACCATGAACTTTTTGTCAAAAAAAAAAAAAAAAAAAAAAAAAAAACAAGAAAAATTCATCCACGTAACCTGAGATTTTTGTGTAATGCTACCCAGCTAACGATGACTCTATGTGTTCAGAACTTATACACAGACTATTACAAAATTAACTCAAAAGGATGCCTAAACTGTTCTGCTTCTGACCTTGCAGTGACTGATATTTGTTTCAAAGAGAGACACCATATGGTCTAGATTTCTCTATGCAAATGGGGGTAATATTCTGCCATCGTTCAGATAATTATATTTTAATTTAATGAGCAATGTTACAAATTAATGAGTTCTGTTTATTAAACATATCCGTATAAATAATTGGTATCCAAAAATAAAGTTTTTTTAAGAAGCTTGGTCCCAAAAAATTCCACTGAGGGCATCGAATCATGTAGTTTAAGCAGGGGTAATCAAGAGGACATAAGGACATTGCCACAGACTTAAGAAATAAGTAAAGAAATATGTCTGTATAGACAAATTGTGTTCATTTCCGGTAATGATCAAAAAGGAAAGAACCTACAACAGATGGTTATTTTTGTTGTTATTGTTTTTTTTTTTTTTTTTGAGACAGAGTTTATTGGTGCAATAATAAATAGCTTTAGTTGTTTTAGCAGAAAGATACTGCAAGTCGGGCCAGTGAGGCAATGTAAGCTTTCAACAGAAAAGATAGCACCATAATATTTCATAGTACAGGAGTAACTTCAAACAGCAGATCTGGAGGGAGAAGTGTTAGAAGATGAGCAAAGAAGAGAAGGCAGAACAAAGAAACTATTAAAGCTGGTGCAGGGAGTTATTGGTTAATCCATGTGTTATTCTAAGTAAGCTTCTCATGAGGAATAGCTTCTTGTATACTACATCTATGAGAAAATGGAAGGAAACGATAGACTTCTAAAAAGTCAGCAGGATTTACCATTCGATAGGACAACCTCAGAAGGCTACTCAAGCAGTGGAGTACAGGGGGAAAACAGGCAATCCCATTAACATTACTGACTAAGGTCACAGTGTCCATGGGCCTAATAAGCATAGCTCCATGTGGTTTCAATAGAGCACACCAAGGATTTTTCAAACCTTTTCTCTGAGACTGTACATCCAAAACCACAAAAAATATCAGCCCTGTTACATAGTCCACAATAGTTCACCCAGACCCGTTTTGGCTGAATACTTTAACTATAACAATTTTTCTTCATGATAAGGTCTCTCCTCTATCCAGATTCTTGATAGCCCTCATCTGGGGATTCCAAGATACTGCCCACTGGGAAAATTATGGATTATGTAGGAATGATTAACTGATTCCACATTGCTAACCTCAACTATCATTGAAGGAGGAAATCTCAGCTTATATCCTTCCTCTCCCTTTCTGCACTGTGACTCCACTAGTATCCAAGTGGGTCATGAACTCAATCCTTGCACAAACCCCTCTTCATATATAACTCCCCACACAAATCAGAGATCTTGGGAGTTCACTCATTTTCTGGTCTATTTTCCTTCTCACCAGTCAAGGGCCAGGCAGGAAGGAAGTATAGGTTTTTCTTCCCAGCACTGTACGTGAGAAGCAGGATTGGGAGTTCAAAACAATTCTCAATTATACAGCATAAGACAACCCAAAGTTACAAAAAACTTTGCTCTACTCAGAAATCAATAATAACTTCACTTGACAAAAGGAATGGAATAAGTAAAATCTAAGAAACATAGGAGAGCAGCAGCACAGAGATACAAGCAGTAATGTGTTTAAAGAACATATTTAAAAAGATGCCAATAGCTGGGTGGTGGTGGCACATGCACTTAACGCTAGTGTTCAGGAGGCAGATGGAATCCTATCTCTGTGAGTTCAAGACAAGCATGGTATACAAGATATTGTTGTGGTACAAGCAGCAGAGTCACAAAAACATGGGGTCTCAAAAAATAAATAAATATTAAAAGGAAAAAAGATAGAAAAACAGATACCATCATTGGCTAGAGGCCTCACGTGAAGAATGCCAGGCCCCAGCTAGATCCACATATCATTGCCACCATCCTGAGTCCATGGTGCTGGATGCTTGCCCCCCATCGCTAGGCCTCTGCTAGAGAGGATTCAGAAGGAGAGTGTCAGGCCCAGGCTAGATCTGCCTATCCGTGCAGGAACCACTTGAAACTCTGTGTACCAGGATCTATGACCCCCATTGCCAGGATTCTGCTAGAGTGAGTCTGGGAAAAATTTGCGTGAAATTCCCCCCACAACCTAACCTGGAAATTCCCTGGATTAGCTCCATATCATGCTCTACCTGTGGCTTGTCCACAGCTCAAAAACCCATAGGAAATAGATAAACTAACTACAAGAGAATCCAAGGGGAATGCAGAGGAAATATATACACAAAACCACTGCCAACATTAAATCATAAACAAAAATCATTAACAAACAATGTCCCTTACTTTCCCTCAATGTCAATGGTATTATCTCACTAATAAATAGAGAAAGCCTAGCAGAATGAATACAGAAACAGAATCCATCCTTCTGCTGCACACAAGAAACAAATCTAAGCTTCAAAGATAGATGTTACTCAGAGTAAAGGGCTTGGAAAAGATCTTCCAATCAACTGGACCCAAGAAGCAAGCAGGTTTGGCTATCTTAATACCTAACAAATTAGAATTCAAACCAAAATCAATAAAATGAGATGAAAAAACTCATTTTGTATTCATCACAGGAGAAATCCTAAGCACAAAACCTCAATTCTGAACCTCTATGCCCCAAATACAAACACAGCCACATTCGTAAAAGCAATGGTATTAAAACTCAAACCTCACATAAAACCACACACACTTAGAGTGGGAGACATCAACACCCCACTCTCACCACTAGACAGGACCACAAGTCAGGAACTTTACAAAGAAACAAAAGAACTAAAACAAGTTATGTCTCAATTGTTTTTCACAGACAACTATTGAACGTTCCATCCAAACAAAAAAGAATATAACTTCTTCTCTGCGCCACATGGAACATTCTCTGAAATTGACCATAGACTAGGCAACACAAAAATCCTCACCCGATACAAAAACATTTGAATATTACCCTATATCTTATCAGACCACCATGCTTTATAATTGGAATTCAATAAAAACAACAACAAATCACAGAAACCCTACATACTCATAGAAACTGAATAATGCTCAATTTCAACATACTTGGGTCTAAGAAGAAATAAAGAAATTAAGGAATTCCTAAAATTCAATGAGGTTGTGGATACAACATACATGAAATTATGGGACACCTTGAAATCACTGCTAAGAAGGAAGTTGATTGCATTCAGTTCCCATATGAAGAAAACAGATGAGAGACACATTAGAGAATTAACAATACAACTGAAAACCTTAGGACACAAATGAAGCAAACTTAACCCTCAGGAGTAGGCCCAATTTTTGGGCTGAAAACAATAAACTAGAAAGCAGGAATACGATACAAAAAAAAAACAATGCAATAACGAGTTGCTTTTTTTTTTCCAGAAAATTAACAAGGGAGACAAACCTTTATCCAAACTAAACAAAAAGCAAAGAGAGAAAATGGAAATTAACAAAATCAGAAACAAAAAGGGGTACAGAACAGTAGACACTGAGGAAATCCAGGCAATTTTCATGTTATATTATGAAAACTTATACTCCAAAAAATTTGAAAATTCAAAGGATATGAACAAATTTCTGGATAACTCTTACTTAACAAAATTAAATCAAGACTAGACAAGCAACTTATATTGACCTACAGCAACTAACAAAGTAGGAGCAATCATAGAAAGCCTTCCAAAATAAAAAATTCCCAGAGCCAGATGTCTTCTTCAGTGAAGAATTCTACAGAAAATTCATGGAAGAGCTAATATCAATACTCTTGAAACTGTTCCACACAATAGAAACAGAAGTTTCATTACAAAACACTTTTTTGAGGCTACAATCAACTTGATACCCATTCACACAAAACACAAATAAGAGAAAATTACAGAACAATATCCCTCCTGCACATTGATGCAAAAATACTCAAGAAAATATGGGAAAACCGAATCCAGGAATGTATCAGAAAAATCATCTACTATGATCAAGTAGTCTTCATCCTTGAGTAGCAGGGATGGCTTCACATATGAAAATATTTCAAATATACCACTATATAAAAAACTAAAAATGAAAAAATCACATGATCATCTCTCTAGATGTAGAAAAAACCTTTGACAAAATTCAACATCCTATCATGTTAAAGGTCTTGTAGAGATCAGGGATAACAGGAATTTATATAAACATAATAAAAGCAATATGTAGTAAACACAGAGAAAATATCAAGCTGAATGTAGAAAAGCTTAAGGCAATTCCTCTAAAATCAGTACAAAGACTAGGCTGCCCTCTGTCTCCATATATCTTCATTATTGTATTTGAAGTGTTATCTAAAGAAATAAGACAAGAAAAGGATATCAAGAGGATACAAATTGAGAGGAAGTACTCAATCTTTCTCTATTTTCAGAAGATATGATAGTTTACATAAGCAACCAGAAAACTCTACCATGGTACTCCTACAGCTGAGAAACACATTCAGCAATGTATCAGCATACAATATAAACTAAAAAAAATTGTAGCCATTCTATATTCAGACAACAAAGGGGCTAATAAAGAAATCAGAGAAACATCACCCTGTACAATAGCCACAAACAACATAAACTACCTTGGAGTAACACTTATCAAACAAGTGAAAGACCTATATAATAGTAATTTGTGTATTTACAAAAAGAAATTAAAGAAAACACCAGAAAATGTAAAGATCTCCCAATCTCATGGATAGGTAGAATACACATAGTAAAAATGGCAATTTTCTCAATGGCAATCTGCAGATTTAATTCAATATCTAATAAAATGCCAGCACAATTCTTCATTGACCTTGAAAAGATAATAATCAACTTTATATTGAAAAACAAAAGAACAAGAATAGCCAAAACAACCTGTATAATAAAGGAACTTCATGAGGCATCATCATCCCTGACTTTAATATCTGCTACAGAGCTATAGTTCTGAAAAGAGCCTTGTATTAGCACAAAGATAGACAAGTAGCTCAATGAAATTTAATAGAAAATGTTGGTATTATCCCACACACATATGAGCACCTGACTTTTGACAAAATAGCTAAAAGTGTACAGTGGGATAAGGAAAGCATCTTCAACAAGTGGTGCTGGTACAAATGGATGATGGTATATAGAAGAATGAAGATAGATCTATGTCTATAGCCATGTACAAAACACAAGTACAAATGGATCCCTCCATGAATCCATCCACACTGAACCTCTTAGGAAAAAAAAATTAGAGGTACTCTTGAACTAATTGGTAGAGGAGATGGTTTCCTAACAATAATTCCAGAAGCATAGACACTGAGACCAACAAATAATGAATGGGACCTATGGAAAGTTAGAAGTTTCTCTAAGGCAAAGAACACAGTGGACAAGACCCAATGGCAGCCTACAGACTGGGAAAAGATTTTCACTAATCCTACATCCGACAAAGGGCTGATCTCCAAAATATACAAAGAACTCAAGAAACTAGTCAACAAAACACCAAATAATTCTATGAAATGGGGTATAGAACTGAATAGAGAACTCTAAATAGGAGGGAATGATGAAATACACTTAAGAAAGTGTTCAATGTCTTTGGCTAACAAGGAAATACAAATTAAAACAACTTTAAGATACCATCTTACTGGTGTCAGAATGGCTAAAATTGGAAACAGCAATGACAACTTATGCTTTGCAGGTGGATCTGTAAACTTGAAGAGCCATTTTGCAGACTAGCATGGCTGTTCCTCAGGATAATGGGAATGAGTCTACCACAGTACCCAGTAATTTAACTCTTATGCACATACCCAAATGATCCACATCCATGGAACCAAGACTTGTGCTCACATATATTCATAGCAATATTATTTATAATAGCAAGAACATGGAAGCAACTTAGATGCCCTCAACTGAAGTATGTATAAAGGAGTTGTGCCACATTTATACAATGGAATACTACTTTGTGCCGGGGGGAAGGCAACGAAATCTTGAATCTCACAGACAAGTGGATGGAACTTGAAGAAACCATCCTGAATGAGGTATCCCAGTCACAGAAAGATACACATTGTATTTATTCATTCATATGTGGATTTTAGACATTGTGCAAAAGATAACCACCATACAAATCACACTGCCAGAGAAACTAGGAAACAAGGAGTATTCTAAGAGTTTCTTATAAGGTCATTCACAGAAGCAGGAAGGGACATGGTCCCCAGAGCATATGGGATTTGGGGTGTAGTGAGTGGAGAGTGAACTAGGAAAAGGAAAGAAGTAAGAGAGTAAAGAACATTGGACTAGGAAGATTTGGTCAGAAAAGGAATGGACTTGAGAAGAGATGAGAAGAGAATAGAATAGAAGAGGATAGCTAGGAGAGTAGAAGAGAGATAGAGACTATAAAATGGGAGCCATTATAGGTTAGAAGAGGAAACTGAACCTAGAGAAATGTCCAGAGTCCTACAAGAGTGACCCCAACAATTTGTGCAACAGTATAAAGGCTACCATAAATTCCCTTCCCTGACAATGAGATCAACGACTAACTTATCCACCATCATGGAGCCCTCATCTAGTAGCTGATGGAAACAGAAGCATACATGCACAACTAAACAATGAGCCAAACTGGAATTCACATGCAGAGAGGGAGGACAAGGCCACACTGCAGAAACACATAGACACAGCTGACCTGAACAAGGAGGAGCTAATGGGGCTCCAGACTTATAGCTGGCAATCGAACATAGGACTGACACAGACCCCTGTGTAGTGAGATAGTCCTTCTGTAGCACGCCCATTGGGGGTGGAGCCATGAGCGGAAGTGACCTGTGTAAGGAAGTCAGAGGGAGAGCCAGTAAAAGCTCTCTTGCTGGTGTGACTCGGACAGGAGAGGATTGGGTTGAATTTCCTGGTGTTTATCTGTGTAGTTTGTAAGTTATTTCTCCCTATATAAACATCTATTTGGCCTATTTGTTTATACTGATCCTTATTTAACCACGATATCTGGTGTCAGAAGTGGGATTTTATTTAGACAGAAAAGTGACTACACATGCAAGATGGACATTGCTATAGAGTTCCTGCTTCATGGAAGAGTCTGCCAGACAATCTACAGGACACAGAGGAAAATGACTGACAAACTGCCAATACAAGAAGACAGTTTAAAGTTTCCTGGTTTCCTGAAGAGTCTGTGAGACACACGATGGCCTATGGGCTGAAGATGAAAGATTACATAATAACTTCGGGAGACCAGGCAGTGAGTTGTCTCTGTCATTTCTAGAGCTTATATATTATCCTTCTGTGGTCTTTGAAGGAGTTGAAGAGGGATAGTTATGGTTATAGTTTTCCTTACTTAGGATTAAAGATAAGTTACACATAGGGCTTTAGACTCACAAAGATAGAATAGAAGATGGAATAGTTTCTTAAATCTTACTAAATGTTAATGGACTAAATATTGTCAACTGTGATTCTTATTTGATAACTGTTATGTTATATATTTTCTATGTTAAGGTTAAAACCCTTCTTTTTATTTAGACTGAAAAGAGGAGATGATGGGAGTCATTCTGTATATGTTTCTCATACTGGTTATTAAATAAAGCACTATTGGCCAATAGGAAAGGAAGATAGGAGAGACTAGGAGACAAGGAGGAAATTGGAAGTAGTAAGGAGGAATCAGGATGGAAAGCCTGGAGAGAATAGAACCGGCAGCCGCCTCTCCCTGGTAAGACCACGTGGAAATACATAGAAATGGGTTAATAATTAAGATAGAGCTAGCCAGTAAGAAACTAGCACCTGGCAAACAGCATAATATCAAATACAGAATCTCTGTGCGTTATTTGGGGCTGGCGGCGAGGCAGCAGGACAAGACCAGGCGGCGGGCAGAAAAACCGTACTCCTTACAAATGGTGCCCATGTGGCTAGTAAGAACTTCCACTTAAAATTTAACAAAAGCGTTAAAAAGGGTTTTAGAAACAAAAGAACAGAGACAAGCAAGGTTTCTTGGTAGCAGCATTTTTCTCGGTTGAACTCTGCTTTGCAAGAGACAAGCAGATATTCGTGCTGCTCCTTTAAGGGAAGATTCCTGACTCAGCATAAGCGGCAAAAAACCGCACAGCTCTTAAGAAGCACTGCTAACAATTTATTGGTGTGTACGAGAGCTTGCAATGGCAGTGACCACATCTCCAAGCCGGCAGCATGCAGACTAAGGCAGTGAGCACAGTTCTCACTGCTGGCAGTAAAATACTCACCACCATCTTTGATAACCATGGCAGAAACAACAAAGACTTTCATTTTAACAATGTTTTTGTTTAACAGATAAAGACTCATGGCCAAAAAAAGATAAAGATTTACAGTAAAGACAGATTCATATTAAGAAAAACCTCTAAAGGTTTAAAGTGTTTTAAAATAAATGCAGACTTGGGAAAAAATGGTTTTTAAGAGACAAAGAGGAACTGGGTATGGTGGCACACACCTTTAATCCCAACATTTGGGAGACAGAAGCAAGCAGATCTCTGTGATTTCAAAGTAAACCTGGTATGCAGAGTGAATTCCAGGACAGATAAGAGTTACACATAGAAACCCTGTCTCAAAAAATAAAAAGTAAAAGAAACGGAGTAATAATAAAGCCACATAAAGATGAAAATCTCAGAGAGAATCTGGATACTGAATGGTATTACATTGGCTTTGCATTGTTTGACTGCTGAGGAAACAATAACTGTTAAAGGAAATACTGGTGGATCAATTCAATTTATATGTTTTAAAAATGCTTTGACTCAAAAATTTAAGTTCAAGGACAAGTTACTGGGGAAAAGGATTTCTATTTTTCTTTCCACAGGGGGAAAAAAAAAAAAAACAAAAAAACTGTGGATTCCTTACCGACTAATGTGGTTTGATCAAGCCAGACCCCCTGAAACAGAGTTTCTGGTGATCCAACATTCAAAACAGCTTAAACAAAGCAGCCTTGCAGACTACAGCCAAGATTTCTGCATCTTCTCAGGATCCCCCATGACAGCGCCCCCTGTCAGCAAGAAGTAGTTTGGAAGGAACGATGCCCAAATTCCCAAATATGGTTTATAAATGTTTGTTTTCATTTAAATGGATTTGGTTATAAATGGTTAATGATCAAAACCAATATCTTTTTAAAGGTAAAAAGGGGATATGGTATAGATATGAATACTTCATTTTGGAATGGATTTTCATTTATTAATATAATTTCAGGTCAATGTTGTGATATGTATATTTCTCTTCTTGTTTATGCATTGTGTTTATATAGCTCATTTAAAAATTTAATGTATAATTTAGTACAGATTTTACATAGTTAACTATAATAGTCAAAACTTATAGCTTGGTGAGTTAGGTTTTCAAGATACACAGAGATGTATTTGAGATAGACAGGCATTTTTCAAACCTTTCAAAGACCTACAGAATATGGAATTTAAAATGGTTTAGGGTTTTTGTGACAGTGAGACATAATTGCTTTTGGCAATACCACCTGCACCAGAAAGGAAGATGGACATTGAAGAAACTCGTTATGGAGTTTGCTTCCACTATGGCAAGACTAGCCATTTGGACAAGATACAGCTCTTGTCTGGACTTTTTAACTTAATGCTGTATAAACTGGACATGCAGGACCAACAGAAAAGTGACTGCAGATGCAAGATGGACATTGCTATAGAGTTTCTGCTTCATGGAAGAGTCTGCCAGACAATCAGCAGGACACAGAGGAAAATGACTGACAAACTGCCATACAAAGTTTCCTGCTTTGCTGAAGAGTCTGTGAGACACACGGCCTATGGGCTGAAGATGAAAGATTACAAAATAACTTCGGGTGACCAGGCAGTGAGTTGTCTCTGTCATTTCTAGAGCTTATATATTATCCTTCTGTGGTCTTTGAAGGAGTTGAAGACGGATAGCTATGGTTATAGTTTTCCTTAGTTATGCTTAAAGATAAGTTACATATCGGACTTTAGACTCACAAATTTAAGATAGATAATAGAATAGTTTCTTTTAATCTTGCTAAATGATAATGGACTAAATAGTGTTAACTGTGATTCATATTTAATAACTGTTGTGGTCTGTCAAGTTTTCTTGGCCTTAGCCAAAACTGGATGTACATACGTTGCTGTGAGACCTAGTGTGACTGTTCAGGTGGGTTGCTGTTTCTGTCCTTGCTGCACCTTTTGGAAGTTGTCCATCCGCATTTCTTGTCTACTCTAGTATTGTTAATTTCCTTCTCAGGTCTTGATGAGGTTGAAGATTAAACTATCACAACTATTATTCTCTCTTCTTAGTTAGATATATTAGGTACTAGACTTACATTTTCCAGCTTAGGACAACTCTGTTGTAAACTCCATTATGCCCTTACCCTAGAACTAGATATGTAGGTCATTTTGTACTCGATTTTCCTTTTCTTAGAGCACACTTGTTATTCACTGTTTTGTATATAGTTTTGTATTAAGCCTAAATCTTTTCTTTAGACTAAAAGGGGAATTGTAGTGAGATAGTCCTTCTGTGGCACTGACCACGCCCATTGGGGGGGTGAAGCCATGGGCGGAAGTAACCTGTGGAAGGAAGTCAGAGGGAGAGCCGGTAAAAGCTCTCTTCCTGGTGTGACTCGGACAGGAGAGGATTGGGTTGAATTTCCTGGTGTTTATCTGTCTAGGTTGTAAGTTATTTCTCCCTAAATCAACATCAATTCGGCCTATTTGTTTATCCTGATCCTTATTTAACCGCGATACCCCTGAACATGGGTCTAAGCTAAATGTCCTGTGCAGTCTAAAGGACTTCAGACAGTGGAATCAGGAAACATCCCTGTTGCTAAAAAGACTTTGGGGGAATATCCCCATGGAGGTATAATGCATTAACCTTGAGACAGGAGAGATATTTTAGTCCCTACTTCAAATGACTTGAAAGATTTATATGACTTCTCCTGGAAGGCATCAACCTATGTGTATAGTGTCCTTGGATGGGAGGGGAGAGTGGTCGTGGGCTCGGGAAGTTGGGAGAGAGGGGAAGAAGGAGGGTGGGGGTGAGGTGGAATGAACTGGTTTGATATGTATATTTTTTTTTAAATTAAAAACATTAAAAAGATACCAAAGTAATTTTCAAAAAAAATAAATTTAATATTTTAATAATTTAAAATTTTTACCTCTATTGACTTTGAAATATCACACTTCCAAAGAGAGAACATCACTTCCAGCACAAGTTCTAATAGATCTTACTAGTAAAAACTCACAGTGACCTATTAGGGAGGGGAGGGTGAAAACTGAAGGATCACAGATTTAGAGCATCTGGCTACTAGAGTTCTTTTCTCTACCTATTCTCTTACAAGCCATGTGCTCCTGTCCTCACACTGCCTCCTCAGATTGACTGCTATCTCTTCGATGCCTCAGACTAATTGCTCGAACAAAATCATCTCACTGCATGTTCTTCTGTCTCCTCTACCTTATCTTCCTCTCTCTGTCCATCCATGTCACTCCTATCTCCAAATCCCTACTGCTGGGATTAAAGGCCTGATTCCAAATTCCTGGGACCACCTTAGTGTGAGCTGTTTTTCTTTTAGACAGACTTAGTATGTGTCTAACTACTGACATAGTGTGTGTGTGTAACTACTGATTTAATGTGTGTGGATAACTAGTGACCTAGTCTTTGTAGCTAACTAGAGACTTAGGTGTGTAGTTGACTAAATACATAAAAATACATAGGAGAATGGCTAACTACTATATCAGTGTGTGTGTGGCTGACTATTTTCTTGGTGTTTTTGGCTAGCTAGTGAATTGGCTGACTAGTGACTTAGTATGGGTGGGTAAGTATTGATATATTGTGTGTAGCTAACTAGAGACATAGTGGTTGTGGCTAACTACTAACCTAGTAACCTAGATATCCCATAGGAAATTAAAATTGGCCACATAACGGCTCTCTAGATCCAGATATTTTATAGGATCTTTCAAATTACTGCCAGCGAACAGGTAGATGGAAGGAATTTTTTCTATCTCTTTGCTAAACCATCTCTTACCCTCAACTTGGTTCTGTTCTCTTCCCGCCACACTAAAACTCTCCTGCCCGCCGCAGCTGCAGCTTGTCTCAGGGCAGTAGGCAGGGCTGAGGCAGCATCTACTCAAGACAAAATTGAATCCCAAAATGTTATGATTTCTGCCAGCTGTTGGGGGTATGTTTATGGCAGCTGCCATTTTGACAACATGGCCTATCCTCACCACTCCCCATGGTTCTACCCTCTGCTACACCAGCCACCTAGGCACAGGGAGTCTAGCTAGCTTCTGCCACCAACAGAACCTGTAATTCATTTACCTCTTGCTTTTATTCTTATATTTGCTTTATTCTTTATTCTTTGTCTCTAATTTCTTTTTTCACTATGTCATACATAGCTTCACATTCTAGTCCTTCTCAATTTTACACAGTCCTGTTTAATATATCTGTACATTTAACTTAAATTTAACTTTATGTAAATGTAAGCTAACTTCATACAACTTAAATTCAATTGTACTAAGTCTCAAATATTTCTAAATTGCTATGTGCCTTTGAATGGTGGTAAACATTTAAGGTTATAAATGTCTATTTCAAGCTAACAAAATATTTATGCCACTCAGTCTTTCCTGTGAGCTGTTTATTAAGGTTAAGCCTCTATTATCACAGGGAGTTTTTCTCTACCTCTTTGTCCTCTATGGTTATAAGTGTAACCTACTAAGTAAAAACCAGTTACAGTCAGGCTGCAGGGCCCTAAGTAAAATATCCCTCCACAGCCGCTCAGCTTGGATCCAGTTGTCAAAATAGATTAAGTACAGGGATATTTTGAATACAAAGGTATGCTAAACAGTCAGACAGCCCTCAAATGCTCAGAGATCTAGAGAATATGGCATTTAAAATGTCTCATTAAAAAGATTTTTTAACAGAGAGACAGGCCAGCTGCTGGCACCACCCATTTCCTCCAAGATGACTGATGGACACTGAAAGATGCTCCACCCACAAAAGTGGCAACACTAGCCACTGAGCAATCCTGCCTTTTATTTCATACCTCACAAACTGTACACCTACATACTCTGGTCTGTGTTCCAACACATCACAGATTAAAACATGCTGGGAAATAACAAAATCACTCCCTTTAACATAGTCATGTACTTTTTTCATAGTGGTGAATTCAGCACCTGGTTGCTTACCCTGAATCCTCCTGCAGTGTAAACAATTTTCCTTATTCTGCACTGAAGGCAGAAGCAATGCTCCACTTGCAAATGCTTTTCCTTTGACTGCACTGGATAGTTGGCCACCTGACTCTAATGGAAAATTTAAATCTCTTAGGTGTTACAGTAATTTAAGAAATTTGAAGGTATAGTACAGAAGACAGCAAGGCCATTGTGTGGAGAGCAACTGAGTACAACCAATGCTACTTGCATCAACATGAGGTATTATCTCATAAACATTCTTCTAACAAGATGCAAATGCATCTGTTGTAGCATTAATATGCCTTCCCAGGGAGAAATCACTTTGCCCACAGAGGTGGTCCATAAAGACAAATATTTCTAACATAACATATATCTATCTCTGGAAAATACTCAGAGAGGAGCCAGCCTAGACATAGTTTGCTTTTCATATATGCTATCCTTCTTAAATGGCTTATGCTTCAAGCTCCATTTTACACAGTGAACAATTTCAGTAGAGACTGGAGACAGCATGTCTAGCTACGTAGGGAGATGGGAGGATTACACAGCAAATGTGTTCCCAGTACTCTTCCTAAAGGCCTCCAGATACCCAAAACTGAAGGACCTGTTCCATATATAGGATCCTGAGGTGAAGCTGATGGAAAATGTGATAGATAGGAAATGTAGAAGGTAGAAAAGATTTTTTTTAAAAAAAAAAAAAGCTGGGATAGGGAGATGTGTCCCATGAAAAGTTTAAGGAGAATAGACACTTGTATACTATTTCCACAGAGGAAATGGAAGGAAAGGGGACACTTACGTGAAGTAAGTAGAAAACCATTAAATGGGACAAACTCAGGAGAACACCACTAAAACAATGGAATACAGGATATCTCATGATCATTGCTGACTAAGCCCACAGTGGCCTTGGGACTGAGAACCATAGCTCTATGTAGTTTATATCTACATATCTGAAACAACCTGTCCACAAAGGCTTTGTTCCATACAATTACCAGCTCTCCAATGCAAATACCTGGTTTTTGGCGAGGTTCTGTGTATTATTGTCAATACACCAGGCCCTTAGGAAAATCTTTCAAGGCCTAGGCCCCTGGTTGTTACTATCACTTCTAAGAATGTTTCTCATCCCTGCATGAAGACCTAAGTAAAAGCTTTGCTTTATCAGGCCACTCATACATCATTGGTTTACTTTTTAAAATCTGGTGTCCTATTGCCACAGTGGTAGAACTATGCTTTTCTGGAGAAGAAAACTGCAACTATATGATATAATATAATTTAAGGTTGTTTATGACACTGTAATATCTCTCTGAGCAGCTTGTATTGGGGCAGGTGTATGATAAGGTTAAGGGACTAGATGCTGTTGCAACACAGGAGTAGCTTCTGTGTAATGGTTTGGAGTCAAATGTCTGGAAAATCATGGACAACAAATGTGTATCTAGGATTCAAAATTCTAACACGACTGATCAGCATACACTTATCTTTGTGTGTTTTAGAGGCAGTACTACCTCAGTTAAATTCTACTTTATGAGATATAATATCTCAAAAGCATTTGTAAACCGTTTGTGTTACAAATTCTACTCTTGTAGATCACTGCTCAATAGTGAAGTGCTACCCTTACATGAGATGTCTTTTACAACCTGCAGAAAATTAACAATACATGGATCTTACACATAAAATTAAAATGCAAACGGCTGAACTTATAAAAGGTACTTAACTAAAAGGGCTCTGGAAGTTTGTTGCCTTGCTTTCAGTGGGTGCACCTGAAGTATGTAGAAGTTGACTTAAAATAGGTTTCCATAGACACCTCCCTGCTCACAGTACTCAAAGCAGATACAGACCACAGAATAGTTATTTGGTAGACTGCCTCTAGCTTCTGGGAATTTCAAGAACTACATGAGAATTCAGGGGACAGGTTGTCTCCTTGCAGCTTCCCACCCAATCCAGGGAATATCCACCACACTGGATCCATCACCTATCTCCCACCACCGATCTGAGGACGGCAGCCCCTCACTCACCATGCTGTGGTTTTAAAGTTTGCCCTTCCTCAAAGCACATCACTCAAAACCACTGGCTGTAGTTTCTCTTCAAATCCAGACCAGAACGGCCCTGCACTTCTTTTGACAGGCACATCACAAAGGGGCCTGATTAGCTATTAAGGCCTGAGTGATAAAAAGCACCTCCCAGGTGGTTGCAGAGTGCTTAAGGATTAATTGCAATGGTTGCTGATTGCCTTCTAGCACTAAGACTTTTCTACATCAGCAGCGATGTGCATTTCTATAGCAATTGTCCTATAGCTGAACTGTGCTATCATTCTGTAGTACACATGCATTTACCTTTCTTCCTCCTAGACACAGTGTTGCTAGCTAAATATAATTACTTAAATGGATTGAGTGATTCTTGGTGAAAAAGTTGGAAGGGAGCTCCAAATATTTGTTAACTGCCACAAAGAGATTTAGGAATGCAAAATGTGTTATTTGTTATTTGGTTAAACACTGAGTTTTGTTGAACTAAATTTGCTTTTTTACCTGTTTGTCACAGGAACTATAGATAATCAGTAAAGAAAAGAAGGGACCACATCTCAAAAAAAGATAAATGATCTTTCTTGTGTCAGAATGCCGGATGATGGCTCCATGTATGTAGAATTTTATCCCTGAAATTCAGAGCAAACACTTGGCAAAGGCATCATAATGAGAAAATAGTCTCCATGGAAAATTGAATATTTACAGAGGAATACATCTTCTGTAAGCATATAAAAAAATAAAACAAAACAAAAACCAACTGCAGTAATGAAGGTTCTCTGTATGAAAAGGAATGTAGGATGAATCTCTCCATATATGTAGAAAGTGAATTTATTACGATGTCTCACAAGCTGTGATATATTTAGTCCAACAATGGTTGCCTACCAATGGGAATCTGAAGATTACAGCAGTTTTTTAGTTTATCAGGATGGATGTGTAAGCAGGTCATTATACATCAAAATTCCAAAAAAAGTAGGCTCTAATCATAGTAAAAGAATAAACTTGTACCCAAAGCTAGGGTAAGCAGCCAAAGAGGGAAAGCTTCCTCCTTCAATACCATTTAAACATGTAGGCTACCAGCAGAAGGTTGATCTGTTCCTTTATGTGACTTTGTTCTGTTATGTTTTTTGTTTTCAAAACAGGGTTTTTCTGTGCAGGAATTAAACTCATTCTGTGGATTTGGCTGGGCTCAACCTAAGCAAAATCAGGCAGCCTCCTGTGTCCTAGGATTAAACATTTGCACTGCCACCAAGCAGTTAAAGGTAGATCTTATCATCTGTTTGCATACAAGGCTTCTGTATGGCTTTGGCAGCCCTGGAATATATTCTTCCAGTCAGAAGTTTCTCAACTCCTACATGGGAATCCATTCCAACTCGTCATGAGTTCAAAGTGCTCCAATAACTCCTATTGTCCTTAAGACATTATCTTTCCTGCTACAGGACACCTGTGCCTTGATGATGAATATCTCCTATCTAAATAGCAATGATTTGGGAGTAGACAGGTTAACCACCCAGAAGTAAGGGAGGAAGTGCAGCAATGGGGTGCCTGAAGGCACATAGTATGTGCAATTATGGAGTACCTTTAACATTAGTGGAAGCAATTTCTGTTTTCCCTTTATACTTATTAATAGATGTCCCCTTCCATTGCCGCACCTTTGTTTGACTACTTAAGTTTGGTGTATGAATAAAATGGAGCTTTCAGTATTGACTGAATCTGCCTGCCTGACATCATATTATGTCTCTGTCTTCCTTTCATCAATGATAGCTGGTCTTCCAATTGTCCACACTCAGTGACTGAGGAATTGACATGGGGCTGAGATGCTGTTTCTGATTACAGTCCTACAAACTCCAGTCCACAACACATTGTTCCTCACATCTTGGAGAATTGAGTTTGTTCTGTAACTTAAAAATCCTGGAACTCACTCAGGCAGCATCAGCAACCCCGTGGCATATGCCATTATTCCACAACATAGCTTATTGTGCTGTGGATGTGAATATAAGAAATTATTACTTCAAATTCCATGCTTCTTCATGTTCTCACTATTTGCCCATGGATGCTTCAACTTGAAGTACTGCCTTCAAAATGGATTATGCAAAGATGCTATAAAATATCATGGCAAAGACATTTTTACCAGAAAAAGAAACAGAACAAATCCTGTTGTATGTGTGTGTCTGTAAATTGATTACCAGTTTTTAGACAATGATATTTGTTTGGAGATCATAAGTCAATTTTGTGAGGTCCACTTTTGGCCTATCACCACGGCAACTATAGACTCATAAAATTCTCATTTTCCAGGGAATCACATTGTAGAAAAAGTCTTGAGTCTTAAAAATGTCTCTATGAAAGAAACATTGATTTCTTATATGACCACCTTATAGCAGAAACAGGAACCGAGTATATGGGAGTGCTTTAGAGATGGGAAAAATTCCATATTTAGCTTTCTAATTTTGTTTTGCATATATTTGCATTCTATGTCTATTATGACCCTTGATTTGGATTATTTACTGTTTTTTGTTTTCATAAGTGTTCAAACTGAATATAGATGCTTTAAATTTTCATTAATTTTACTTTTGTATTTTTTTTCTTCTTTTTAAGAATAGTATTACTGTGATATCCTGTCTTAAATAGAATTCACTTTATAGATTAGTCTGTACTAGAACATGAGAGATATCTGTTAACCTTGAATCCAGAGTGCTGGTATAGTAGTTTGGCTTGTCAACAGAAGTTAGTTCATTAGCTTGGCTCACTTATGATGAGTGACTGAGCCTGGTTGTTAGTGTAGCCAGACAACAGTCTCTGGTACTAAACTCCAGTAACAGAAGATGGTGCCCATCAAATGCAGGTTTTCTGCCTCAAAGTCCATTGTCTTTTCAAATATGGGAAATATTATTTTCCCTTATCATTTACTCTTGTAAAACTCACTGAATGTCTTGTAAGGGTTCTGTCTATTACTAGTAATGGAGACAGCCAGGTTCACAGATGTAAGATGTTTTCTATACAGTTAAGTGTAATTCTTCATGTTATTCATCACATCTAATGTCTCACTAAGTAAACTTGAAGCGATGAAGCCAGGCATGGTGGCAGAAGCCTTTAGTATGGTTCTTAGAGAGCGGAGGTAGGAATTTCAGGATTTCCTAGTCACCAAAGATGAAAGTGGTCCCTGGGGTATGGTGTTCATACAACAGTCAAAATTAGTCTGTGACTGCTTCAGGACAATGTCCATAATCTTGCCCAAAGCTCTGGGTCTTCAGGGCCATGGCACCAGCAAATGTTAGCTAATTTGTTGACCCCACCTTATTACCTATTATTAATTTTAATGAATTCTGTTAAAATAGAATCAAAGTTACTTTACCATAACCATCTCTGTTTCCTATCCCTCTCACGTCTGCATCAACCCCAAAGTCATTTGGGTTAGGGACAAGGCCCAACCCCATGTGTCTAGGCTGAATATTTTTTCATGGGGAATGGGTTCCTGAAGCCTTTCATACATCAGGGATTCATCCTGATTCCACTGCCAGATGTCCCTTAGACTTACTAGGCCTTCTAAATGAGATGCACTTTTAGGGGTTTTAGGTCAGTCATATTATGGATTCCCAACTGTCAGACTGGGGTGCATGAGCTCTGCACTGTTTTGTTTAAGTGATTCTGTGGATATCTCGAACCTGGTCTTATCACTGTACTTATCACTCCTCTGTCTTTGCAACTGGATTCCAGGATTTCCACATAGTGCTTAGCTGTGGGTGTCTGCTTGTTTCTTTCAACTACTGGATGAAGGCTCTAGAATATCCTATAAAGTAGATATCAATATCATTATATGGAAGGGCATTTAAGGTAGTCTCTTCACTATTGCTTATGTTTTTATTTGGGGTGATCCTTGTAGACCTCTGGACATTTTCCTAGTGCCAGATTTCTCTTACCACCTATTATATTTCCATCTAGTATGGTATCTCTTTTGTTGCTCTCCTCTATTCTTTCCAAAACTCAGTCTTCTTGATGCCTCTTGTTCTCCTTTCCCATTCCATTCTCCCCTTCTCTTTCTCCTAACTCTCCCTTCCATCACACAATGCTGCCAATTTTCTCAGGAGACCTTGTCCCTTTCCACTACTATGGGGAAACAGTGGCAGGCCTTTCAAGAGTGAAGTCTGAACTGAGGTGAATCCAGGGGAGTGCCCCCCTTGACACCCTGAATGTAGGGCTTGGAACAGTGCTACCAAACACTGCCAGGACTCGAACATCCTCTATACAACTGCAGCTCAATATTAAGGCTGAAGCTTTGCACAACCTGCTTTGTCCATCTCTCCAGAACAGTTGCCGATGGTCTACAGGATGTTGGCTAAGGTAAACCTTGTAAACCACACCTCCTGCTAAAAGCGATCCCACAAACTCCTGAATCCTTCCTCTCCTTATCATCCCTGGGAAGAAGGAATAAGCCATGCTTAAACCATGATATGCATAACCAGAGAGGCTGGGTTGTTGTGTGGGGACCCTAATGGCTTCTGTATCTATAAAAAGAGTTTAGAATGTTTGTTAGTCCTGGTCCAAACCTGCCCTCAAGTTCTGTGTCTTTTTTGCTCATTTAGTCCTGTAACTCAGGATTTGTTAGCCAATCAGAGCTTCAAGCATAGACACCAGTCATAGTGGAGGTTTCTTTCCAGTCTTATATGAGATGCGTTTGGTACCGAGTGTGAAACCAGAAGGTGGAGAAGCTTGGGTTGACGTCTCTCTTGCTCCCATTATTTCTTTCCTCTCCCTTTCTCCCTCCTCATGCTGTCTTTCTTTCTCTCTCTGTCAATCTGTCTGTCTCTGTGTCTTTCTATCTCTCTCTCTTTCTCTCTCTTGGGTTCCAGATTTTATCAGAAGGGCTGACCCGTTTGTCATTTATCTTGGGTGTAGGGAACTTAGTAAGAACCGTGCTCCACAAAAAAAAAAAAAAAAAAAAAAAAAAAAAAGATTATTGAAATTAAAGAAAAGTATGATGGCTAACATCTTTACCAAATTGTTTGCATGATTTTGATTTCCTCCTTCATGAACTCTCCCCTATCACTTCATATCAAGATGATAGAGAAATGATAGAGACAGGATTAGAGATATGAATGAGAAAAATTAAGGAACGTTCATTGCCAGGACCTATGTTATGATTTTGACAAAATTCTGTAGTTACTGCTAGAAGAATAACACAAAAGGCTAAAAATTCTTGGGAACAAGTGGGAGCAAACACAAATACATGCACTGGCACTACATAATTAAAATTAAATCAAATCTTTAACCAAACATATCTTAACTTGTGAATACACAATATTGTGAGCGCTCATTCCTTAACCCAGGTAATTAGGTGGTTAAATTATTAACAGTTTCCTCCAATATGAATTGCTTTATATAATACAAAGCAAATGTGCAAGATTGGCCCTGGCCTTGGCCCTGTCCCTGGCCATGGCTGTTCTGTCCTTGGCCCTCACACTGGCCCTGGCCATGTTCCTGCCCTGGCCATTCTGACCCTTACCCAGGTCATTTTGGCTCTTGCCATACTGGCCCTGGCCGTTCTGGGTCTGGCCTGGTCATACACTCCATGGCCATTCTGGCACTTGCCCTGGACATTCTAGCACTGGCTTTTCTGGCTCTGGCTTTTCTTGCCCTGAACCTGGTCCTTCAGGTCCTCGGTTCTGGTACAGGACTTTCTGGCCATGGCCCTGGCCCTTGCCGTTCTGGCCCTGGACTTTCTGGCCTTTGCCCATGGATTTCTGGCCCTGGCCGTTCTGAACTTAGCCATGGCTGATCTGGACTTAGCCCTGGCTGATTTGGCCCTGGCCCTGGCCCTGGCCCTTTCCTTTCTTGCTGTGGCCCAAGCACTTGCTCTGGAACTGGGTCTGGTTGTTCTATCCTTGAACCTGTCCGGTCTGTCCCTGGCCCTGGCCTTTCTGTCCCTTGCTGTTCTGGCCTGGCCTTGAACGATCTGGCCATGGTAGGTATGGCCCTGGACGTTCTGGCCCTGGCCAGGGCAAATCTGGACATGGCCGTTCTGTCCCTGGCCATTCTGGCCCTGGCCTTAAAAGATCTGGACTTGGCAGTTATTGCCTTGGCCATTCTTGCCCTGGCTTTTCTCACCCTGGTTCTGTCACTGGCCATTCTGTCCCTGGCCCTGAACCTGGCCCTGGCCTTTGCCCTGTCACTGGCCCTGTCCCTGGCTTTTCTGTCCCTGGTTCTGGCACTGGACCTGGCGCTGATATTGGCCCTGGCCCTGGCCATTCTGGTCATTACCCTGGTCGTTCTGGCCCTGGCTGATCTGGCCCTGGCCCTGGCTGTTCTGGCCCTGGCTCTAGCCCTTGCTCTTGCCCTGTACCTGGCTGTTCTGTCCTTGGCCCTGGCACTGGCCCTGGACATGTTCCTGACCCTGCCCGTTCTGTCCCTTACCCAGGTCATTCTGGCTCTTCCCGTACTGGCCCTGGACGTTTTGGGCCTAGCCCTGTTCGTACAAGCCATGGCCATTCTGTGACTTGCCCTGGCCATTCTAGCACTGGCCTTATTGGCTCTGGCTTTTCTTGCCCTGACCCTGGTCGTTCATGTCCTAGGTTCTTGTACAGGACTTTCTGGCCCTGGTCATTGCCGTTCTGGCCCTGGCCTTTCTGGCCTTTGCCTTTGAATTTCTGGCCCTGGCCGATCTGGACTTACCTGGCTGATGCCCTGGCCCTGGCCCTGGCCCTGGCCTTGGTCTTGGCCCTGGGCCTGGTCCTGGCCCTGGGCCTGGCCCTGGCACTGGCCCTGGCTCTGGCTGTTCTGTCCTGAGCCCTCACACTGGCCCTGGCTGTTCTGTCCTTGGCCCTCACACTGGCCCTGGCCCTGTTCCTGACCCTGGCCATTCTGACCCTTACCCAGGTCATTCTGGCTTTTGCCATACTGGCCCTGGCCATTCTGGGTCTGGCCTGGTCATACAAGCCATGGCCATTCTGGCACTTGCCCTGGACATTCTAGCACTGGCCTTTCTTGCTCTGACTTTTCTTGCCCTGACCCTGGTCATTCAGGTCCTGGGTTCTGGTACAGGACTTTCTGGCTCTGGCCCTAGTAATTCTGGCCCTGGCCTTTCTGGCCTTTGCCCTTGTATTTCTGGCCCTGGCCATTCTGGAATTAGCCCTGGCTGATCTGGACTTAGCCCTGGCTGATTTGGCCCTGGCCCTGGCCCTGGCCCTTTCCTTTCCTGCTCTGGCCCAAGCACTTGCTCTGGAACTGGGTCTGGTTGTTCTATCCTTGAACCTGTCTGGTCTGTCACTTGCCCTAGCCTTTCTGTCCCTTGCTCTTGTGGCCTGGCCTTGAACGATCTGGACATGGTAGTTATGGCGCTGGCCATTCTGGCCATGGCCTTGGCAATTCTGGACATGGCTGTTCTGTCCCTGGCCGTTCTGGCCCTGGCCTTGAACGATCTGGCCCTGGCAGTTATGGCCCTGGCCATTCAGGCACTGGCCTTTCTCACCCTGGTTCTGTGCCTGGCCCTGAACCTGGCCCTGGACCTGGCCCTGTCCTTTGCCTTGTCACTGGCCCTGTCCCTGGATGTTCTGTCCCTGGCCCTGGCACTGGGCCTGGCCCTGATATTGGCCCTGGCCCTGGCAGTTCTGGCCCTGGCCTTTCTGGCCTTTGCCCATGGATTTCTAGCCCTGGCCCTTCTGAACTTAGCCCTGGCTGATCTGGACTTAGCCCTGGCTGATTTGGCACTGGCCCAGCCCTGGCAATTGCCCTGGCCCTGGCCCTTTCCTTTCTTACTGTGGCCCAAGCACTCACTCTGGAACTGGGTCTGGTTGTTCTATCCTTGAAACTGTCTGGTCTGTCCCTTGCCCTGGCCTTTCTGTCCCTTGCTGTTCTGGCCTGGCCTTGAAAGATCTGGCCATGGTAGTTATGGCCCTGGACGTTTTGGCCCTGGCCATGGCAATTCTGGACATGGCCGTTCTGTGCCTGGCCGTTCTGACACTGGCTTGAATGAACTGGCCCTGGTAGTTATTGCCTTGGTCATTCTGGCCCTGGCTTTTCTCACCCTGGTTCTCTCACTGGCCATTCTGTCCCTGGCCCTGTCTTTGCCCTGTCACTGGCCCTATCCCTGGCCGTTCTGTCCCTGGCACTGGCCTTGGCCCTGCCCCTGGCCCTGGCACTGGCCCTGCAACTGGCACTGGACCTGGCCCTGCACCTGGCCCTTGCCCTTGCACTGCACCTGGCCCTGGCCCTGCAAATGGCCCTGGCCCTGGCCCTCCACCTGGCCCTAGCCCTGGCCCTACACCGGGCCCTGGCACTGGCCCTGCAACTGGCCCTGGCCCTGCAGCTGGCCCTCACCCTGGGCCTGGGCCTGGCCCTGGCCCTGGGCCTGCACCTGGCCCTGGCCCTGGCCCTGCACCTGGCCCTCACCCTGGCGCTGCACCTGGCCCTGGCCCTGGCCCTGCAACTAGACCTGGCCCTGGCCCTGCACCTGGACCTGCCCTAGCCCTTCACCTGGCCCTGGCTCTGGCCCTCTACCTGGCCATGGCCCTGCACCTGGCCCTGCCCCTGCACCTGGCCATGACCCTGGCCCAGCACCTGGCATGGCAATAGCCCTGCACCTGGCCTTGGCCCTGGCCCTTGCCCTGCACCTGGCCCGGGCCCTGGCCCTGCACCTGGCCCTGGCCCTGCACCTGGTAATGGCCAGAACGGCCAGGGCCAGGGCCTATATCAGGGCCAGGTGCAGTGCCAGGGCCAAGGACAGAACAGCCAAGGACAGGGCCAGTGAAAGGGCAAAGGCCAGGGCCAGGGCCAGGATCAGGTGCAGGTCCAGGGCTAGGTGGAGGGCCAGGGTCAGGGCCAGGGCCAGGTGCAGGGCCAAGGCCAGGGCCAGGTGCAGGGCCATGGCCAGGGCCAGGTACAGGGCCAGGGCCAGGTGCAGGGCCAAGGCCAGGGCTAGGGCCAGGGCCAGGTGAAGGGCCAGGTGCAGGGCCAGGTGCAGGGCCAGGGCCAGGTCCAGGGCCAGGTGCAGGGCCAGGGCCAGGGCCAGGGCTAGGTGGAGGGCCAGGTGCAGGGCCAGGGCCAGGTGCAGGGCCAGGGCCAGGTGCAGGGCCAGTGCCAGGGCCAGGGCCAGGTACACGTCCAGGGCCAGGTGCAGGGCCAGGGTCAGGTGCAGGGCCAGGACCAGGTGCAGGGCCAGGACCAGGTGCAGGGCCAGGGCCAGGTTCAGGGCCAGGTGCAGGGCCAAGGCCAAGGTCAGGTGCAGGGGTCAGAGCCAGGGCCAGGTCCAGGGCCATGTGCAGGGCCAATGTCAGGGCTAGGTGGAGGACCAGGGCCAGGTGCAGGAACAGGGCCAGGTGCAGAGCCGGTCCAGGTGCTGGGCCAATGCCAGGGCCAGGTGCAGGGCCAGGGCCAGGGCTAGGTGGAGGGCCAGGGCCAGGTGCAGGGCCAGGGCCAGGGCCAGGTGCAGGGCCAATGCCAGGGCTAGGTGGAGGGCCAGGGCCAGGGCCAGGTGCAGGCCCAAGGCCAGGGCCAGGGTGCAGGGCCACGGCCAGTGTCAGTTGCAGGGACAGGTGAAGGGCCAGGGCCAGGTGCAGGGCCAGGGCCAGGGGCAGGGCCAGGGCCAGGGCCACATGCAGGGCCAGGTGCAGGGCCAGGGCCAGGGCTAGGTGGAGGACCATTTTCAGTGCCAGGGCCAGGTGCAGGGCCAAGGCCAGGGCCAGGTGCAGGTCCAGGGCCAGGTGCAGGGCCAGGTCAGGTTCAGGGCCAGGGCCAGGGCCAGGGCCAGGTGCACCTCCAGTGCCAGGGCCAGGTGCAGGGGCAGGTGCAGGGCCAGGGCCAGGTGCAGGGACAGGGCCAGGTGCAGGACCAGGGACAGGTGCAGGTCCCTGGACAGATGCAGGGCCAGATCCATGTGCAGGGCCAGGGCTAGGTGGAGGGCCATTTTCAGTGCCAGGTCCAGGTGCAGGGCTACTGCCAGGGTCAGATGCAGGGCCAGGTGCAGGGCCAGGTCCAGGTGCAGGGCTACTGCCAGGGTCAGGTGCAGGGCAAGGTGCAGGGCCAGGGCCAGGTGCAATGCCATGGCCAGGGCCAGGTGCAGGGCCAGGTGCAGGCCCAATGCCAGGGCTAGCTGGATGGCCAGGGCCAGGTCCAGGTGCAGGGCCACAGCCAGTGTCAGGTGCAGGGCCAGGTGCAGGGCCAGGGCCAGGTGCAGGGCCAGGGCCAGGTGCAGGGCCAATGCCAGGGCTAGGTGGAGGTCCAGGGTCAGGGCCATGGCCAGGTGCAGGGCCATGGCCAGGGCCAGGTTCAGGTTCAGGGCCAGGGTCAGGTTCAGGGCCAGGGCCAGGGCCAGGTGCACCTCCAGTGCCAGGGCCAGGGCCAGGTGCAGGGCCAGGGCCAGGTGCAGGGCCAGGGCCAGGTGAAGGCCAGGGACAGGTGCAGGGCCCTGGACAGATGCAGGGCCAGATCCATGTGCAGGGCCAGGGCCAGGGCCAGGTCTAGGGCCAGGTGCAGGGCCAGGTGCAGGGCCAGGGCCAGGTGCAGGGCCAGGACCAGATGCAGGGCCAGGGCCAGGTTCAGGGCCAGGTGCAGGGCCAAGGCCAAGATCAGGTGCAGGGTCAGGGCCAGGGCCAGGTCCAGGGCCATGTGCAGGGCCAATGCCATGTCTAGGTGGAGGGCCAGGGCCAGGTGCAGGGCCAGGTGCCCGGCCAGGGCCAGGTGCAGGGTCAGGTTCAGGTTCAGTTCCAGGCCCAGGGCCAGTTGCAGGGCCAGGTCCAGGTGCAGGGCCAGGTCCAGGTCCAGGTCCAGGTTCAGGTGCAGGGCCAGGGCCACGGTCAGGTGCAGAGCTAGCCGATAAGAAACTAGTAATGGGCCAACAGATTATATCAAATACAGAGTCTCTGTGTGCATTATTTGGCGCTGGCACTGTGGCAGGAAAAGACCAGGCGGTGGGCAGAAAAACCCATACCCGTTACAAATGGCGCCCACGTGGCTAATAAGAACTTCCACTTAAAATTCAACAGAATCTTAAAAAAGGGTTTTAAAACAAAAGAACAGAGACAAGCAAGGTTTCTTGGTAGCAGCATTTTTCTCTTGTGAGAGTCAAGCAGATTGTGCGGCTCCTTAAAGGGAAGATTCCTGACTCGGCAAAAAACTGCACAGGTTCAAAAAAGCACTGCTAACAATTCATTGATGTGTATCAGAGCTGGCAATGGCAGTGACCACTTCTCCAAGCTGGCAGCATGCAGTCCAAGGCAGTGAGCACAGCTTTTAGTGCTGGCGGTAAAATAGCTGCCGCCATCTTTTATAAACCCTGGCAGAAACAACAAAGACTTTCATGTTAGCAGTGTTGTTGTTTACCTGATAAAAGACTCGTGGCCGGAAAAAGATAAAGATATACAGTAAAGACAGATTCATATTAAGAAAAACCTCTAAAGGTGTACAGTGTATATTTTAAAAGATATGTAGGCTTGGGAGAGAAAAGAAATAAAATGGTTTTAAAAAGAGAGTGGGGAGCTGGGTGTGGTGGCACACGCCTTTAATCCCAGCACTTGGGAGGCAGAGGCAAGCAGATCTCTGTGATTTCAATGTAAACCTGTTATGCAGAGTGAATTCCAGGACAGATAAACGTTACACAGAGAAACCCTGTCTCAAAAAATAAAAAAAAATAAAAAGTAAAAGAAATGGAGTAATAATAAAGACACGTAAAGATGAAAAGCTCAGAGAGAATCTGTATACTGTATGACATTATATTGTCTTTGTATTGTTTGACTGCTGAGGAAACAACTGTTAAAACAAATGCTGCTGAATTAATTCAATTTATATATTTTAAAAATGCTTTGACTCCAAAATTTAAGTTCAAGGACAAGTTACTGGGGAAAAGGATTTCTATTTTTGTTTCCACAGAAAATAAAAAGCTGTGGATTTCTTCCAGACTAATGTGGTTTGAGCAAGCCAGACCCCCTGAAAAAAAGTACCAGGTGATCCTACATTCAAAACAGGTGGACACAGCATCCTTGCAGGCTGCAGCCAGGATTTCTGCATCCTCTTAGGATCCCCATGACAGCGCCCCCTATCAGCAGGAAGTAGTTTGGAAAGAATGATGCCCAAATTCCCAAATATTATCTATAAGTGTTTGTTTTCATTTAAATGGACTTGGTTATAAATGGTTAATGATCACAACCAATCTCTTTTTAAAAGTAAAAAGGGAATTATGGTATCGCTATGAATACTTTATTTTCAAATGGATTTTCATTTATTGATATAAACTTAAGGTCAATTTTGTAATTAAGTATATGTCTCCTCTTGTTTAGATATTGTGTTTATATAACTCATTTAGATATGTAATGTGTAATTTAGTACCGATTTTAGATAGTTACCTAGCTAAAAAGTTATAGCTAGGTGAGTTAGGTTTTCTAGATATATAGAGATGTATTTGAGAACAGATCACAGATAGTACCTATGATAGTCAGATATTATAGTTAAGTTAGTTAAGATTTCTAGATATACAGACATGTATTTGAGATGAATAGGAATTCTTCAAACCTTTCAAAGACCTACAGAATATGTCATTTAAAATGATTTAGGGTTTTTTCTTGACAGTGAGACATAAATGCTCCTGGCAACACCACCTGCGTCAAAAAGGAAGATGAAGATAAACATTGAAGAAACTCGTTATGGAGTTTACTTCTAATATGGCAAGACTAGCCATTTGGACAAGATACTGCTCTTGTCTGGACTGTTTGACTTTTTGCTGTATAAATTGGACATGCAGGACCCACAGAAAAGTGACTGCTGATTCAAGATGGATATTGTTATAGAGTTCCTGCTTCATGGAAGAGTCTGCCAGACAGTCTACAGGACACAGAGAAAAATGACTGACAAACTGCCAGTACAAGAAGACAGTTTAAAGTTTTCTACTTTGCTGAAGAGTCTGCCAGACACACTAAGGCATATGGGCTGAAGATGGAAGATTACAGAAGAACTTCAGGTGACTGGCCAGACAGTGAGATGTCTATGTCATTTCTAGAGTCTATATACTATCCTTCTGTGGTCTTTGAAGGAGTTGAAGACAGATAGTTATGGTTATTTTTTTCCTTAGTTAGTATTCAATGATATAGGACTTTAGACTCACAAGATAAAATAGATGATAGAATATTTTATTCAAATCTTACTAAATGTTAATGGACTAAATATTGTTAACTGTGATTCTTACTTGATAACTGTTGTGTGACATATTTTGCTATGTTAAGGCTAAAACCCTTCTTTTTATTTAGACAGAAAAGAGGAGATGATGGGAGATGTCATTCTGTATATGTTTCTCATACTGGTTAATGAATAAAACACTGTTGGCCAATAGGAAAGGAAGATAGGAGGGACAAGTCGACAAGGAGGAAATAGGAAGTAGGAAGGCAGGTCAGGATGGAGAGCCTGGAGAGAACAGAACTGCCATTCCTCCGCTCTCAGTAAGATCACGTGGAAATACATACAAATGGGTTAATAATTAAGACAGAGCTAGCCGATAAGAAACTAGTAATGGGCCAACAGATTATATCAAATACAGAGTCTCTGTGTGCATTATTTGGGGCTAGCTCCGTGGCGGGACAAGACCAGCAGCAGCAGTCAGAAAACCCTTACACCTTACAGATGACCAGGTCTCATTTACATTTTCACTGACACCTTTCTAGGTGGGGCTAACAGGGTCTGCAGTTCCCTGAGGCTTATTCTTAATTGTTGACAAGTTCTCATTTGCATTTTCATTGACACCTCTCCAGGTGGGGCCTAAAAGATGCCTGAGCCCTCCCTTCCATAGCTTTTCTCAAATCTTACTTTAACCTCCAGCTGTAACAGCTAGATAATAGGAGACATGCTTTCTAATGCAAAATGCTAATGCTCTATTGGTTCCTTCAGCCTTGAAAGCACCCTAACAGGTCCTAGGAACCTGAGATGACTAATCACCCTTTATTGCTTCCCCTACCTCCAACTGGTGCCAGGATATATAAGCTAGCCTAGTAAAGTAAGATATATAATATAAAGCCTTCTTAATATCAAGAGTGCTGTGTTATTAACCTCAACATCCTCCACACTTTCTCGGGCTTCTACAGCCGTGAAGGCGCCACAAAGTTTCCCTGTGTGTTTCCTGCTGTCCTGGGACTTGATCAGTAAACTGCACTGGACAATTCCTTCCTAATTATTAATATTAGTCTTCTTGATGTTTTCTAGTAGATTTTTCCAATTAATTTTTTAATATTTTTTATTTATTTATTCATATATTTATTTATTTTGGAGTTTGACACAGAATTTCTCTTTGTGGCCTTGCTGTCCTTGAACTTACTCTGTAGAGCAGGCTGTCCTCAAACTCACAGATGTCCACTTGTGTCTATTTCCTGAGTGCTGGACTGAAAGGCGACAGTTAGACACAAAATTTATTGTCGCTTATCCATGTCACCAATAGATGACACAGGTTTATTCCTACAGTATAAAGGTTTAATCTCTCTTTCTTCCTCCCCACAATGTGCAGAGCTAGAACAGACCATTACTAAATGCAGACTGAAATGATTCTCTTCTTTCACATATTGAAGGCTTCCCAGAATATTAAAAATCAAGAGAAACATTTTAGGTCACAAAAGATGATGCTTTTACTGTGTCATCCTGCTGAGGTCAAGATACCTGAGGGTGCTTTTTACCTGGATGTCAGAGTCCCCAAAAAGAACCATGATAGAAATGCAGGTGCCATCTCGCAAACAAGATGATACATCTTTTTCCTGAGAGATGTCTGGGTGATAGGACCATTGGATTGTGGTTTCATTCCTGAAATTCATGTCAAATTCTTGAGATATTTATCATATGGGAGGTGCACTAGAATGTGACAGAATGTTGGATCATAAATGTTGCCTGGCAACCCTACTTGCATTCAATATCCTGGTATCATGGGTCAAGAACCAGAGAGCAGCTTCGATGTTGTATTATCATGGGACATTACAATCTCTGAAGATGATATATTCCAAAAACTTTTGATGACAGCATTTGATTCCGCTAACCAAGTCATAGCCAAATCTCTGGAAGTTTGCCTACAGCTATTACTCGTTACCCAATTAAAGATTACCTATTATCAGAGAATATATATAGTCTGTGGAGAAACAGTTCAAAGACTTCTGTTTATGAATGCATTCTCTCTAAAGAAGTAAAACTATAGATTAAAAGGTGATAAGACTCACAATTATTCATCAAAAGGTGAGTTTTCCTTTGTTAAATTCCATCAGGTATGTCATTCGTTAGGATAGACTAAGAGATTATTGGATATCAGTTCACCTCTTTTGAGGTAGCTGTCCAACATTAAATATGAGATATTTTCTAAAAACCCTGCATACACAATGACATTTCAGCATTTCCACATTTTACTACTCAGCTCTGCGAGTAAAAAAGGGATGAACCGGGGAGTTTCATAAAATCTTGTGCGAGTCATGTGAGAGAAAACATGTGTAGAGTATGGCAGACCATTTCAGCCTCTGATTATGTTATTATTTAGTTATTAAAATAGGACATTAGGTAATCCATGATCAATGGATTATTTTACCACAATGTGGAAATCAACCATTTTAGACCATCTAAATATTAATTATGTAATTAAATTATTTAAATTGATGATGACACCTTTAGGGAAGTGGACTATGTTACATCAACTTATTATTTGATTATTTAGTTATATAAAATGATGATTATATCATGCACGACACCTGGAATTTGGTGCCAACTAGTGGGGTCACCTGCGACAGATCATCTAATTACATAATTAAAGTATTTAAATTGACAATTTGTGTTAATACAAAAGATAATGTAAATATTTGTATAATTAAATAAACCAATAATCTTCTTTTCCATAAAAAGTCCTGTAAAGCTCCCTCTTGTGGAGTTAATATGCAATATCATCATATTTTATGATTAATTGTTTCAATAGATGATGATGACATCCTTCATGACTGGAGTCTGGCCATGCTTCCCTGCCAGTTAAATGCTACATCAATTTTATTGTGACAGTTAGCGATTACTAACATATTTAATTATTTAAAATATTTAAATGACAGACAATGACATCATTGATTACGATTAGGATCAAATATCAGTCAGGGGCAAGTTCATGAAAGATGTAGACATGGCCACAGAAGTTTCTGAATGGTCTATGCATCCCCCAGAGTACTAAGGATACTGGAATATTGAGTCTAGAAGATTCCATGGTGCCCTGTGAGAAGTACAAGGACGTCACCAAGGCTGGCATGGTGGTCTGGGTGTTGGACTCCCTAATTTCCCCAACATCTTCAAAATGGTTGTGATCTACGATGAGAAGAAATGTTGGCACAAGGAGGTCGGGACCATCTCCGAAGCCTCACAAAAGGATGAAGACCTAGAAGACAGAAGAATCCCTCTCTCTTACCTCTGCTGGTGATGCCCCTGCTGCAACCATATTTTAAGCTGATATGAAAATTTTAGCTACTACTGCTATGCCAGGTATGGGCCCATCATCTCAGGTCCTGCCTCAGCACAACAGAGATTCAGGCACTGGTGATGATGTCAGACCAACAAAATACATCAGGCAAGAAAGTATGAGTATCTGATCATTAACTTATAGAATTTTAAAAATCTGTGATAACAGCATACTTTATCATGTCTGCCATGTCTGCCCAGGAATTGATGATACAAAAATGTTCAACTACTTACATATTTAAACATGTAATTTTTAAATTGTTTCTTGATAGAAAATGTTAACCATGAAGTTTGGGGACACCTTGTGTGACTCAAGTGAGACAGACGATGTAACTATCTGATTGTTTCATTATTCAAGTCTGTCTTCTTCTGCTCCAGGAAGAGTTGATTCTGGATCCACCTTAGTGCTGTTCCTTGTCTCCTGTGATTTGATTCTTTATTCATTTAAATCAAAGGTGATATCTATGATTAAAACTCAATGATCTTCAGTTTTGAGCAATCTTGTAGGAGTCACATATAAACCAACATCCACTTGTTTCATTTTTATTTATTTAATTATGAAAATCTGTCATTATTTATTCGGGGATCAATGAAGTTTTGAGCCTCCTTATGGGAGCCAATCATGCCAGACCATCCCATCATGTAATACTACACTTACTTTTTAAAATATAATATTAGGAAATTAAATAATAATCCATCACTTATTTAATGTATTCAAAATAAAGGACCATAAGTTATGGACCATAAGTCCTTTTGGAGTCAGATTTTGGGAATTGATAATGTAACATCATCTCATTTCTTGATTATTTAGCTATTGAAATAGATCATTACATCAGCCATAGGTTTACGAGTTTGGTGCCATCTTGTCAGAGTTAATATAAAATGCCTATTTATTAACTATCAATTTAAGTTTTTAAATAAATCATTATTCCAGGAAGAGAACGGTCTGACTTCTTCATGTGGGATTTAAGTAGGCACCACCATGTCATTATTCAATAATTTTTCAATATATAAAAATATTATTGTTCCACAATGTGGGAGTCATGTATTTTAGACCATCTAAATATTAATTATGTAATTAAGTCATTTAAATTAATGATGACAAGCATTGTTCACAAGTCTGGTTTGGAGCCACCTTAGGGAAGTGAATGATGTTACATCAAATCTTTATTTGATTATTTAGTTATATAACACAATGATTATATCATACATGACACCTGGAATTTTGTCCCACCTTGTGGGGTCAAGGGCCACATATCATCTAATTACATAATAAAAATATTTAAATTGACAATTCCTGTTAATACTCAAGATAATGTAAATAGTTGTATAATTATGTAAACCAATAACCCTCTATTCCATGAAGAGTCCTATGAAGCTCCCTCTTGGGGAGTTAATATGCAATGTCATCACATTTTATGATTAATTGTTTCAATTGATGATGATGACATCTTTCATGACTGGAGTCTGGCCATTCTCCACTGCCAGTTAAATGCTACACCACCTCTTTATTTTGACGGTGAGTTATTACTGAATTTTTAATTGTTTAAATTATTTAAATGTGGGACAGTGGCATCATCGATTATGATTAGGGTGAAAATACCTGTCAGGGACCAGGTTGGGAAGGTTGTAGACATGGACACAGCAGTTTCTGAATGATCAATGAATCACCAGACTACTCGGGTTGCTGGATGACTGAGTCCAGGAGATCCCATGGTGCCCTCCGAGAAGTACAAGGACTTCACCGAGGCAGGCACAGTGGTCTGGGTGTTTGACTCCCTGCTCTTCTTTCACATCTTCACCTTGGTTGTGATCTATGATGAGAAGGAGTAGTAGCACAAGGAGTTCGGCACCATCACTGATAGTTCGCAAAATGATGATGACCCAGAATTTAAGAACTGCCCTGCTCTGTCTCTCAGCTCTGCTGGTGATGCCCCTGCTGTAGCCATTTATTCAGCTGATATGAACATTTTAGCTACTACTGCTATGCCAGCTATGGGCCCGTCTTCTCAGGTCCTGCCTCAGCACAACAGAGATTCAGGCACTGGTGATGATGTCAGGCCAACAGACTTCATCAGGCAAGACAGTATGAATATCTGATCATTAACTTATGGAATTATTAAAAATCAAATTCTGTGATGACAGCATACTTTATCATGTCTGCCATGTCTGTCCAGGAATTTATGACACAAAAAAGTTCCACTACTTACATATGTAAAGATGTAATTATTAAATTGTTTCATTATATAATCTGTGAACCCTGAAGTTTGGTGCCACCTTGTGTGAATCAAGTGTGACAGACCATCTAACTATTTGGTTATTTCATTCTTCAAATCTGTCTTTTTCTAGTCCAGGAAGAGTGGAGTCTGGACCCACCTTGGTGGTGTTAATTGTCTCTTGGGATTTCATTATTTATTTATTTAAATCAATGTTCATATCATTTTGTTAACTCTCTATGGGTGAATTATGAGAAATTATCTCATTATTCATTCACTTATTTTTTTAAGTCTATGATTACAAACTCAATGACCTCTTCAGTTCTGAGCAATCTTGTAGGAGTCACGTATAAAACACCATCCCCTTGTTGAATTTTTATTCATTTAATTATGAAAATCTATCATTATGTATTCAGTGATCACTGTAGTTTTGAGCCTCCTTATGGGAGTCAATCATGCCAGACCATCACATCATCTAATACACTTACTTACTGAACTGTAAAATAAGAAAAGAAATAAAAATTCATCATTTATTTAACGTATTTGAAATAAAGATGATGTTATGGACCATACGTCCCTTTTGGAGTCAGATGTTGGGGGGCTTGATGATGTAACATCATCTGATTACTTGATTATGTAGCTATTTAAATAGATTATTACATCAGCCATAGATTTACTACTTTGGTGCCATCTTGTCACTGTTATTATAAACACCCACTGATTCTAATTGTCAATTTATTCCAGGAAGAGGTCAGTCTGACTCCTCCATGTGAAATTTAAGTATGCACCACCATGTCATTATTCAATAATTTTTCAATATATAATAATTGTTTAAATCGAAGAAGATGTGGTCCTTCACGACTGAGGTCTGGTCATTTCTCCCTGCGATTTAATCGTGTGGCATTATTTACTTATCTATGTATTACTCCCATGACAGTCACTGGAGTTTGGTTCCGTCTTAAGAAAGTTAAGTGTGCAGAAGTATCCAATGATTTACTGATTTGATTATATAAATATATATATATATATATATATATATATATATATATATATATAATGATGGCGCCAACAATTATAGGTTGGGCTGCTGTGCGATTGACACAGCAGGAGATTGGTCCCAGAAGCAGTGCCCAGAGAATGAGGGACACTGGGATATCCAGTGATTACTGATTACATAATAGATTTTTAATGTTCGAGTGATTAAACGATTTAAAAAACTTTATTGTTTCGCATCAACAGTTTCTGAGAGGTTGCAACAAAACTGACCCAAGAAGGACACACTCAACTCCAGTTTAAAAAAATTGAGTAACTTAATAATCTCATGATCAGAGAATCTTATCTAATGTACTCTGTTCGGCTGAAAACATGACACACCACCAACACTAACTAACTCTAAATATCCATATCATAAAGTGGGGTACAGACCTTAAGAGAGAATTATCAATTGAGGAATCAAAAATGACTGAAAGAAACATAAGACAGTGATCAAAATCCTTAGTCATCAGCCAAATGTAAATCAAAACAACTCTGAAAAACCATGCGAACAAGCTGTTCTAAAGGAAGGAGAATGAAGAGAAGTTCATTTTCTTTTCAGTAAACAGAAAAGGATTATGGTAGAGGCGATTAATGGTACTGTTTCCACCCAGGAAATGAGAAAATTGAAGCATAGAACATAGGTTTAAATACTCATCAATGTACTTGAATGGCAGAATGATGCTTTCGTTTTCATGCTTATGTCACTATAGGCATGTTGTGAGCTTGAGAGTCTGGTAAATATGTATAACTCAAAAGAGGAGCCCTGCTTTGTTTTTGTGAGGAAATCAGTGAGGCTGTAAGGTTAGTCCATTGGTGGGTATGTAACTTTAGCACGTGGGAGGGGCACTAGAATGGGACAGAATATTGGATCATAAATGTTGCCTGGCAACCCTGCTTGCCTCCTGGTATCATGGGCCAAGAACCAGAGAGCAGCTTCGATAAACTGTGGGACATGACAATCTCCCAAGGTAACTATCTCCTAAAACTTTTGATTACAGCATTTGATTCCCCTAAGCAAGTCAAAGAATAATGTCTGGAAATTGGCCTACAGCTATTACTGGTTACCCAATTTAAGATTACCTAATATCAGAGAACATAGTTGGTGGAGAAACAGTTCAAAGTCTCGTGTTTATGAAAGCTCTCTCTCCTAAGAAGTAAAACTATGGATTATAAGACAATAAGACTCACAATTATTCATCAGAAGTTGAGTTTTCCGTTGTTAAATTCTTTCAGGAAGGTGATAATCCATTTGTTAGAGTAGACTTAGTGATTATTGGAATGCAGTTCATCTCCCCTGAGGCAGCTGTCCCACATCAAATATGGGGTATCTTCTAAAACCCTGCATGCACAATGACATTTCAGCATTTACACGTTTTACTTCTCAAGTCTGCGATTAAATAAGTGATGAACCGGAGAGTTTCACACAGTCTTGTGGGAGGCAGGTGAGAGACAACTTGTGTCGAGTATGGCAGACCATATCCTTTTCTGATCATGTTATTATTTAGTTATTAAAATAGGACATTAGATAATCCATGATCAGTGGATTATTGTTCCACGATGTGGGAGTCACATATTTTAGACCATCTAAATATTAATTATATAATTAAGTTAATTAAGTAATTAAATTAATGATGACAAGCATTGTTCATGAGTCTGGTTTGGAGCCACCTTATGAAAGTGGATGATGTTACATCAACTCTTTATTTGATTATTTGTAATTAGTTGTATAATTATGTAAACCAATAACCCTCTATTCCATGAAGAGTCCTGTGAAGCTCCCTTTTGGGAGTTAATATGCAATGTCATCACATTTTATGATTAATATTTTCAGTTGATGATGATGACATCCTTCATGATTGGAGTCTGTACATGCTTCCCTGCCAGTTAAATGCTACCTCACCTCTCTATTGTGATGGTTAGCTGTTACTGACTTATTTAATTGTTTAAATTAATTGAACGGCAGACAGTGGCATCAGCGATTATGATTAGGGTGAAAATGCTTATCAGGGACCAGGTTGGGAAGGTTGTAGAAATGGAAACGGCAGTTTCTGAATGATCAATGAATCACCCAGATACACGTGTTGCTGGATGATTGAGTTCAGAAGATTCCATGGTGCCCTCCGAGAAATACAAGGACTTCACCGAAGCAGGCACGGTTTTCTGGGTGTTTGCTCCCTGCTCTTCCTCCACATCTTCACCTTGGTGGTGATCATTTAATTAATGTATTTAAAATAAAGGTAATGTTATGGACCATAAGTGCCTTTTGGAGTCAGATTTTGGGAGTTGATGTTGCAACATCATCTCATTACTTCATCATTTAGCTATGTAAATAAATCATTTCATCTTCGATAGGTTTAAGACTTTGGTGCCACCTCGTAAGTGTTAATATAAAATGCCAACTAATTGATTGTCTTTTTAAATTTTTAAATACATCATTATTCCAGGAAGAGATCGGTCTGACTACCATGTGGGATTTAAGTATGCACCACCATGTCATTATTCAATAATTTTTCATTATATATTAATTATTTAAATCGATGAAGATGTTGTTCTTTATGACTGGAGTCTAGCCCTTCCTCCCTGGGAGTTAATCACATGGCATTATTTACTTTTCTAAGTACTACTTCCTTGAAAATCACTGAAGTTTCATTCCATCATATGAAAGTTAAGTATGCAAGTCTATCCAATTATTAACTTATTTGATTGCATAAGTAATGATGGTGTCATCTGTCATTTGAGTGCTGTGTGATTGACACAGCAGGAGACCGGTACCAGAAGCAGTGCCCAGAGAATGAAGGACACTGCATTATCCAGTGATAACTGATTATGTAATCATAGATTTTAAACAATAGAATGATTACACGATTTAAAATAACTGTGCTGGTTCGCATCATCCGTTTCTGAGAGCTTGCTACAGAACTGTCCCATGAAGGACACAGTCACCACCGATTTTAGAAATGGAATAATTGAATAATCTCCTGATCAGGGAATCTCATCAAATGAACTCTGTCTGGCTGATAACATGACACACCATCAACAATAAATAACTCTAAATAACCATATTAGAAAGCATGGTACAGGACTTAATAGAGAACTATCAATTGAGGAATCCAAAATGACTGAAATAAACATAATACAGGGCTCCAAATCCTTAGTCATCAGCCAAATGCAAATGCAAACAACTCTGGGAAAAGATGGGATCAAGCTCCTCTAAAGTTAAGAGACTGAAGAGGAGTTTATTTTCAATAAAGCGAAAAGTATCATGTTAGATGTGATTAATTTTATTGTTTCCATCGAGAAATGAGAAAATTGAAGCATAGAAAACAGGTCTAAAATACTCATAAACGTACTTGAATGGCATAATGATGCTTTTGTTTTCATGCTTTTGTCACTATAGTCATGTGGTAGCTTGAGAGACTGGTAAATATGTAGAACTCAAAAGAAAGAGCCCTGCTTTGTTTTTGTGAGAAAATCAGTGAGGCTGTAAGGTTAGTTCATCGGTGGGTAGACTACTTTTAGCATGTTGGAGGGGCACTAGAATGTGACAAAATGTTGGTTCATTAATGTTGCCTGGCAACCCTGCTTGCATTCTGTATCCTGATATCATGGGCCAAGGGCCAGAGAGCATCATCAAGAAAGTGTTATCATGGGACATTACAGTGTCCCAAGATAAAGATCTCCTAAACTATTTATGACAGCATTTGATTTGCCTACAGCAAATCTCTGGAAGTTTGCCTACAGCTTTTACTGGTTACCAAATTCAAGATTACCTAATTATCAGAGAACATAGTCTGTGGATAAACAGTTCCAAGGCTTCTGTTTATTGATGATCTCTCTCCTAAGAAGTACAACTATGGAACAAAAGATAATAAGACTCACAATTATTCATGAAAAGGTGAGTTTTTCATTGTTTACTTCCTTCAGGAAGGTGATAATCCATTTATTAGATTAGAATTAGTGATTATTGTATTTCAGTCGATCTCTTTTGAGGCAGCTGTCCAACATTAAATATGTGCTATCTTCTAAAAACCCTGCATACAAAATGACATTTCAGCATTTAAACATTTTATTACTCAACTCTGAGATTAAATAAGGGATGAACCTGGGAGTTTCACACAATCATATGGGATTCAAGTGAGAGCCAATTGTGTTGAGTATGGCAGACCATTTCATCCTCTAATTATGTTGTTATTTGATTATTAAAATAGGACATTAGATAATCAATGATCAGTGCATTGTGATTCCACGATATGGCAGGCAATTATTATAGACCATCTAATTATGAATTACATAGCTAAAATATTTAAATTAATCACAACAGCATGGTTCTCGAGTCTGGTTTGGAGCCACCTTAGGGAACTGGATGATGCTACATGAACTCATTATTTGATTATTTAAATATATAAAACAATGTTCATATCATCCATGACACCTGGAATTTGGAGCCAGAGATCATCTAATTACAGAATTAAAGTATATAAATTGAAAATTTGTGTTAATACCCCAGATAATGTAAATATCTCTATAGTTATGTAAACCAAAAATCCTCCATTAACTTCACAAAAGCTCCCTCTTGTGGAGTTAATGTGCAATATCATCACATTTTAGGATTTATTGTTACAGTTGATGATGTTGGCATTCTTCATGACTACAGTCTGGCCATGCTTCCCTGCCAGTTAAGTGCTACATCACCACTTTATTGAGACAGTTAGCTATTACTGACTTATTAATTCTTTCAATTATTTAAATGACAGTCATTGCCATCATTGATTACCATTAGGATGCAAATATCTGTCAGGGACAAGGTTAGGAAAGTTGTAGACATGGGCAGAGCATTTTCTGAATGATCTATGCATCTCACAGGGGACTAGGGATACTAAATGATTGAGTCCAGAAGATTGCATGGTGCCCTCTGAGAAATACCAGGACTTCACCAAGGCTGGCATGGTGTACTGGGTGTTGACTACCTGCTCTTCCTACACATCTTCATTCATATCAGTTGTGATCTATCATGATAAGAATTAGTGGCACAAGGAGATCGGCACCATCACCGAGACCTCGCGAAAGGATGACGACCCAGAACCCGGAATGGGCCAATTACCTCAGTTCCTACAGCAACACAATAGAGATTCAGGCACTGGTGAGTATACCAGGCAAACAGAATTCACCAGGCAAGACAGTATGATTATCTGAAGATTAACTTATGGAATTTTAAAATTCCCTGACTACACCATACTTTTTCATATCTGGCCAGTCTTCCCATGAATTGATGATACAAAAAAGGTCAACGACTTACTACTTTAAAGATGTAATTATTAAATTGTTTCATTATATAATCTGTGAACTCTGAAGTTTGGTGCCACCTTGTGTGACTCAAGCGTGACAGATGATCAAACTATATGATTATTTCACTATTCAAATCTGTCTTTTTCTTCTCCAGGAAGAGTGGAGTCTGGATCCATCATGTTGGTGTTAAATTGTCTCTTGTGATTTCATTATTTATTGATGTATTTAAATCAATGTTGATATCATTTTGTTATCTCTCCAGGGGTGAATTATGAGAAATTATGTCTTTATTCATTCATTTTTTTATTCAAATCTATGATTAAGAACTCAATGTCTTTTCAGTATTGAGCAATCTTTTAGGCTTTATGAATAAAACACTATCCACTTGTTTAGTATTTACTCATTTGATTATGAAAATCTGTCAGCATGTATTCAGTGATCACTGGAGTTTTGAGGTTCCTCATGGAGTCCATCTTGCCAGACCATCACGTTATCTAATACTATAATTACTCATTTATCTGAGGAAATAGGAAATTAAATATTAATTCATCATTTAATTAACGTATTTAATTACAGGTAATGTTCTAGACCGTAAGTCCCTTTTGGACTTTGGATCTCTTCAGTTTTGATCAATATTGTAGGAGTCACCTACAAAACACCATCCACTTGTTTAATTTTTATTCATTTAATTATGAAGATCTGTCATTTTTTATTCAGTGATCACTAGAGTTTTGAATCACTTTGTGGGAGTCAGTCATGCCAGACCATCACATCATCAAATACTACACTTACTTATTTAACTGTAAAATAGGGAAAATAAATAATAATTCATCATTTAGTTAACGTGTTTAAGGTAAAGATGATGTTATGGACCATAAGTCCCTTCTGGAGTCAGATTTGGGAGTTGATGATGTAACACCATTTCATTTCTTGATTATTTAGCTATTTCAATAGATCCTTTCATCAGCCATAGTTTTACGAATTTGGTGCCATCATGTCAGAGTCAATATAAAATGTCTACTAATTAATTATCAATTTAATTTTTAAATAAATCATGATTCCAGCAAGAAATCAGTCTGACTTCTCCATGTGGGATTTAAGTATGCACCACCATGTCATTATTCAATTATTCTTCATTATATCTTAATTATTTAAATCTATGACTATTTCCTTTTCATGCTTATATAACTATAGGTTTGTTGTAGCTTGAGAGACTGGTAAATATGTATAACTCAAAAAAGAGCCCTGCATCGTTTTTGCGAGAAAATCAGTGAGGCTATAAATTTAGTCCATCATTGGGTATGCTAATTTTAGCATGTGGGAGGTGAACTAGAAAGTGACAGAATGTTGGATCATAAAGATTGCCTGGCAACAATGCTTGCATTCTGTATCCTGGTATCATGGGCCAAATACCAGAGAGCAGCTTCGATAAAGTGTTATCATTGGACATGAAAAGCTTCCAAGATAACTATCTCCTAAAACGTTTAATGCCAGCAACTCATTACCCTAAACAAGTCATAGCCAAATCTCTGGAAGCTTGCCTACAGCTATTACTGGTTACCCAATTCAAGATTACCTGATATCGGAGAATATAATCTGTGGAAAAACTGGTCAAAGACTTCTGTATATGAATGTTCTCTCTCCTAAGAAGTAACTATGGTTTAAAAGATAATGAGACTCACAATTATTCATCAAAAGTTGCGTTTTCCATTGTTAACTTCCTTCAAGAAGGCAAAAATCCATTTGTAAGTGTAGGCTTAGGGATCGTTAAAGATCTATTATTATGTGATCAATAATCAATTAATATACCAGTGTCTGTCATTCTCTGAGCACTGCTTTTGATACCAATCTCCTATATGTGTCAATCACACAGCAGCCAAACTCATAATGGATGGTACCTGCATTATATACGTAATCAAATATGTAAATAATTTGAAAGTCATGCATACTCAACTTTCATAGGATGGAACCAAACTCCAGTGATTTTCCAGGAGTAATACTTAGATAATTAAATATGCCACACATTTAACACCCAGGGAGGAATGGACAGACTCCAGTAATGAAGGACAACATTTTCATCGATTTTAATAATTAATATAAAATGAAAAATAATTGAATGATGACATGGTAGTGCATAATTAAATCCCACATGGAGAAGTCAGACCGTTCTCTTCCTGGAATAATTATGTATATAAAAACTTAAATTGCTAATTAATTAGTTGGAGTTTTATATTAACTCTGACAAGATGGCACCAACCTCGTAAAACTATTTCTGATGCAATGGTCTATTTAAATAGCTAAATAGTCAAGTACTGAGATGATGTCACATCATCAACTCCAAAAATCTGACTCCAAACTATCTTATGGTCCAAAACATCACCTTTATTTTAAATATGTTAATTAAATGATGAATTAAGATTTAATTTCCTAATTTCACAGTTAAGTAAGTTTAGTATTACATGTTGTGATGGTCTGGCATGATTGACTCCCATAAGGAGCCCCAAATCTCATGTGATCCCTGAATAAATAATGACAGATTTTAATAATTAAATGTAAAAATTAAACAAGTGGATGTTTTATATGTGACTTCTACAAGATTGCTCAAACCTGAAGAGATCATTGAGTTTTTAACCATAGATTTGAACAAAAAAAATAAATGAATGAGATAATTCCTCGTAATTCAGTCCTAGAGAGATAACAAATGATATCCCCATTTATTAAATAAATAAATAATGAAATCACAAGAGACAATTTAGACCAACAAGGTGGTTCCAGACTCCACTCTTCCTGGAGTAGTAAAAGACAGATTTGAATAATGAAATAATCAGATAGTTAAATCATCTGTCACAATTGAGTCACACACGGTGGCACCAAACTTCAGGGTACACAGATTATATAATGAAACAATTTAATAATAACAATTTTAAATATGTAAGTAGTTGAACTTTTTGTATCATCAATTCCAGGGCAGACATGGGAGACATGATAAACTATGCTGTCATCATGGATTTTTAGAATTCCATCAGTTAATAATCAGATAACCATACTGTCTTGCCTGGTGAACACTGTCAGCCTGACATCATCCCCAGTGCCTGAATCTCTGTTGGGGTGTGGCAGTACCTGAGATGATGGGCCTATACCTGGCATAGCAGTAGTTGCTAAAATGTTGCTATCAGATATAAAGATGGCTGCAGGAAAGGCATCACCCGCAGAGCTGAGAGAGAGATGTTCTTTCATGTTCTGAGTCGTCATCCTTTTGCCAGGTCTTGGTGATGGTGCCGACCTCCTAGTGCCACTCCTTCTTCTCATGGTAGATCTCAACCGATGTGAAGATGTGGAGGAAGAGTAGGTAGTCAACACCCAGGCCACCGTCCCGGCCTTGGTGAAGTCCTTGTACTTCTCAGAGGGCACCGTGCAACCTTCTGGACTCAATCATCCAGCATCCTTAGTAATCTGGGTGATGCATAGATCATTCAGAACTTGCTATTTCCATGTCTACAATCTTCCTAACCATGTCCCTGACAGATATTTGCACCCAAATGATAATTGATGATGTCATTGTCCATCGTTTAAATAATTTAAATAATTAAATAATTAAATAACTGTCACAATAAAGAGGTGATGTAGCATTTTACTGGCAGGGAAGAATGGCCAGTCTCCAGTCATGAAGGACATAATCATCATCAGTTGAAACAATGAATCATAAAATGTGATGATATTGCACATTAACAGCCCAAGAGGGAGATTTACAGGACTCTTTATGGAATAGTGGAGTAATGGTTTGCTTAATTATACAAATATTTACATTATCTTGGGTATTAACATGAATTGGCAATTAAAATACTTTTATTATGTAATTAGATGATCTGTGGCACTTGACCCCACAAGGTAGGATGAAATTCCAGGTGTCATGGATGATATAATCATTGTTTTTTATAACTAAATAGTCAAATAATGGATGTCACATAATCCACTTCCCTAAGGTGGCTACAAACCAGACTTGTAAACAATGCTGTCATCATTTATTTAAATAATTTAATCACATAATTAATATTTAGATTGTCTAAAATACTTGAGTCCCACATTGTTGAACAATAATCCACTGATCATTGATTATCTAATGTCCTATTTTAATAATTAAATAATACCATAATCAGATGATGAAATGGTCTGCCATAGTCGACACAACTTGTCTCTCACTTGAGTCCCAAAAGATTGCGTGAAACTCCCTGCTTGATCCCTTAGTTCTTCACAGAGTTGAATAATAAAATGCTGAAACTACATTGTGTATGCAAGGTTTTAGGTGTCTCATTTTTAATGTTGGACTGCTGCCACAAAAGAGATGAACTGCAATCCAAATATCCCTCAGTCTACTCTAACAAATGGATTATCACCTTCCTGAAGAAAGTTAACAATGGAAAACTCACCTTTTGATGAATAATTGTGAGTCTTATTGTCTTTTAATCCGTAGTTGTACTTCTTAGGAGAGATAGCATTCATAGGCAGAAGTCTTTGAACTGTTTCTCCACAAACTATAAAATCTTATATTGGGTAGGCAAACTTCCAGAGATTTGGCTATGACTTGGTTAGGGGAAACAAATGCTCTCATTACAAATTTTAGGAGATAGTTATCTTGGGAGAATGTAATCTCCCATAATAACACCTAAAATATCTCCATCTAATATGGTATCTCTTTTGTTGTTCTCTCTTCTTTCCAAAACTCAGTCTTCTTGATGTCTCTTATTCTCCTCTCCCATCTTCTTCTCCTCTTTCTCCTAACTCTTCTCCTTTTAGCCCATGCTCCCAAATTTCTCTGCAGACCTTGTTCCTTTCCACTACTCTGAGGAGGCAATGATAGGCCTTTTTTTGGGTGAAGTCTGAACTGAGGTGAATCCAGTGGAATGTCCCCATTTACACCCTAGTGCAGTGCTTTTAATGGTGCTACCTAACACTGGCAGGACTGGAACCAGCATCTCTCCACATGCAGCTCAATGTTAATGCTGAGGCTTTACACAAAGTGATGCTCTACAGAATGGCACCTAAGGGGAACTTGTAAACCACACCTCCTCCTAAAAGCAATCCCACCAACTCCTGAATCCTTCCTCCCCATATCATTCCTGGCAAGAAGGAAGAAGCCTTACTTAAAACAACCCTGGCATACCCACAGAGTCTAGATTGTTGCATGGAAACCCTACTGGCTTCTGTATCTATACAAAGAGTTTAAAATATTTGGTAGCCCTGATCCAAACACTGCCCTCAAGTTCTTTGCATTTTCTGCTCATTTAGTCCTGTTACTCAGCCAATCAGAGCTTCAAACATAGCCACCAGTAATAGGGGAGGGTTCTCCCCCAGCTTTATATACAGTGCCTTTGGTACAGAGCATAAAAACAGAAGGTGGAGAAGCTTGGGTTGATGTCTCTTTTACTCCCATTATCTCTCTTTCATCTCCCTCTCTCTCATGATCTCTCTCTCTCTTGGGTTGCAGATTACATTTGTGATCTGTGAAACATTTGTCACTTACCTTGTGTCTAGTGAACTTATTAAGACCCAGTTCAACAAAAATCCATTTTGTTTGTTGAAAATAAAGTTTGAAGGCTAAAATCTCCATCAAAATGTTTGCATGATTTTGATTTTCTCTTTCATGAGTTCTTCCCTATCACTTCATATCAAGATGATAGACAAAGGATGTCTGATATGTTCAGGGTTAGAGATGCGGACAAGAAAATATATGGAAAGTTCATTGCCAGGACCTATGTCAGGATTATGAGAACATTCTGTATTTCCTGCTTCAAGAATAACTCAAGGGTCTAACATTCTTGGGAACAAGTGTGATCAGACACAAAATCCATGCACTGGCATCACATAATTGACATTAAACGAACCCTTTAACGAAACATGTTTTCACCTGTGAATATTTAATATTGTGAGTTTCCTACAATATGAATTGCTTTATGGTATGCAAAGGAAATGTGTAGGATTGGAATTAAGGACATCAATCATTTCAATGAGGTTTTCTATGTTGTTAAAGTAATGAGTGTGTTGGGAGCCGGCCTTGAATCACATAACCTTGCAGAATTACTTACACCTTAAAACGTTAATTGAGCCTTATCTTGCTAAAACAGAAAACTCCTTAGCAAATTGTCTGTTCCACTCACCGCAGGAACTGAGATGCATCATACACCAGGAACTGAGAAAAGCAGATGTTCATGGTCTGATGTTTATGGCCTGGGACAACCAGAGCCCCAGAGTCGGTACAGTTACCCTCCCCAATTGCTCCCCACTTTGCTTTAAAAAATCCTCTTTTTGCCTAATAAACTTAGAGGCCTTGACAAGCATTGCTTGGTCTTGTTCCTTCTTTCTCTCCCATTATTTTCAGGTTCTAGCCCACCTCAACCCACAAATAACTAGGCCCTGCTGGTGGGAGCAATTGATGCTCAACATCCTGCTTGATGGAGGGCTTTTACAAAAAGGAGTCCCCCAACCCTGTAGAAAGTCGGTAGTGGGCACAGAGAAGAGTGCAGGACCTGCAGACCTGCGAGCTGCAACAAGGCTATTTGGAATCCGTCCTCAATGCTCATGATCACGCTGATTTCTGGTGAGTTCCCACTCATTCTGTTCAGTAATAATAGTTCAATATTTGTCCAAGGGAGTGAAGTTCATTAGGGACTTCAAGGCTTCCTTTCGAGAAACAGGAATTAGACTTTCATATAAAGAGTTAGCAAGTTTCTTTGCTTTTGTTTCTAAAAATTGTCCTTAGGTTATTCTTTAAGGACCAGATATTCACCCCCTGATATGGCAAAATGTGGGTGAGTATCTTAATAGACTACTTAAGGAGGCTCTAAACATTAGGGACTACTGCTGTGGCTAACACCCAGCCAGGTGTATGGAAAAATTGATACAGCCTGTCAGAAACTGCTGAATTTATTGAAATTTGTTCAGATTTTGAATGCTCATAATTTAAGGGTTATCTATAGCAGCCATATTATAAGTGGTCTCAATTAAGGATGTTTTATTTCAACAAAATAATCTTGTTCTAAAGAAATGGAGAGCTGAAAAATGTATGTATGCTATCTATGTATGGTATGACCACACATGTGGGATTCTGAAGTGTGATTGTGAATATGTGAATGTGTGAATCCCAACAAGAGGTACTACTTGAATTGCTTGGGTTATACAAAAAACAAACAAACAAAAACAAAAAACAAACAAACAAACAAACAAAAAACAGTACACAGAGAGAGAGAGATATCAGGTCATATCTTAATTTAATGGGTTGGAGATCTGCATCTCCCATAACCGTCTTGCAGAGTGAAACAATAGGAAATGGTCAAAGCCAGAATGGCCTGAGAGCCAGAACAATCTGTATGGATGTCAGAAGAGTTTAACAGAGGAGAGAATAAAGAAATCTTCCTAAATTTTGGTGGTTAAAAAAGAAATTGAAAGAATGGAGTTTGATATAAGATTTGAGAAAAGCTATTAAAAGGAGGCCTCTGGAAACTGCAGGCTCTGTTAGGCCCCACCTGGAGATGTGTCAGTGAAAATGCAAATGAGACCTTGTCAGCTATTGAGAAAAAGCCTCTGGGAACTGTGGACCCTGTAGCCCCACCCCACCCCACCCCACCCCCTGCACCTAGAAAGGTGTCAGTGAAAATGCAAATGAGACCAGGTCAGCTAATGAAAGCTTTATAGGTCAAACTAGAAAGTTTTCAAAAGTATTTGGGACTTATGTTACATCCTAAAGAAATTAGGCCTCAAAGATTAGAAATTAGAAAAGATAGCTTATAATCATTGAATGATTTTTAGAAGTTATTTAGGAAATATTGTAATGGTTGCATCCTTTTTTAAGAAGCACCTACTGGTGATTTGAAACCTTAAAGCAATATCCTGAAAGGAGATAGTGGTCCCAATTCACCAAGACAGCTAACAGAAGAGAGTAGACAAGTTCTCTTACAATTGGAGAATGCAATCCAGCATCAGCAGATATGCTGTATTGACTATGCAAGACCATGGGAGGCTTATGTCCTTCCCACACAGCACAGTCAGAATTCTTTCTGTCTTATGGCAAAGGCGACTATTGTTATGGTGGCATTTACCTGTTTCCTCAGTTAAAGTGTTAAATCCTTATTTTAAAGCAGTAGCTTGTATGGTACAAAATGCTGTATTTAGACTAAGAGATATTTTGCCAGATAACTAAGCATAATACATGTTCCCTATACCAAATATTAAGTTAATAGTTATTTCTAAATCGTTACAACCAGCAATTAACAGGCAAAGAATGTTTACTTAGATGGTGAGTAGTTACCTCCCCTTTTCTGAGAGTGGGCTCAGGGGCCAGCCCTGGCACTCCTGATTTAAGGATTTAATTTTCTTTTATCATTAGAAGTTTTCTTTCTCTGTATATATTTAGGGCCTAAGTTTTCAAGCTTTTATTATTTATAATTTTTGGTCCATCAGGTTTGCTCAGTTTTTGGAAAAATTTGATAATCAGTTCATAGACATTACAATTTGTACTAATACATCCTTTTGTATTCAGTAAAATTGTAAAGAGTAATCCTATTTAAAAAAAATGCTATGTTAGTTTCTCCTGATGGTTGTTCTAATGGAAAAGCAGCTTATGTTATTTATTGATGGGAATAGAATATGTAGTACAGACAGATCCAGCTTAAGCTCAGATAGTTGAGTTACAAGCTATTGCAATCTTTTTTTCAGCTTCTAATGAAAGATTCATCTAACTTATATACTGATAGTCATTATATTTTCAGAGCTCTTCAAGTTATAGAGACTGTTCCATACATTGAAAGTAATAATCAGGTTAAATTACTGTTTTTAGCATAGTGTCATTCATCAAATAAAGGCATATTGCTTTGTGGGTCATAAAAGAGATCATTCAAACCTTCCCGTTCTACTGGTAAAAGTAATGAGTCAGATGACAGTCCCTTATCTCAGGTAGAATTAGCTCAGCAGTCACATAGCTTTCATCATCAAAATAGTAATAGTATAAGGAAACAGTTTGGTTTAAGTAGAAAGATGCTGAAGGCCATTCAGGTTACTTCCAGCCCTATATCCTGCCTGTACTCTCCCCTGAATTGTGAGGATGGGGCCTCTTGCAAGAGATGGGAGTTGTCCTTATTACCCAAACCCTCACCCAAGGCACTCTGCCAAGAGACAAAGCTCTCCAAATGATATGTAAAATGGGCTGGGACAAACGACAAGGGACAGGTAAGCTGGAGCAAGGAAAAGTTCTCTCTGTGGCCACACTCCCATTAGACACTCAAGGTGATAGAAAAGGATTTAGCCATTTTAAGGAGGGTTGCTCTTGCACTGCCAGACCCCATTCCCATTGCATGGATTTCTGACATCCAATGTGGATGGAACAATGACTCTGAACCGCAGAAAAACTTCTTGTGGCTTCCCATCTAGTTAAAGAACTACTCGAGGCAAGACATGTGATCCCCTCCACCTCTCCCTGAAATTCCCCTATATTTGTGATTGAAAAGGCTTCAGGAACATGCATGTGATGTGTGCCCACAATATTTACCAGTAACTAATACAGGAGTAAATCCTCAGCCCTGCTTCCTAATCATTTATGCCAAATGGATGTTATTCATATTGCAAAATTTGGCAGATTAAATTATATTCATGTGACAGTCGATACATATTCAGGTTTCTTAATGGCCACCGTACAAACTGGAGAAGCCATTAAGCATGTGATAAGTCACTGTTTAAAATGTTTTGCTTACATGGGAGTTCCAAAAAATTATAAAGACAGACAATGGTCCTGGATATACTGGTAAAGCATTTCAACATTTTGTGCCCAATAAAAAATTAAACATATAACGCACTCCTTATAATACTCAAGAACAAAGAATTGTGCAGTATCCTAATAGCTCCTTAAAAATGCTACTTACTAGGAAAAGGGATTCATGTCCCAAGTCTCCACATGATACATTAAATCATGCACTCTTCATTTTAAATTTTCTAATGTGGATACCTATGAGCAATCTGTGGCAGACAAATTCTGATATGATGGAACTCAAGAGACATTTACTGAAGTCAAATGGAAAGATCCATGCACAAGACTATGGAAAGAACCCAACCCTGTCATAATATGGGGTTGAGAGGGGTCAAGGTCATGTTTGTGTTTTCTGGCAGGAAGAAAATGAGGCCCAGTAACTGCCAGTCTATTTGGTGAGATGCATGGAACAGAGGAAAACTGGCCCTTAGACCTTGAAGCATAAATACCTCTCTCTCTCTCTCTCTCTCTCTCTCTCTCTCTCTCTCTCTCTCTCTCTCTCTCTCTAGAACAGAAATTCTCTAGAACAGACAAGGCTTAAACCTATTGTATTTACAACAAGGAGGAATTTGTGCAGCACTCAAGGAGGAATGTTGCTTTTATGCTTGTAAGATTGGCTTAGTGGAAGACAGCTTAGATAGAGTACAGAAAAGTCTTGAGGGATGTAAATGACAGTGGGAACAGGCCGAGTCCTGGTATAAATTTGGTTTTCCACCTTCCCTTGTCTTTCTACCTTGCTTCCTTCTTTCCTGGGACAATTTGTGGGATTATTGATGACTTTTGGGCCCAGGGCATTCCAAAATTACCTTGATTGATCAAAACTCAAATTGTTTCCATGATTGAAAAACCTATTTCTTTACACTACCATCAGCTTTTGGAAAAGGATAAGAGCTGCTCTGAGGAACTTGTTTAGGATGGTGACAATGACAGTTCTGATCCCCCTAGACAATGACTTGATTTCACAGAACTCAAACAGCAGCGGACATGGTTCCCTCAAATATGGAGATTTCAATGACAGGAATATCATTGTGTTACAAATCGGATGCAGGCCCTCCTATTTGGCTGTATGTCCCTCAATGACATGAGTATCAAAGGACCCTATCTCAGGAGCCCATTCCTCTTGCCTGAGTTTCTTGCCTGATTTTTGACCATGTACTTGAGTGATGAAGGCAGATGCACCCTATGTAGCCTAAGTCAGAGGTCCTACCCATTCATCTCATAGTAACAAGCCCATCCCCAGTGTCCCGATTGTGGGAGCCAACCACATAGCCTAAGACAGACCCTCTAGAAAAAATAACAAAATAGGGGGAGATGTTGGGCGCTGCACTTGAGTCACAGCCAGCATTGAGTCACATCGTGTTTTAAAATTACTTATATCTTAAAACTCTAATGGAGCCTTATCTTGGTAAAACAGAAAATTGCTTAACAAGCAGTCTGTTCCACTCACCCCAGGAACTGAGATGAACCAGACTCCAGGAACTGAGATAAGCAGACGTTTATGGTCTGATATTTATAACCTGGGACGATTACCAGAGCCCCAGATTCGGAACAGTTACCCCTTCTACAATACCTCCCGGCTTTGCTTTAAAAACTCCTCTTTGTTGAGTTAACGGGCACCCAGACTGATACCTGGGAAGCCAGTATGGGACTGACTCAGGCCCCCCTGAATATGGGTCTCAACCAGAAAGACTGAGCAGTCTGAGGGACCTCAGACAGTGGAACTAGGATGTATCCCTGGTGCACAAAAGGACCTTGGGAACACATCCCCCATGAAGGGATAACTGCCTTAACCTAGAGACAAGAGAGAAGCCCTAGTCCCTACTTCAAATGACCTGTCAGATCTACATGATCCCAATTGGATGGCATTTCCCTACATATGGAATTGGAGTGCTGCTTAGGGTTGATGTGAGAAGGCAGAGAGGGTAAAAGAGAGAGAGGGTACGAGGGAGGGAGAGGGAACTGGGATCGACATGTAAAACAATAAATTAAAAAACAAAGTCTTTGACTCCAAAATTTAAGTTCAAGGACAAGTTACTGGGGAAAAGGATTTCTATTTTTATTTCCACAGAAAATGAAAAGCTGTGGAGTCCTTCCAGACTAATGTGGTTTGTTCAAGCCAGACCGCCAGAAACAGAGTACCTGGTGATTCTACATTCAAAACAGCTGGACAAAACAGCCTTGCAGACTACAGCCAGGATTTCTGCATCATCTTAGAATCCCCCATTACACCGCTCCTTACCAGCAGGAACTAGTTTGGAAAGAACGACGCCCAAATTCCAAAATATTGTCTATAAAAGTGTGTTTTCTTTTAAATGGACTTGGTTACAAAAAAAATTTAAAGTTAGACCTTGAAAAACATGGCCTGGTCTCATTCCTTCTTTCTCTCCCATTATTTTCAGGTTCTATCCCACCTTGATCCACAAATAACTATGTCCTGCTGGTTGGGGCAAGAGCTGTTAGCATTAGACAGCAAAAATGTTTAAACTATTTTTGTTTTAACTCTATTCTTGAAATAAAACTTAGGTTTATAACAGGAATCCCAGATAGAACTTCTTTTTAACAGGTACATATACTTTTCTTGAGAGAAATAAATGGAATTTTAAACAACCTAGTATGGTAAAATTTTTAACTCAAATTACTAATTTTAAATTTAGTATTTGTAGATATGAGAGCCCACAGCAGTTTACATCTTCCTCTGATCCTTCTTTGACTTTTCTTTGAACCTCTCTATCTACATTACCTTTATTCTCTTTCTTTGATTTTTTTCAGACACCCCTATCATAGAGAAATCTCTCCTTTTCTCTTTTCCTTTTTTCTTATCAGTGACTCTTATTCAGAGGTGCTGAAGTGAACATCTTGTTTATTTATTTAAATCCTGACTGTATCTTCTTACTATGGCGCCTTCCCCTGAGTCTGTCTGCACCCTCTGCTCTCTTAACTGTTGCCTCCTTTTATGAGTTATGTGGGGTACACCAGCTCTGATGTTATTTTATATATATATATATATATATATATATATATATATATATATATATATAAATCTCATTTCGACTCTTCTGGATCTGGCCAATCCTTTGTCCTGTTCTCCCTTTTATTGTCCAGAAAAGTCGAGTTTTTTTGTAACACCTGAACCTGCTTCTCATGTTTGTGGTACTGCTTTGGTGAGTTGTGTGGACCTATAAATCTGCAGCCCCATTTGACCTGTCTACTGGACCACTGTTATCTTATTATGTCTTCTTTGCTTCACACTGATTGTACCAAGTCTGCACATAGACGTCACATCAATTTACCATTTATTTTGTTAGTTTTATTTTTTAAGTTGACATAACAATCTTCACCAAAGTTCTTCTCCCCAATACCCCTTCATCCTCCACCACACCACCTTCACCCCCATCCCTGTATCTGCATGCTGCTCTGTGGAACCTCCAGTCACACTCACTGCCACCTGAAGAGAGTAGGGATGGGCCAGGTTCAGCTTCAATCATTTGCCTCTATCTCTCCTCTGACTTCCTACTAGCTGGCCCAATGCATCTAGGCCATCAGTGACCCAGCATTGCTCCTGGATGAGCATGGCTTAGGACTTCTGTACCAGGAGGAGCCGGGTGCTGTTCACTCTGGTGTTCTGCATTACCACCAGCCTGTAATTTCCTGGCCAGGCAGTTGATGTGGCCAAATAATTTGTTTTTACATAAGGAAGGAGGAGGTAAGTCCTATGTTAAATTTTGTCTGAGGTAGCATCCATAGGGGAGAGACAATGGAAAACTATATCACATAAATCAACATCACAGAAAGAGGACCCAACACAGGGACTTACATACACTGAGTCCTCTCAGATTCAGATGGACGGACTCCCCCATTTACAAAGGAAGGTCTGTAATGTCAAACATGGCACATATGAGAGGTGGCCTATCCATTAGGATGAGTCAGTCCTTGACCAAGTCTTCACACTCAAATATCAGGTTGATCAAACCCTCTGATATATCCCCACTCAGATAAGATTTTGTGGTGTCCCCCAAATTCTCCAGGGGTGACCCCTTTGGTGCATCCACTGAGGTGCTATTAACCTGTGTACAGATTGAGATGTCCACTGCTGGACAAGAAAAAAAAAACATTTTTTGACAGACAGACATTCAAGCACATTAATTGATGGACTTAGAACTAATACCCTGGCCATGAGCACAATCTTTCAGGGTCAAGGATCCTGGGTGGCTGGGGGAAATCCTGGTTGAGCCCCCAACTTTGTACCTCCCAGGTTTCTTCAATGTCCAGTGAAGTAATTCTCAAATGCAAAAGCAAATGTTTTTAATTGGGAAGAACCAAACAGGATAGAACCTCACTCTATTGTAAGACTAAGGCACCTAGTTTCAATAGTGAAGGGCTTCCAAAAGGGAAAATAAATAGGGAAGCTTGAGACCACTAACTTCAGTTCATATGGTTTTTAAGGTTACAGCATTTCATAGAGTACATAGTTTTTTGGAAGTTCATCAAGGATAGGTAGACAAGACTCATTAGCACACCTGCAACGTTAATTTTTTTTCTTTATGTCCTGAAAATAGTTTGTGGGATTTGTCAGGAAGTTATCTACTGGAAGAAATTCTTGTTCTTTCCAGTTTCCCCTTCTTGCCATATTGCCATAATCCCTATTTTTTTTTATTTTTCCATCACTTCACATAAAGTAAAATGTAAATTGTTAAATGTTTCCAAGCATGGCAGTCTTTCCAAGGATACACAGAATGCTCATTGAAGATGACTAAAAAGTTTCTACACAGGACTCCCTGCTCCCAATACTCTGAGGATATTCAACCCACAAAGTTTTATTCAGATTCCTATTATTGACTGATAGAGTTGCGTGGATCTCATGAAAACCCACATGAAGGAAAATCTGTCTGCATGTTCCCACTCAGATGTTGGGAGGACCCACCACATGGCTCATATATTGCACAATATATTCCTCCATTCTTGGGACATTAGGCACTCACTCACCATGGTGTGATTACTGAGCTCTCCCAATCTCTAATCAATTTCCTGTAGCAGCAATTGAATAAAAGCACATAGAAAAAGGTGCCAGCTCTCCTTCATAGAAAAGCCTGAATATGGCACCAGGAAGGTCCCTTTACCTTTTATGACTGACAGGTCATGAGGAGAGCCTGATTGGCTAGTGATGACTGAATGACAAGACCACCTCCTATAGGAATGCATTGTCCTTATACACACAGCACAATGATTCCTGGCCTGGCTTTTCAACCCAGACAAAACCTTTTCCAGATCAGCAGAGAAATGCATTTCTACCCCACTGGCCTAGACTCCGATAGCAAACACTGCTCTCTTCTCACACTCACTCCTTTCTCCTGAAAACAAGGTGGCTAGCTAGCTCACACAATCACATGGAGTGATTATTCTCTGTTCTAACTACTAGCGAGAGATTTCAGCACAGAAAGGGGGAATTATATTCAGTAGTTTCCCGTTTAGGTCAGATGAACTGAAACCACTTATTTCCTGGTTGTCACTGGGGCTTCAGACAAGCAGAAAAAAAAAGGAAAGAAAAGAATAGAAAACAGGAACCAGATCTCAAACAAGAAAATAAGTCTTTCTCCAAACTCAAGGCTGGATGATGGCTCCACTGATTTAGAAACCTGAAAACAGTCCTGTACAAGAAGAGAACATTGAATAATGCAGCTATTTTTCTCACCTGTATCCTCAGGAAGCTCTGCTGGGTCACCACAGTGCTTACAGAAGCCATCTTCCCAGCCCAATTCACTCAGAGTATTCAAATTACCATAAAGACAACACTTTTTATTATTATTCATTTCTCAATAATTTCATTAATAAAACTCCCAATGCATTGGATCTATCAGCCAAGCATCTGACAGGAGCAAGATAGATCTTCTTCTTTCTGATATGGCTCCTTCTCTTCTCTCATGGTTTTCTGAACTGTCTATGACTACTAGATAAAATGTACACACAGTTCCCCTGACTGCAGCAAGATGACACAAAGCAAACGTTTCTTTTGTACCATATGCCCTAAAATCTCTCTCAAGTTTTTAATATACAGGGCAAATTTCCTGTGTTGAATAAGGAAATCATTCCTGTCTGCTTTGTATAATTGTATCTGCAACATCTGCACATTTTGTGGAGGAGGGAGATGATGATCTCACACACACCACTGGAAGAGAATGGGGTTATCTATTTTAGACAGGAGTAAGTGATATTGAAATTTGTGTCTCTACAGGTGTCTACCTGTTGAGTAAAAGCCAGGGCCTAGGAACGCTGTGGTGAGATTTTAAGCACACTCACCCTTGTGGAAGTAAATGCCCTTGTTGCTCAAGCTTCACCAGCCAATCAGCAAAACCAGGCTAACCTGTCAGTCACAGGCATTGCAGAACACTTCCTGTAGCCATACTTTAGGCTTGTATGCTTGCTACAGCCTTGGTGTTATAGCAGAACAAGTGCCAGTGGATTGATTGCTGTTCTGGAAGTGCTACTGTTGTAAATTGTGAGTGGAACATGGATGAACACCAAAGCCACAACATGGTGAGTGAGGGGATGCTATCCTAAGATGGGGAGGATGGGTTGGGGAGGCCTGGGAGTTGGTATGGCAGGCCCTCCAGTGGCTTGGTGGGAAACTTTAGCCACATTCAGTGTTCTGTCTTGTCCCATATGGTCCTAGCAAATCCCCAGACCATGGTGCTGCAGAGGCAGGCAGATCTCTGTCAAGGGCCCAGAACTCCAGTAGAGGACTCTAGACAAGGGATGGATGGACAGATACTGGGCTGATATTCTGGTTGTTTCAGCAATGATAGGCAGATCTAGCTGGGACCTGGCATTCTCCAGCTAAGGCCTCTTTAGCAGAGCCCCTGCAATGGGGGCCCTTTCACATATTACTTTAACAACATAGAATGCCTCATTGAGATGATTAATTTCTCTAAATCCAATCCTACACTTTTGCTTTGTATTACATAAACCAATTCATATTGGTGGAAACTGTTAAGACTTTAAAAACCTAAGTACTTGCATTACAGGAATGAGTGCTCACATTATTAAATATTCACAGGTGAAAATATGTTTGGTTCAAGAATTGATTTAATTTGAATTATGTGATGCCAGTGAATGTTGTTGTGTCTGTTCACACTTGTTCCCAAGAATGTTCAACCCTTGAGTTATAAGAAAAACTGTATTCAGAACTATAGCTCTGTAGTAGAGCTTAAAGTCAGGAATGGTGATGCCTCCTGATGTTCTCCTGAGGTCTCTTAGACTGCTCAGACCTTCTGGCTGAGACCCATATTCAGGGGAGTCCGAGTCAGACCAAATAACCCTATTAAAAAATGGGGTACAGAACTGAAGAAAGAATTCTCAATGGAGGAAATCAAAAAGGCTGAAAGACACTTAAGAAAATGCTCCACATCCTTAGCTATCAGGGAAATGCAAATTAAAACAACTTTGAGATACCATCTTACCCCTGCCAGAATGGCTAAAATTAGAAACACCAGTGATGACTTATGTTGGAGAGGATGTGGAGAAAGTGGAACACTCCTCCACTGCTGGTGGGAGTGCAAACTCATACAGCCACTTTGGAGATCAGTATGGCGGTTCCTCAGGAAAATGGGAATTAGTTTACCACAGGACCCGGCAATCCCCCTCTTAGGCATATACCCAAAGGATTCACATCAATGCAACAAAGACATCTGTTCAACTATGTTCATAGCAGCACTATTTGTAATAGCAAGAACCTGGAAGCAACCTAGATGCCCTTCAATTGAAGAATGGTTAATGAAGATGTGGCACATCTACACAATGGAATACTACTCTGCGGAAAAAAAATAATGGTATCTTGAAATTCGCAGGCAAGTGGATGGCACTTGAAGAAACCATCCTGAATGAGGTAACCCAGTCACAAAAAGAGGAACACAGTATGTACTCACTCATATATGGATTTTAGACCTAGATCAAATGATCACCAGCCTATAATTCACATCACCAGAGGAACTAGGATACAAGTTGTATTCTAAGAGATTCATATAAAGTCCCTCACAGAACTGGGAAGGGACAAGTCCCCCAGACCTCAGGTATAGTGGGGGAGGACAGCTAATGGAGAGAGAAGTAGGTGAAAATGAGAGGGAGGAGAGGAAGGCATGTGCGACTAGGAGGATTGAGCCTGGTTAGGAATGGAAAATAGGAAAGAGAGAGAGAGACAGAGACAGAGAGAGAGAACATAAAAGAGGGAGCCAATATTGGTTTGAAGATAAAGTTGAACACAAAGAAATGTCGAAGGAACTACAAGACTGCTCCCAACTAACAATCTCAGCTTCCGTGGAAAGGCTATCATAAATGCCCTTCCCGGAGAGTGAGATCAACAACTAACTTCTCCATGGAGTCCTCAACTAATGCCTGTTGAAAACAGGAGCAAACACCCATACATAAACACTGAGTCAAACTAGAACCCAGAAGCAGATGGAGAGGACAAGACCATGCGGTAGAAGTACATAGAGACAGCTTACCTGAACAAGGAGGAGCTAAGGGCCACTAGACTGATAGCTGGGAAGCCAACAGGGGTCTGACTCGGACTCCCCTGAATATGGGTCTCAGCCAGAAGGTCTGAGCAGTCTAAGAGACCTCAGACAGTGGAGCCAGGATGTATCCCTGGTGCACAAAAGGACTTTGCAAACATATCCCCCATGGAGGGATAACTGCCTTATTCTAGAGATAGGAGAGAAGCCCTAGTCCCTACTTCACAGGACCTGTCAGATCTACATGACCCCAACTGGATGGCATTCCCCTACATATTGTATTGTGGTGGGGGGTTGGGAGGGGAGGGTGTTTAGAGTGCATGGGAGAGGGTAGAGAGGGTAAAAGGGAGGGAAGGAGGGAGGGAGGGCTTGGGGGGAGGGAGGGAGGGAGGGAGAGGGAACTGGGATCGACATGTAAAATAAAAAAAAAAAAAAAAAAAAAAAAAACGCTTTGACTCCAAAATTTAAGTTGAAGAACAAGTTACTGGGGAAAAGTATTTCTATTTTTGTTTCCACAGAAAATGAAAAGATGTGGATTCCTTCCAGACTAATGTGGTTTGATCACACCAGACCGCCTGAAACAGAGTACAAGCTGATCCTACATTCCAAACAGCTGGACAAAACAGCCCTACAGACTACAGCTAGGATATCTGAATCTTCTTCGAATCCCCCAAGACAGCGCCCCTTACCAGCAGGAAGTAGTTTGGAAAGAACGACGCCCAAATTCCCAAATATTGTGTATAAATGTTTGTTTTCATTTAATTGGACTTTGTTATATAAAATTAAATAAAAAATACTCTATATGCAAAAAAAAAAAAAAAGAAAAACTGTAGCAGGAACTACAGAATGTTCTCAAATTCCTAACATAGGTCCTGGCAATGAACATTCCATAATTTTTCTCTTCCGTTTCTGTAACCCTGTACATATCTGACATACTTTGTCTACCATCTAGTTATGAAATGATATGGAAAAACCCATGGAAGAGAAAACCCAAATCACGCAATTTGGTGAATATTTTAGCATTCATACTTTTGCTTAATTTCAATAAATTATTTTTTTTGTGGAGCCGGGGTCTTATTAAGTTCACTAGACCCAAGATAAATGACAAACTGGTTAGCCATTCTGATGTAATCTGCAAGGAGAGAGGGAGAGGAAGAGAGAGAGGGAGAGAAAAGAGAGATAATGGGAGCAAGAGAGACATCACCCAAAGCTTCTGTGTACCAAAGGCACAGCATATAAGATTGGGATAGTACCCTCCCCTATGACTGGTGGCTATGCTTGAAGCTCTGATTGACTACTGGAGCCTGAGTTACAGTTCTACATGAGCAGGAAAGACAGAACATGAGGGCAGGGTTTGGAGCAGGGCTACCATACATTCTAAACAATTTGTATTGATACAAAAGCCAGTAGGGTTTCTACCTAACAACCCAGCCTCCCTGGGGATGCTGGTGTTGGTTTAAGTACAGCTTCTTCCATCTTGCCAGGGATGATATGGGGAAGAAGGATTAAGGAGTTGGTGGGTTCGCTTTTAGAAGGCGGTGTGGTTTACAAGGTTTTCCTTAGCTGCCATCCTGTAGACCATCAGCACCTGTTCCTTGATGAATGGAGTAGGCAGGTTGTGTAAAGCTTTAGCCTTAACATTGAGCTGCAGGTGGAGAGAGGCTGATTCAATCCTAGCAGTGTTTGCTTTCACCTTTCCAAGTTCCACCCTCAGGGTGTCAAGGGGGGCCCTCCCCTGGATTCACCTCAGTTCAGACTTCACCCTTAAATGGCCTGCCATTGTCTCCCAAGAGTTGTGGAAAGGGACAAGATCTCCCGAGAGAATTGGGGGCATGGGGTGAGGAGAGGTAGAGTTAGGAGAAAGAGAAGGGGAGCAGAGGATGGGAAAAGAGAACAAGAGGAATCAAGAAGACTGAGTTTTGGAAGGAAGATAGGAGAGCAAGAAAGGTGATACTGCAACAGACCTCTCAGTGGGTGACGGGTCTGCAAAGAGACCAAGACTCAGATGAACAGGTCAGCAATGGCTTTGGCTTGACAAACAAACATAAACACACACGAGGAGGTTTGCGACTGCTGCAACTTTTACTTCAGAGCATTGAGTTTTTATGCAGAAAGTTCAAAGAACAGATCTGTGGTCACAGTTTAAAGATTTACAGACATATCATAAACATATCAACAATTGCTTTGAAGCATGTGATCATAAATACATCTAAGCAAGAGTGTAGCTGGGAATCTCTGTTTATTTTGGCCTGCTTTGGGTCAGCATATCAGAGATTTGATTCACTGAGTTTAGGGTGTAGTCATTGCCTCTGATTCATAACTTTTAACAGCATTGATAAGAAGTCTTGTACCATTATTGATTTAGGGGCCCTAAGATTTCAAGTTAGACTTTTGTAGTAAATTCCACAGCAGGTTTGCTTCAGGTGGGCTAATTATAGGCAGGATCATATTGTGTGCTGATCCCTACAGCTTTAACCCTGATTGTTTATTTGACCTTGGGCTATCATCTGGAGTCACGCTGGTGCCATGGGATTTGTAAGTAAGGGCACAGAGAGCAACATCTATATGTTGATTGCTGGTCTGTATCTCTTTCAGTTCCTGAGACTCAGTGTTTTCTGGGCTTCTCTGAATTAACAGTGGAGCTACAGGCCAAAACACCCATGATCAAAAGCATTATTGATATCATAGCACAAAATACACCCACCACCCGTTCCAAACAGCCAGTCAAACAAACACAAGCAGGGACCTGGACCACTTTTCCCCAGGAGGCGTAACCACTTGTGGTGCTAACCTCTGGACAGGAAGCCATTGAGTTTTCCCTCAGCCATTGCTATACTGTCTCCACTGGGTCTGGTGTAGCAAGGTACTATACCAGATGGAGACATAATATGTTGTGAGAGAAATCTGACACTAGGAAAATTTTCAGAGATCTACAAGGATGATCGCAAATGATAATATAAGCAATAGTGGACAAGCTACCTTAAATGCCCTTCCCTGTAATGAGATTGATATCTACCTTTATGTGATATTCTAGAGCCTAAATCCAGTAGGTGACAGAAATGAAGCAGACACCCACAACTAAGCACTAAGTGGAATTCATGAAATCCAGTTGCAGAGAGAGATGAGTGTTAAGTACAGTTGTCAAGACCAGGTAGGAGAATCAAATAAACAGAACAAGGGGGAGCTCATGTATCCCAGTCTAATAGTTGAAAACCATAATATGACTGACCCAAAACCCCTGAAAGTGTGTCGATTTAGAAGGCTTGGAATGACTGAGGGAACTCTGGCAGTGGAATCAGGATGAATTCCTGGCGTATGAAAGGACTTCAGGAGCCCATTCACTATGGAGGGTTACTCCCTCAGCCTAGACTCATGGAGATGGGCCTAGTCCCTGCCCTAGTGATGATGTGGTTGGTGCAGACATGGGAGGGAGTGGGAACAGAGATGGGTATGGAAAATAACTTTATTTATAATTTAAACAAAATTCATTAAAATTAAGCATAGGAAATAAGGTGGGGTCAATACCTTAGCTAACATTTGCTTGAGCCATGGCCCCTGAAGTACCGAAGCTTTGGGCAAGGTTATAGACACTGTCATGAAGCAGTCACAGACTAACTTTGACTGTGGTCCCAACACCATACCCCAGAGACCACTTTCATCTTGTTTAAAATCCTGAAATTCCTACATCCACTTTCTTTTTTTTTTTTTTTTCATGGTATACTTTGAAACAATTTTAATTTAGTATGACAAAATTATGGCATCTTTATACATACATGCTAGTATCCTTTGTTCTTATTCATCTCCTTCTCGAACCTTCCCTCCCTCCCCTTCTTGCTTCCCTTTCTCCATCACAGATAGTGACCTCTTCTGCTCTCACATTAGTCTGGCATATGTACTCTTACAGCAAGGTAGCATTTCCTGATCAGTCATTTTAACATGCATACTCGGCAGGACATTTCCATCTTATAGTTTGTTAAATTCCAGCAATTAGACATGGTTTTTCTTTTACAGATTTATACTTGTGTGTATGTGTGAACACATGCCCTTGTGTGAAGGCACCTGTGGAGGCCAGAAGAGGGTGTTGCATTCCTGATAGGTGGAGTTAAACTGTTGTGAGCCATCATGTGGGCCCTGGGAACTGGCCCTGGGTCCTATGGAAGAGCAGCCAGTTTTGCTCTTAACCATTGAGCCTTCTCTCTAGCCCCAGACTTTATTGTTAATATTGTTTTAAAAAGCTGACATTCTCTTAGCTTTGCTCCCATTTTTATTAACATCACAGATATCTTCTTTTTAATAGTTGATAGCTTAAAACAAAACAAAAGAAGAAGTCATCTTGTTTTTTTTGCCTAAGGTACATCTTGCAGATTTTCCTTTAATGAGGGTCAGGCTCACAGAAACTCCCCTGGATTTTGTTCCTCTGAAATCTCTTTGTTTCTTGTTTTCTTTTTCCACAAAGGACCACTCACTGAGTAAACAATTCTTTTCTTAAAGTTGTCCCTTCTCAGTGTTTGGACAATGCCATTCTTTTTTTTTTTTTCCAATGAGTTTTTATTTATTTATTTATTTAATTTTATATAACAAAGTCCAATTAAATGAAAACAAACATTTATACACAATATTTGGGAATTTGGGCGTCGTTCTTTCCAAACTACTTCCTGCTGGTAAGGGGTGCTGTCTTGGGGGAATCGAAGAAGATTCAGATATCCTAGCTGTAGTCTGTCGGGCTGTTTTGTCTAGCTGTTTTGAATGTAGGATCAGCTTGTACTCTGTTTCAGGTGGACTGGCTTGATAAAACCACATTAGTCTGGAAGGAATCCACATCTTTTCATTTTCTGTGGAAACAAAAATAGAAATCCTTTTCCCCAGAAACTTGTTCTTCAAGTTAAATTTTGGAGTCAAAGCATTTTTTTAATTTAATTTATTATTTTACATGTCGATCCCAGTTCCCTCTCCTTCCCTCCTTCAAATGATCACCAGCCTATAATTCACATCACCAGATGAACTAGGATACAAGCTATATTCTAAGAGATTCATATAAAGTCCCTCACAGATCTGGGAAGGGACAAGTCCCCCAGAGATCAGGTGAAGTGGGGGGTGGGTAGTGAATGGAGAGAGAAGTAGGAGAAAATGAGGGGGAGGAAAGGAAAACATGTGTGACCAGGAAGATATAGCCTGGATAGTAACAGAAGATAGGAAAGAGAGAGAGAGAAACAGAGACAGAGAGAGAGAACATAAATGAGGGAGCCAATATTGGTTTTAAGATAAAATTGAACACAAAGAAAGGTATAGAGAACTACACGACTGCTCCCAACTAACAATCTCAACTTCCATGGAAAGACTATCATAAATGCCCTTCCCAGAGAGTGAGATCAACAACTAACTTCTCCATGGATCCCTCAACTAATGCCTGTTGAAAACAGGATCAAACACCCACACATAAACACTGAGTCGAACTAGAACCCAGATGCAGATGGAGAGGACAATACCATGCGGCAGAAACACATATAGACAGCTTACCTGAACAAGGAGCAGCTAATGGCCACTAGACTGATAGCTGTGAAGCCAGCATGGGACTGACTCAGGCCCCCCTGAATATGGGTCTCAGCCCGAAGGACTGAGCAGTCTAAGAGACCTCAGACAGTGGAGCCAGGATGTATCCCTGGTGCACAAAAGGACTTTGCAAACATATCCCCCATGGAGGGATAACTGCCTTATTCTAGAGACAGGAGAGAAGCCCTAGTCCCTACTTCACAAGACCTGTCACATCTACATGACCCCAAGTGGATGGCATTCCCCTACATATGGAATTGTGGTGGGGGGATGGGAGGGGAGGGTGTTTAGAGTGCATGTGAGAGGGAAGAGAGGGTAAAAGGGAGGGAAGGGGGAGGGAGGGCTGAAGGGGAGGGAGGGAGGGAGGGAGAAGGAACTGTGATCGACATGTAAAATAATAAATTAAAAAAGTGCTTTGCCTACATCCACTTTCTAAGAACCATTACTAAAGGCCTCTGCCACCATGCATGGATTCATAGATTCAAGTTTACTTAGTGAGACATTAGAATGATGGGAAGAAATACACTTAACTATATAAAAAAATCTTATCTCTATGAACCTGGATGTCACCATCAGCAAGTTTAGACAAAACTCTTCCAAGGCCTTTGATGAGTTATAACAGACTAAATGATAAGGAAAAGTAATATTTCTCATATTTGGAAGACAATGGACTTTGAGTCAGAATAACTGCATTTGGTGGGTACCAACTTTTGTTACTGGAGTTAGGACCAGGACCTGTTTTCTGGCTACACTAACCAAGCAGGCTCAGTCATTCATCATAAGTGAACCAAGTAAATGAACTAACTCCTCTGTTGACAAGGCAAACTACAATGCAGGCACTCTGGAATCAAGATGGACAGATCTTTATGAAGTTCTAGGACGGACTAGTCTATAGTGTGAGTTCTATTTTAGACAGAAATTCACAGTAATATTATTCTTAAAAAGAAGAGACAAAATACAAAAGCAAAATTAATGAAAATTTAAAGCATATTTATTCAGTTTGTGTAAGGAGTATGTTTTTTCTGCCCGCCGCCTGGTGTTGTTCCGCCGCCGTGCCAGCCCCAATCAACACACAGAGACTCTGTATATGATATAATTCTGTTGGCAAGTTACTAGTTTCTTATCGGCTAGCTCTATCTTAATTATTAACCAATTTCTATGTATTTCCACGTGGTCTTACCAGCGAGAGGAGGCTGGCGGATCTATTCTCTCCAAATGCTCCATCTTGGCTCCTCTTTACTACTTCCTCTTTCCTCTTTGTCTCCTAGTCCCTCCTATCTACCTTTCCTATTGGCCAATAGTGCTTTATTCATTAACCAGTATAAGAAACATATACAGAATGACATCTCCCATCAAGTTTGACCTTTTTTGAAAACAAAAAAGAATACAGTAAATAGAGGGTAAATATATGTAAAACAAAACAAAACAAAAAAATGCTAAATATGGAATTTATCCCTTCTCTAAAACTCTCGCACATTCTCAGTTCCTGTTTCTGCTATAAGATGGTCAGATAAGAAGTCAATGTTACTTCCGTAGAGACATTCTCATTTGAAAGACTCAGGCGTTTTTCTATAATGCGACTCCTGGGGAAAAGAGAATTCTATGAGTCTACAGTTGCCCTCAAGGTAGGTCAAATGTGGACTCCACAAAGTTGACTTATGATCTCCACACAGCGGTCATGGTCTAAAAACCATCCAAAGGCAAAACACAGATGGCTGGTGAGATGAAACCTCAAACTCGTGGGATAGCCGGCCCACACCAACGTCCACTGTTCTTCGGGTAGTCCATGAATTACCTTGGGCTTGGAAAGGGGATCCAAATCCCGTCTCCCTTTAATTTTACCTTTTCTCATGGCTTGGATATTTGATACCTTGTTTGTCTTCTTGGGACAGCCCTTTGTCAAGTGTCCTATTTCTTTACAATATGCACACTGGTCCTTGTTGAGTGTGGTCCCTTTTGCCCAGATTTCCTAGCCTGTTTTAAAATTTTTAACTTTTTTTTCCTCTCATTTTTTTTTTTTTTGTAAATACTGTGGCCAAGATATTTTAGTCAAATTCTTTTCCTGTCTTCTCTCACACATTTTTTTCCTGCTCTCTGTCTTTCTACTGTCTTTTCTCTCCTGTTCCCTGTCCCTTCAATACACTTTCTCTGCCTCTTTCCCTAAATCATACAACTCAGCTTTCTGTAACCTTTCCAGTGTCTGGAGTTTTTTTCTAATATCTGAGGCCAAATTTCCCCATGAAGACTAGAGCCACCAAAGCTCTCTGAGCTTCTGAGGTAGGGTCAAAAGGAGTGCTCTCTTTACCTTAGCCAAATTGGTGGGACACCTTGCAGCACCTGGGAGACCCGCCACCAGAGCCTGCTGATAGATTTTAGGCTCTCCCTTTCTTCAGCAATGTTGAAGTCTCAATGGGGCAAGTCAAAGGAATTACAAGTCAATCTCGTTTTTCAGCTGCATGGGCCACCCATTGGCCCAAGGGATATGTTTCTAGCTTCAAGCAGAAGCTGGTGATAATCATCTCAAATAGCCTGGTGAGAGAACATAAGGAACTCTACCAACCCCTTAAGGCATTGGGGATCCTCTGAGAAAAGGATGTGGTTAGGTTTCAAATTATAAACATCTGGGTAGAAGGGTCAACCCTGGAGGCTGGTACTGGGGAGAAAAACATGTGCTGTGGCAGGATCATAACACATAACCTTGTCCTGCCATTCTGGCATGGTTCAACCCAGGCCACCCCGGCCCAAGGCTATTCAGCCATTCGGCTGCAGCTCAGCCCCAGCAGCTCTGGCGGAACTGCCACATTCATGGGGCCAAGGGATGAGTGTGCTCATTGTCTCCCTGGGTCTCCCAGCCCTGCTCTCTGGCGTATCTAATGTCAAAATAATGTGGGGTAGTTACTTGTTGACGCATGGGGAGAGTAGAAATAGACACAAACAGAAGGAAGAGAAGGACACAACAAACAGAACAATGTGAAAAACAGGACAAATCCGTGCAGTAGACAAATGGTGCTGAAACCAAAGTTACAAAGCACTGGGGAAGCAGAGTCCAGGGGCTGACTGTCCCCTGGAGAATCAAGACTTCGTCTCCTCCCCTGCTCCAAACAACCCAGGACTTTTGTCCAGGGCAGGACCAAGGGTCTCAGGACACATCTCTCTCCCATTGTGGACCTATACCAAATTCAAGTCCTGTGCAGGCCAGACGCAGAAACTTGAGTCAATATCATATAACATTAGACACATCAGAAATACATCAAGCATATAGGCTAATTGCTCTATCTTACCTCCAACTGGCATTGTAATTGAGTCTAGGGGTCAACCAGATCTTGATGGAACCTCCAAAATGTAAGACCCTCAGAAAGAGGAGTCTCCCAGTTTCAGTCGGTACCCCCAAGAACTCAATGTCCAGTCCAGTTGCTGCAACACGCAAGAGGCTTTAATGAACAGGAATCATTTGCACAAACAGGCTACCTCAGCACACAGGCTAGATAGAAGCCCCATCCCCCAGGCACAAGTGTTTTTAAAGGAAAAACCCACAAGCTTAGGCACTGGGGTGTGACCCTCTGTCCATTGAGTATGTTACCCTTTGAAGCCTGATGGTCCCGCTTAGGGTCAACAGAACTTAGGGGATCAGGGTGTGCTAATTAAACTTGTCTTGTCTCCAGTCTCTACTGAAATTGTTCAATGTGTAAAATGGAGCTTTAACTTAAGAGCCATTTAAGAAAGATAGGGCATATGAAATGCAAAATATGTCTAGGCTGGCTCCTCTTTGAGAATTTTCCAGAGATGGATACTTGTTATGTTAGAAGTTCTGTCTTTATGGATCTCCTCTGTGGGTGAAATGACGTATCCCTTGGAAGGCATATTCATTTTAGAACAAATGCATTTTCTTCCTGTTAGAAAAATGTTTATGAGACAAGCTCATATGTTGATTCGGGAGGCATTGGTTGCAGTCTGTTCATCTCTAAAGCAATGGCCTTGCTGTTTTCTGTAGTATACCTTCAAAATTCTTAAATTAGTGTAACAGAGATTTAAATTTTGCAGGTCAGGTATTCAACTATCCAGTGCAGTCACAGTAAAAGGATTCACAAGTAGAGCATTGCCTCTGCCTTCAGACTAGAATAAGAAAAATTGTTTACACCGCAGGAGGATTCTTGGTAGGCAACAATGTGCTGGAGTGACTGCTATGAAAAAAGGACCTGACTGTGGTAGGGGGAGTGATTTTGTAATTTCCCAGCATGTTTTAATCTATGTCATGTGTATGAACACAGACCAGAATATGTAGGTATAGAGTTTGTGAAGCTTGTTCTGAACCAATGAATATTGAATTTACCAATAGATAATTCTCTGTGTACAGAAATGTTCAATCCTACCTGACACAGTAATATCAGTTCAGAGGTTTGAGAAGCAGGTCATTGACTGTAACTATATGTCAGGTTACAGAGCTCAATACAAAATGACAGCATATGGGCAGCATCAGTCTATCTCTTCTTAATTACTGTATTGTTATTTTCTTTGTGATCTATAAAATAAGGCTTTCCTGAAGATCAGACTACTAAGATGAGTCACTATTTACTTGGATAAGTATAATTCACTACTTAAGCACAAACTAACCCACTAGTTAGCCACACATACTAACTCCCTAGTTAACCACACATACTATTTCAGCTATTAGCCACACACCTAAGTCACTAGATAGCTAATCACATGAAATCACTAGTATCCACAAAAACTAAGTCACCTTTTCCACACACATTAAGTCACTATTCAGCCACATACCTAAGTCACTATTTAGCCCCACAAACGAAGTTACTAGTAAGCTACACAGCTAAGTCACTTGTTTGCAACATACACTAAGTCACTAGTTAGCTATAGTCACTAACACATTCACCACATACCTCTAGTTAGTGTCACACTTGAGGCACTAGTCAGCCACGTACAATAAGTCACTAGTTAATCCCAGTCACTATGTCACTAGTCAGCCACTACTATTTCACTATTTAACCACACATACTATGTCACTAGTAAGTCACACAGATAAGTCTCTAGTTTGTTACACATGTTAAGTCACTACCCATTTAGCCTCACATACAAGTCACTAGTAGGCCACACACCTAAGTCAATGATTTGATGCACAATTACGTTACTAGTTAGATACACTAACTCACAGGTTAGCCACACACAGTAAAGCAGTAAGTAACTAGTTAGTTACACACACTAAGTTACTATTTAGCCACATACCTAACTCAATAGTTAGCCATTCATGTAAGTCACTAGCTAGCCACACACCCAAGCCACTATTTCAACATACAGGCCAAGATCTTCCAACATAGATGCCAAGGTCTTCCCTAAGAGAGCAGTGGTTGGGCACAGTTTTCATACCAGCACAAGTGGAAGGAGAAAGGTGGAACTGTGTGAGTTCAAGGCCACTCCTGGCTATAGAGAGATGGAGGGAGAAAGAGTGAGAGAGAGGGACAGAGAGGGAGAAAAAATCTGTCTAAAAGAAAAACAGCTCATACTAAGGTGATCCCATTTCTTAGGATTTCAGGTATTTAATCCCAAGTGTAGGGATTTGGAGATAGAGCTACATGGCTGGACAGAAAGAGGAAGATAAGGTGGAGGAGACAGAAGAGCATGCAGTGAGAGGATTTTGTTAGAGCAGTCTGTCTGAGGGAATGAAGAGATGGCAGTCAATCTAAGGAGGCAGTGTGAGGACAGGACCATATCATTTGTCTGAGAATTGTTAGAGATAAGAAATCTACTGGCCTGATGCTCTGAATCTGTGATCCTTCAGTTTTTACCCTCCACTCCCTGATAGATTACTATGAGTTTTAATTATTAAGATCCATTAGAACTTGTGCTGGAAGTGATGTTCTCTCTGGGGAAGTGTGATTTTTTCAAAGTCAATAGAGCTAGACATTTTTAAATTATTAAAATATGTTAACTTTATTTTGTTTAAATTACATTGGTATCACATTTCTTTTCTTAATTAAAAAAAATTATATATATATATATATATATATATATATATATATATATATATCAAACCCAGTTCCCTCTACCTCACTCCCTCCCTCCTTCTCCCCATCTCTCTCAACTTCCCAGGCCCCCCGGCCACTCTTCCCTCCCATCCAACCCCCACTATACATGTAGAGTAATGCCTTCCATGGGGATTCATCTAAATTTTTCAAGTCATTTAAAGTAGGGATTAAAACTTCTCTCCTGTCTTTAGGTTAAGGGAGTATCCTTCCATGGTGATTTTCCCCAAAAGTCCTTTTTGCACCAGAGGTACTTCCTGGTTCCACTTAGTCCCTTAGACTTTGCAGGCCTTTTAGCTGAGACCCATGTTCAGGGGTTAAAAGTCAGTCCCATGCTGGATTCCCTGCTATAATTCTGGGGCACCATTAGCTCCTTCTTGTTCAGATCAGCTGTGTCTATGTGTTTCTACAGCGTGGTCTTGTCCTCATTGTCTGCATGTAGATTCCAGTTAGGCTCAGGGTTTATTTGTGCATTTATGCTTTTGTTTCCATCAGCTACTAGATGAGGGCCCCATGATGGTGAATAAGTTAGTTCCTGATCTCATTATCAGGGAAGGGAGTTTATGGTAGCCTTTACACTATTGCTCAAATTCATAGTTGGGGTCAGACTTGTAGGCCTTTGGACATTTCTCTAGTTGTATTTCCTCTTTAAACCTATAATGGCTCCCTCTTTTATGGTTTTTTTCTCTCTCTCTGTCTGTCTCTCTCTGTCCCTTTCTCTCTTCTCTTCTCTTCTCTTCTCTTCTCTTCTCATCTCTTCTCTTCTCAAGTCTATTCCTCCCCTATATGAATCTTCCTAGTCCCATGCACTTTGCTCTCCTCCCCTTCTCCTTCTGCTAGTTCCCTTTCCACTCACTCCCCGTCTATACCCACACCCATATGCTGCAGGGGCCATTTTCCTTTCACCTTCTGCAAGTGATCTTATATGAATTTCTTACATACCTCCTTGTATCCTAGTTTTTCTGGCAGTTTGATTTGTTGGCTGGTGATCTTTGCTCTATGTCTAAAATCCATAAATGAGCAAGTACATATCATGCTTCTCTTTTTGTGATTGGGTTACCTCATTCAGATTGGTTTCTTCAAGTTCAATCCACTTTTCTATTTATTTCAAAATTCCATTGTTTTTTTCCCTCAGAATAGTAATCCATTATATAAATGTGCTACATCTTCTTTATCCATTCTTCAGTTGGGGGGCATTTGGGTTGCTTCCAAGTCCTTCCTGTTACAAAGAAAGCAGCTAGGAACATAGTTGAGTACATGTCTTGGTTGCATGGATGTGGATCACTTGGGTATATGCCTAAGAGGGGGATTACCATGTCCCGTGGTAGACTGATTCCCATTTTCCTGAGGAATTGCTGATCTCCAAAATGGCTGTACGAGTTTGAACTTCCACCTGCAGTGGAGGAGTGTTCCCCTTTCCCACATCCTCTTCAGCATAAGTTGTCATAGGTGTTTCTAATTTTAGCCTTTCTGGCAGGAGTAAGATGGTATCTCAAAGTTGTTTTAATTTGCCTTGATAGCTAAGGATGTGGAGCACTTTCTTAAGTGTCTTTCAGCCTTTTCAAATTTCCTCTATTGAGACTTGTCTATTCAGTTCTATACCCCATTTTTAATGGGGTTATTTGGTGTATTGTTGACTAATTGCTTTAGTTCTTTGTACGTTTTTGGGATCAGCTCTCTGTCAGATGGAGGATTGACCAAGATCTTTTCCCAGTCTGCAGATTGCCTTTCAGTCTTGTCAACTGTGTCGTTTGCCTTACAAGTCTTTTAAATTTGAAGAGGTCCCACTTATTGTCGATCTCAGTGTCTGTCCTACTGGAGCTACATTCAGGAAGTGGTCTACTGTACCAATTTGTTCAAGAATACCTCCTATTTCCTTTTCTAAGAGTTTCAGTGTGGCTGTATTTATGTTGAGGCCTTTGATCCATTTGGACTTGAGTTTTGTGCATGGTGATCTACATTTTTCTACACAACATAATCCAGTTTTGCAAGCATCATTTGTTGAAGACGCTTTGATCCTCCCATTGTATACTCTTAGCTGTTTTGTCAAAAATCAGGTGTTCATAGGCATGCGGATTAATATCAGGATTTAATATTTGATTATATTTTGCTACTTGTCTATATTTGTGCTAATACCAGGCTGTTTTCAGGACTACAGCTCTGTAGTAGAGCATAAAGGAATAGTGATGCCTCCTGATATTCCCTTAATATAGAGGTTGTATTGGCTATCTTGTTTCTTTTGTTTTTCAATATGAAGTTGATTATTATCTTTTCAAGGTCAGTGAATATTTGTGCTTGGATTTTAATTGGGATTGCATTGAATCTGCAGATTGCTGTTGACAAGATTGCAATTTTTACTATGTTTATTCTAGCTATTCAAGAGCATGAAAAATCTTTCCCTTTTCTGGAATCTTCTTTAATTTCTGATTTAAAGACACAATGTTCTTATATAGGTCTTTCACTTGTTTGGTAAGTGTTACTCCAAAATACTTTATGTTTTTGTGGCTATTGTAAGTGTGACGTTTCTCTGATTTCTTTCACTGTCCTTTTGTTATCTGAATAAAGTAGGGCTACAGATTTTTTTTTAATTTATCTTGTATCCTGATATTTTGCTCAATGTGTTTTTCAGCTGTATGAGTACCCTGTTAGAGTTTTTTCGGTTGCTTATGTAAACTATCATATCATCTGAAAATAGAGAAAATCTGAGTTCTTCCTTTCCAATATTTGTCCCCTTGATCACCTTTTGTTGTCTTATTTCTTTAGCTAGCACTTCATGTGCAATAATGCAGAGATATGGAGTGGGGATGCAGCCTTGTGTTGTTCCTGATTTTAGAGGAATTGCCTTAAGGTTCTCTACATTCAGTTTGGTCTGGTCTCTTGGTTTACTGTATATTATTTTTATTGTGTTTACATAAGTTCCTGTTATCGCTGATCTCTTCAAGACCTTTAATATGAAAGATGTTGAATTTTGTCAAAGGATTTCTGCACCTAGGTAGATGATCATGTGATTTTTTTATTTTCAGTTTGTTTATATTTTGGATCACTTTGATAGATATTCATATGTGAAACCATCATTGAAACCCAGGGATGAAGCCTACTTGGTCACAGTGGATGATTTCTTTGATGTATTCTTGAATTCGGTTTGCCAGTAATTTATTGAGTACTTTTTAATTAATGTTCATGAGGGATATTGATCTGTAATTTTCTTTCTTAGTTGTGCATTTGTGTGGATGGGTACCAAGATGAATGTAGCCTCATAAAAAGAGTTTGGTAATGAATGTTCTGTTTATATTGCGTGTAACAATTTCAGGAGTATTGGTATTAGCTCTTCCTTGAAATTCTGCTAGAATTATTCACTGAAGCCATCTGGTCCTGGGCTTTATTTGGTTGAATGTCTTTTCATGATTGCTTCTCTTTTGTTAAGTGTTATATGTCTGTTTAAGTAGCTTGTCTGTTCTTGATTTAATTTTGGTAAGTAATAGTTATCCAGAAATTTATTCATAGCCTTTGAATTTTCAAATTTTGTTGAGTACAGGTTTTCAAAGTATGACCTAAAAATTGTCTGGATTGTCTCAGTGTCTGTTGTTATGTACACCTTTTCATTTCTGATTTTGTTTATTTCCATGTTCTCTCTATGCTTTTGGTTAGTTTGGATAAAGGTTTGTGAATCTTGCTAATTTTCTCCAAAATTCAACCCTTTGTTGTACTGATTTTTTGTATTATTTTCCTGTTTTCTTCGTTATTGTTTTAAGCCCAAAAACTGAATATGGGCCCTAATCCTGAGGGGTGATTTTGCTTCTTTTGTTCTAAGGCTTTCAGTTATGCTGTTAATTCTCTAATGTGACTATCCTCCGTTTTCTTCATATGGGCACTTAATGCAATTTTGTGCTCTGATATTCATTGAATTTGAAGACATTCTTAATTTAATTATTTCTTCTTTGATTCAGGTATGCTGCATTTGCGGTTTTTCTGTTTCTATGGTTTTGTAGAGATTCTGCGATTTGTGTTGTTGTTGACTTCCAATTTTAAAGCATGGTGGTCTGATAAGTTACAAGGGACTATTCCAATTTTTTTGTATCTCTTGAGGAATTTTATGTCTCCAAGTATGTGGTCAGTTTCAGAAAATGTTCCATGTGGAGAAGAGAAGAAGTTATATTCTTTTTTGTTTGGATGGAAGGTTCTAAATGTGTCTGTTAAATCCAATTGAGACATAACTTCTGTTAGTTTTTTTTTTGTTTCTTTATAAAGTTTCTGAGGTGGTCCTGTCTAGTGTTGTGAGTCGGGTGTTGAAGTCTCCCACTATAGGTGTGTGATGTTTTATGTGTGGTTTGAGTTTTAGTAGTATTTCTTTTACAAATGTGGGTGCTTTTGTATTTGGGGCATAGAGGTTCAGAATTGAGGATTTGTGGTGAGTATTTCTCCTGTGATAAATACAAAATGACTGTTTCCATTACTTTTGATTGATTTTGCTTTGAAGTCTAAATTGCTGGATATTAGGAGAGACAGACCTGTTTGCTTTTGGGTCTATTTTATTGGAAGATGTTTTCTCAGCCCTTTACCCTGAGTAATGACTATCTTTTAAGCTTAGATGTGTTTCTTGTATGCAGAAGAAGGACAGATTCTGTTTCCATATTCATTCTGATAGCCTGTGTCTTTTTATAGGCAAGTTAAAACCATTAATGTTGAGGGAAAATAAGGATCATTGATGGTTAATTTTTGTTTGTTTATGATTTGTTGTTGGCAGTGGTTTTGTGTGTATATTTGCCATGATTAACCCTTGGGTTCTGTTGAAGTGAGATTTATTTTCTGTTTTGTTTTTTGTTTTTTGTTTGTTTGTTTGTTTGTTTGTTTTTTAGCTGAGGACAGGCCACAGGTGGAGCAATATCTGGTACCAATCCAGGGAGTTTCCTGGTTTGGTTGTAGGGTTAATTCAACCCAAATTAGTCCCAGACTCACAACTAGCATAATCCTGGCATTGGGTGTCAAAGATTAACATTGGCAGCGTTTCAGGGTGTTCCTGCCTGGGTAGGCAGACCAATCCAGGGCCTGGCACACTCCTGTTGATGTCTCTCTAGCAGAGACCCAGCAATGGGAGACAAGCCTCCAGCAGGAATGGCCTCAGGATGGTGGCATGTATATGCGGATCTAGCCAGGGCCTGGAATTCTCAAGCTGAGGCCTCTAGTTGAGCCTGGTATCATTTTTTATTATTATTTTATTTAATTTTATATAACAAAGTCCAATTAAATGAAAACAAACATTTATACACAATATTTGGGAATTTGGGTGTCGTTCTTTCCAAACTACTTCTGACTGGTAAGGGGCGCTGTCTCGGGGGGATTCGAAGAAGATTCAGATATCCTGGCTGTAGTCTGTAGGGCTGTTTTGTCCAGCTGTTTGGAATGTAGGATCACCGTATACTCTGTTTCAGGTGGTCTGGTGTGATCAAACCAAATTAGTCTAGAAGGAATCCACATCATTTCATTTTCTGTGGAAACAAAAAATAGAAATCCTTTTCCCCAGTAACTTCTCCTTCAACTTAAATTTTGGAGTCAAACCATTTTTTTTTAATTTAATGTATTATTTTACATGTTGATCCCAGTTCCCTCTCCCTCCCTCCCTCCCTCCCTCCCCTCCAGCCCTCCCTCCCTCCTTCCCTCTCTTTTACCCTCTCTGCCCTCTCACATGCACTCTAAACACACTCCCCCATCCCCCCACCCCAATTCCATATGTAGGGGAATGCCATCCAGTTGGGGTCATGTAGATGTGACAGGACCTGTGAAGTAGGGACTAGGGCTTCTCTCCTGTCTCTAGATTAAGGCAGTTATTCCTCCTTGGGGGATATGTTCGCAAAGTCATTTGGGGCACCAGAGATACATCCTGGCTCCACTGTCTGAGGTCTCTTAGACTGCTCAGTCCTTCTGGCTGAGACCCATATACAGGGGGGGGCTGAGTTAGTCCCATGCTGGCTTCACAGCTATCAGTCTAGTGGCCGTTAGCTGCTCCTTGTTCAGGTAACCTGTCTGTATGTGTATCTGCCGCATGGTCTTGTCCTCTCCATCTGCTTCTGGGTTCTAGTTCGACTCAGTGTTTATGTATGGGTGTTTGATCCTGTTTTCAACAGGCATTAGTTGAGGGATCCATGGAGAAGTTAGTTGTTGATCTCACTCTCCAGGAAGGGCATTTATGATAGCCTTTCCACGGAAGCTGAGATTGTTAGTTGGAAGCAGACTTGTAGTTCTCTATACCTTTCTTTGTGTTCAATTTTATCTTAAAACAAATATTGGATCCCTCATTTATGTTCTCTCTCTCTGTCTCTGTTTCTCTCTCTCTCTCTCTTTCCTATCTTCTATTCCTAACCAGGCTCAATCTTCCTGGTCCCACATATTTTCCTTTCCTCCCCCTCATTTTCTCCTACTTCTCTCTCCATTCACTGCCCCCCCACTTCACCTGATCTCAGGGGACTTGTTCCTTCCCAGTTCTGTGAGGGACTTTATATGAATCTCTTAGAATATAGCTTGTATCCTAGTTTGTCTGGTGATGTGAATTATAGGTTGGTGATCATTTGATCTAGGTCTAAAATCCATATATGAGTGAGTACATACTGTGTTCCTCTTTTTGTGACTGGGTTACCTCATTCAGGATGGTTTCTTCAAGTGCCATCCACTTGCCTGCGAATTTCAATATACCGTTATTTTTTCTGTAGAGTAGTATTCCATTGTGTAGATGTGCCACATCTTCATTAACCATTCTTCAATTGAAGGGCATCTAGGTTGCTTGCAGGTTCTTGCTATTACAAATAGTGCTGCTATGAACATAGTTGAACAGATGTCTTGTTGCATGGATGTGAATCCTTTGGGTATATGCCCAAGAGGTGGATTGCCGGGTCCTGTGGTAAACTAATTCCCATTTTCCTGAGGAACTGCAATACTGATCTCCAAAATGCCTGTATGAGTTTGCACTCCCACCAGCAGTGGAGGAGTCTTCCACTTTCTCCACATCCTCTCCAACATAAGTCATCACTGGTGTTTCTAATTTTAGCCATTCTTGCGGGGTAAGATGGTATCTCAAAGATGTTTTGATTTGCATTTCCCTGATAGCTAAGGATGTGGAGCATTTTCTTAAGTGTCTTTCAGCCTTTTTGATTTCCTCTATTGAGAATCCTTTCTTCAGTTCTGTACCCCATTTTTTAATAGGGTTATTTGGTGTTTTGTTGACTAGTTTCTTGAGTTCTTTCTGTATTTTGCAGATCAGCCCTTGATTGGATATAGGATTGGTGAAAATCTTTTCCCAGTCTGTGGGCTGCCGTTTGGTCTTGACGATTTATCCTTTGCCTTACAGAAGCTTCTAAGTTTGAAGAGGTCCCATTTATTAATTGTTTCCTTCAGTGTCTGTGCCCCCGGAGTTATGTTCAAGAAGTGGTCTCCTATACCAATTTGTTCAAGGGTACCTCCTACTTTCTCTTCCAAGAGGTTCATGTGGCTGGATTGACGTTGAGGTCTTTGATCCATTTGGACTTGAGTTTTGTACATGGTGACTGACATGGGTCTATCTGCAGTCTTCTACACACCCTCATCCAATTGTGCCAGCACCATTTGTTGAAGATGCTGTCCTCGCGCCATTGTATAATTTTAGCTGTTTTGTCGAAAATCAGGTGTTCATAAGTGTGTGGATTAATATCAGGATTTACAATTTGATTCCATTGGTCTAACTGTCTATTTTTATGCCAATACCAGGCTGTTTTTTAGAACTATAGCTCTGTAGTAGAGCTTAAAGTCAGGAATGGTGATGCCTCCTGATGTTCTTTTATTGTATAGGGTTGTTTTGGCTATCCTGGGTCTTTTGTTTTTCCATATAAAGTTGATTATTATCCTTTCAAGGTCGGTGAAGAATTGTGGTGGGATTTTAATGGGTATTGCATTGAATCTGTAGATTGCTTTTGGTAAGATTGCCATTTTTACTATGTTTATCCTACCTATCCAAGAGCATGGGAGGTCTTTCCATTTTCTGGTATCTTCTTTAATTTCTTTCTTTAGAGTCACAAAGTTCTTATTATATAGGTCTTTTACTTGTTTGGTAAGTGTTACACCAAGATACTTTATGTTGCTTGTGGCTATTGTAAAGGGTGATGTTTCTCTGATTTCTTTCTCTGTCTCTTTGCTGTCTGAAAAACGTAGGGCTACTGATTTTTTTGAGGTTATCTTGTATCCTGGTAGTTTGCTGAAGGTGTTTTTCAGCTGTTGGAGTTCCCTGGTAGAGTTTATTGGGTCGTGTATGTAAACTATCATATCATCTGCAAATAGAGACAGTTTGACTCCTTCCTTTCCAATTTGGATCCCCTTGATCTCCTTTTGTTTTCTTATAGCATTAGCTAGAACTTCTAGTACGATATTGAAGAGATATGGAGAGAGAGGACAGCCTTGTCTTGATCCTGAGTTTAGAGGAATTGGCTTAAGTTTCTCTCCATTGAGTTTGATGTTGGCAGTCGGTTTGCTGTATATTGCTCTTATTATGTTTAGGTATGTTCCTGTTATCCCTGACCTTTCCAAGACCTTTATCATGAAAGGGTGTTGAATTTTGTCAAAGGATTTTTCCACATCTAGGGAGATAATCATATGGTTTTTCTTTTTCTGTTTGTTTATATGGTGTATCACGTTGATAGATTTTCATATGTTAAACCATCCCTGCATTCCAGGGATGAAGCCTACTTGGTCATGGTGGATGATTTCTCTGATGTATTCTTGAATTCGGTTTGCCAGTATTTTATTGAGTATTTTTGCATCGATGTTCATCAGGGATATTGGTCTGTAGTTTTCTTTCTTAGTTGTGTCTTTGTGAGGTTTGGGTACCAAAGTTATTGTGGCCTCATAAAAAGAGTTTGGCAATGAACCTTCTGTTTCTATTTTGTGGAACAGTTTGAGGAGTAGTGCTATTAGTTCTTCCTTGAATGTCTGGTAGAATTCTGCGCTGAATCCATCTGGCCCTGGACTTTTTTTGGTTGGAAGGCTTTTGATGACTGCTTCTATTTCATTGCGTGTTATAGGTCTATTTAAGTTGTTTGTCTGTTCTTGATTTAATTTTGGTATGTGATAGTTATCCAGAAATTTGTCCATTTCCTTTGAAATTTCAATTTTTGTGGAATACAGATTTTCAAAGTATGACCTGAAAATTTTCTGGATTTCCTCTGTGTCTGTTGTTATGTTCTCCATTTCGTTTCTGATTTTGTTAATTTGCATGTTCTGTCTCTGCTTTTTCGTTTGTTTGGATAAAGGTTTGTCTATCTTGTTGATTTTCTCAAAAAAACAACTCTTTGTTGCATTGATTTTTTTGTATTGTTTTTCTGGTTTCTATTTTGTTGGTTTCAGCCCTCAAGTTGATTATTTCCTGGCATCTACTCCTGCAGGGTGAATTCGCTTCTCTCTGTTCTAAGCTTTTCAGTTGGGCTGTTAATTCTCTTATGTTACTATCCTCTGTTTTCTTCATATGGGCACTTACTGCAATGAACTTCCCTCGTAGCACTGCTTTCAGTGTGTACCATAAGTTCGGGTATATTTTATCCTCATTCTCGTTGAATATTAGAAAGTCTTTAATTTCTGTCTTTATTTCTTCTTTGACCCAGGAGTAGTGCAATTGCACATTGTTCAGTTTCCATGAGTTTACAGGTTTTCTGCTATTTGTGTTGTTGTTGAGTTCCAATTTTAAAGCATGGTGGTCCAATAAGATACAGGGGACTATTCCTATTCTCTTGTATCTGTTGAGGTTTGTTATGTCACCTAGTATGTGGTCGATTTTAGAGAAGGTTCCATGTGGAGCAGAGAAGAAAGTATATTCTTTTGTCTTCGGGTGGAATGTTCTATAGATGTCTGTTAACCACAGTTCAGACATAAGTTTTGTTAATTCTTTTGTTTCTTTGTTGAGTTTCAGATTTGTGGTCCTGTCTAGTGTTGAGAGTGGTGTATTGACGTCTCCCACTATAAGTGTGTGAGGTTTTATACGAGCATTGAGTTTTAGTAGTGTTTCTTTTACAAATGTGGGTGACTTTGTATTAGGGGCATAGATGTTCAGAACTGAGACTTTGTGTTGATGGATTTCTCCTGAGATGAATATGAAATGACCATCTTCATCTCTTTTGACTAATTTTGGTTTGAAGTCTAACTTGTTAGATATTAGGATAGCTACGCCTGCTTGCTTCTTATTTCCATTTGATTGGAAAATCTTTTCCCAACCCTTTACCCTGAGGTAATGTCTATCTTTGAAGGTAAGATGTGTTTCTTGTATGAAGCAGAAGGATGGATTCTGTCTTCGTAATCCATTCTGTTAGCCTGTGTCTTTTTATAGGTGAGTTAAGACCATTAATGTTGAGGGTGAGTAAAGACCATTGGTTGTTGATGCTTATTTGATTTAGGTTTGTTGTTGGCAGTGGTATTGTGAATATATTTGTTCTGCTTCACCCTTGGTTTCTGGTGTAGTTGGATTATCTGTTGCCTACATTTTTGTGGGCATAGTTACCTTCCTTGGGTTGGAGTTTTCCTTCCAATACTTTCTGTAGGGCTGGATTTGTAGATACATATTGGGAAAATCTGGTTTTGTCTTTATATATCTTGTTCTCTACATGTATATTGATTGAGAGTTTTGCTGGATATAGTAGCCTAGGCTGGCATCTGTGTTCTTTTAATAGTTTTAGAACGTCTATCCAGGACCTTCTGGCCTTGAGGGTTTCCATGGAGAAATCAGGTGTAATTTTGAGAGGTCTGCCTTTATATGTTACCTGTCCTTTTTCCTTCGCTGCTCTTAATATTCTTTCTTTATTCTGTATGCTAGGTGTTTTGATTATTATATGTCGAGGGGTCTTTTTTCTTTGGTCCAGCCTATTTGGGGTTCGGTATGCTTCTTACACTTTCATGGGCATGTCCTTCTTCAGATTTGGAAAGTTTTCCTCGATGATTTTGTTGAATATGTTTTCGGAACCTTTGAGCTGGACTTCCTCATCTTCCTCTATGCCTATTATTCTTAGGTTTGGCCTTTTCATGGTGTCCCACATTTCCTGGATGTTTTGTGTTAAGTATTTGTTGGATTTATGATTTTCTTTGGTCGATGAATCTATTTCTTCTAGTTTATTTTCTGTGCCTGAGATTCACTCTTCCATCTCTTGAATTCTATTGGTTATGCTTGTGTCCATAGTTCCCTATTTTTTGCCCAGCTTTTCAATTTCCAGCATTCCTTCCGTTTGTGTTGCCTTTATTTTCTCAATTTCAGTTTTCAAGTGTTGAACCGTTTCCTTCACCTGGTTAATTGTTTTTTCTTGGCTTTCTGTCCTTTCCTTAAGGAATTTGTTCATTTCTTCCACTTTTTTGTTTGTTTTTTCTTCCATTTCTTTAAGGGATTTTCTCACATCTTCTTTGAGGTCCTCTATCATTTTTATGATGGTAATTTTTAAGTCATACCCTTCTGCTTCCTCTGCTTTGTTGTTGTGTTCCATTCTAGGTGGTGTAGATTCCCTAGATTCTGGTGGTGTCATGTTTGTCTTTCTGTTGTTAGGTATTCTCTTGTATAGCCTTCTTCCCATAGCTTCTTCCAGTAGGTGTTGGTGTTGTCTCCCCCCCTCTCTCTATGGTACTTCCCCGATGGGCTTAAGTGGGTCTGAGATTCAATATCTGTAGCTCTGTGTGGTCCAAGCACTCTAGGAGGTTTCTCCGCAGACCTGGATCCAGGGATGGGGTTAAGGATGAGGATCTAGAAGAAGATGCCAGCATGTACTCACAGTGTTACTCTGGCCAATAGCTCTGGCAAATAACTCTGGCCAATAGCTGGCGGAAGAGGGTAAGGGCTGAGCTGGAACTTGAGAAGGTTTTGCAGGATAGTGGGATCTCCCTGGAAACTGGCGCTCTCCAGCTGAGACCTCATTCTTTGGCAGAAGCCAGGATTTGGGGTTCAAGGATCTTGCCCACAGGAACACCGAGTGGACCCACAGAGATAGACGGATGTCTGGGAGGGGCCTGGGACTCCAGCAGAGGACTGGTGGCAGGGTCAGAGACCAAGATGGTGGAAATTACGGGTGGTCCCGCGTGGATAGTCAGGTCTCCTTTGTTCAGAGTTGCTCCGAGAAGTCTCCGAAGTAGGGTGGACTTTTGGCTCCACCCTCTGTCCCAGTGCTCAACCCCTGGTATCATTTTTATAGATTTCTTTTATTTATTTTTATTTTTTATTTTATTTTATTTTTTTGAGACCCAATTTCTTTGTGGCTCTGGAGCCTGCCCCAGACTAGATCTTGTAGCCCAGGCTGATCTTGAACTTACAGAGATAGCCTTCCTTCTGCCTCCTGAGCACTAGCATTAAATGCAGGTGCCACCACCACCTAGATATTGGTATATTTTTAAATGTCTTCTTTAAACATATTAATGCTTTTACCTCTATTTTCTGCACTCCTGTTTCTTAGATTTTACTTATGTAATTCCTTTTCTCAAGTGATGTTGATGATTGATTTCTGAGTAGAGCAAAGTCTCTTGTAACTTTGGCTTTTCATATGCTGAACTTTTGAGAATTGCTTTGAACTCCTCATCCCGCTTCTCCTGGACAGTGCTGGGAAGAAAATCACACATGTCCTTCTAGTCTGGCCTTTGACTTGCCAATGAGAAGTAAAATAGACCAGAAAATGTGTGAACTCCTTACATGTCTGATTATTGTGGCAACATATAAATGAAGCTGGATTTATGCAAGAATTGAGTGCATGACCCACTTTGATACTGGTGGAGTCACAGTGCAGAATGTGACAGGCAGGGTGGAGGCTGAGATTTCCTCCTTTATCAGTAGTCAAGGTGAGCAAAGTGGAATTAGATAATCATTCCTAGATAATCCATAATTGTCCCAGTGGGTAGGTTCTTGGAATCCATGGATGAGGGCTATCAAGAATCTGGATGGAGAGAGACCGTAACGTGAATACAAATTGCTATAGTTACCATATTCAGCAAAAACAGGTCCGGGTGAACTGTTGTGGACTAGGTAACAGGACTGTTACTTTTTGTGGTTGTGGATGTACCGTCTGAGAGAAAAGGTTTGAGAAATCCTTGTTGTGCTCTAAGAGAATACCCTAGTCTCTGGAGCACATGGCCATGAAGCTATTTCCAGCTTTTCAATGTTTTTTTTAGAACATAACTGCATCATATCCTCATACTCTTTTCTGCCCCCAAGCCCTAGCATGATTCCTCATTATTTTCCAATTCACAGCCTGCTTTTCTTAAACAGGATTTACACACTGAAAACAGTGAACATTTGAAGGTTTCATGGACTTGGCTGAAGTATTTCCCAACTATGTGGTCAAGAGTTATAAGCTATGAACAGTAAGTGTGTAATAGAATGTGCACACAAAAGACACTGTGATTTTCCCAATGAGCAGTTTGTGCTCCAGGACAGTAGAAGAATGTATACTAAAACACAAACTTTCTTGACTAGGCCCCTGTCTCCTGGGTAGGTAGTGCAGAGCTACTAGGACTGTGCAATCTGAGTCATTGACTTCTGATCCCCTGGTAGGGGGGCTGCAAAAATTATAGGCCAAACTGTGTGGTCCCAGCCAATTTGGAACTCTGAGAAAGCTTCTTTCCAGGACTCCCTTTTCCTTCTGCTCTATCGAGATTTAAGGAAGAACACAGGTTACACCATTTTAAGTGTAGGATTTTCAAAGCAGGTATGCTCAGCTGCCATTTCTGGTTTGCTAGAGACTCTGTAGCCCTGGCATGGGAGGATGTGCTGCATATTACATAACTGTTCAGTATGCACATGCATGCAATGCCGTTTGTGTGCAGTGGTGGCTGACACTGGAAAACTGAGGTTTTATTTCTTGAAGTTCTGTATATTCCATTCCACTTTCAGGTTTGTCTTCTAAATATTTTAGAAAGTATTAAAAAATGATGATGTGTATGTCTATAAGACATACAAGTTCATAATGTTTTTAAGTCTATGCTACCTCCCCTTATAAGACATGTTACGTGAAGTTTAATTCCAGGGGACAAAATGAGTCCCTGTTCTGCGGAGATTTCTCAGATGGGTATGGTTTTGGGTAGCGAGTTAGGTCAGGGTCCTAATGTTGGGCCATCTAACATGTGGCAGGAAGCAGATTTTAAAATATTCTTCCATGTTATTTGTGGAATGGGCATCAGTGGGGATGGGTTTTTCTGAAACAAGAAAGGGTCATAAAGGGCTCCAGAGCCGTAGCAGAAGATGAGCTCCTTTTGCATAGAGAGCTCTAGAGCAGGGACCTCCTGTCTTTGGAATAGATATCCATAGCTGTAGGGTCAAAAGTGTTGAATGGTTACTTTGGGTTGATTTAATTGGGGTGTTGAAGTCTGATTATTTAATCTCTGTACACATGGTTTCATAGGTATTTGGATAACATTGATCAAGATCACACTTTTCCTAGCAAACTTTCTTTTGTACTTTATACTAATAGTTGATGATATTTGTTCTTTGTTCTTGGCTTATTCTCTCTATTTCTTTTATTCTTTTACAAATATTGTTCGTATTTTGATTGTTGTAACTTTGTGGTAAGTATAAAAGTCATATTATGTCAGTTTTTGTACTGTGTTTTCATAATTACATTGAGCATCCTGTGTATTTTCAAAGAAAAATGTTAATCTGCCTTTGTAATAAGCATTTTGTTATAAATTGTTGTTCATCGTAATTGGATTGTATTCATTTCATGTTGCAAACTTACCCTGTATAGGATCTTAATTCTGATGCTTCATATTCCCAAAGACCATTATTTAGTTCTTTATTTATTTTGGTTTTATTGTTAATCTGTGGAAGAGTGTTGGCTCATCAGATAAAATATGTTGTGTATCTTGGCAAGGGACTCAGCATATATTCTTTTGCGGGATGACTAAAGGTCAGATACTAACACTCAACTTCACATAATTATCTACATCCCATAACCTGTATATTCCTACAAACCATTTTCTCTCATGCTCAAACACACAAAATGTAGCAACAAGCTTTATAAATTGATAAAGATTTATACCCTCAATTCTATTACCATCAATTCTAGTCTTGTACACCATAGTTCAGCTTTGACACACTACACTGGAAATTGTAAAGCTAATTCTAGTTAGTCTTAATAGTCAAAATATGGACTCAGATGTGTGGTTAATGATGAACGATCAGAGAAGCAGAGCAGTGATCCCCTAGTTCTTACTTCTACTCTATCTTCAGACCAAAGGGTCTGGCGATTTTGATTCTAGGAGTCTTCCATTAGAACACAATGAGCTTCTGTCTTCTTCACCCTTATATTTCTCTCTCCTCCCAGCCATATCTACCTCCCAAGTACAGGAATAAAGGAATGAGCCATGGCCTGTCTCTCTCTTTTAGACTGGATAAATCCAGTGTATCCTGGGGTGGCCATAAAATTATATAGATCCCACTGATCCAAACTTCTTTGATTAAAGGTGTGCTCCTCCATGGCCTGTCCTCTATGGCTAACTACTGCCTAGCTACACACTCTGTTCTTAAAGCAAGGTTTTTTTGATAGATTTATTTATTTTTTGTTTGTTTGGTGTTGTTTTGAGACAGGGTTTCTCTGTGTACATTTGGAACTCTACCGAAGACACAGAGATTCACCAGCCTCTGCCTCTCAGGAACTGGAAGTTAAGGCATGTGCCACCACCATCTGGCAGGCTTCATTTGCTAAAGCACAAACAAAATACAACAACACTTGGAGGAAAACTTTACAGTCTCCACAAATATAATTCCATGTGGATCCTGCTGAGTCTACCCCTTTATAGCATTGAAGCATATTTCTTTGAAATACTTGTGTATACTGAAGACCAGCTGGAAGATCCACACCCATAAACCAAACAAATACCGAATTCTTCAAATGTACATTGGTCAGCATGATTGATGTACTATCTGGCCCAGAGCCTGTAAGACATTCCAATAAAGCCACTTTCTACAGACATAGAGAGATATGTTCTACCAATCCTGCTCTAACGGAAAACATTGAGTAATGCAGCTGTTTCCTCACCTTCCTACTGAGGAACCTGTGCTGGTTCACCATAGTGCTCATAGATAAAGACATTTTTCTCAGCCACACTCTTTGAGTATTCAGCTTATCATGCAGATGACACTTGTTATTATTATTCACTTCTCAAGAATTTGACTCTAATTTCAGGAATAACACTCCAATATAATTGACCAATATCCCTGGCGTCTGTCAGGAGAAAGTTGTATCATCTTGTTTGTAATATTGCTTATGCCTTTCTCTCATGGTTTTCTGAGGGACCTGTAACAACCAGGTAAAGAGTCCCCTCAGGTCTCCTGACCTCAGCCAGATGGCACAAAACAAACATCACTTGTGTCCTAAAAAATTTCCCTATATTTTAATATTCTAGGGAGTCTTCCATCTGTTTAATAAGAGAATCATTTCAGTCAGCATTGTACAATGGTCTGAGCAGCTCTGCACATTATGTGGAGGAAGAAAGAGAGATTGAGTCTGTGCATGCAGGAAGAGAGCTGGACCGTTTAATGGTGACATGAGGAAGCGACATTGAAATTTGTGTCTGACTATGCAGTGGTGGCTGTCGTCTTTGATTCCAGCTCTCAGGAAGTAGAGAAAAGTAGATTTCTGTGAGTTTGAAGATAGTCTGGTCTACAGAGTATGTTCCAGAACAGCAGGGTCACACAGGGAAACTGTGTATCAAACACCAAAAGAAATGAATGAATGAATTAATTAATTAATATTGAACAAGTAATGAGAAAAATCTACTAGAATGTAACAAAAACAAGATTAATAATAATAATTAGGAAGGAATTGACCAGCACAGTTTACTGAGTGAGTTATTGCACATCAGGGACCAACAGGGAAATTCTCAAAAAAAAAAAAAATCAAAAAACAAAACAAAACAAACAAATAAGTTCCTGTTTGTGCAGCTCTCTGAAATGTCTAGGTCTAGCCAGGGCCAAAGGAGGTTCGGGGCTTGCTGTGTCTATAAGAACACTCTTCCCTTGAGAAAGAGCTCTTGTCACTCAAGCCTCACTAGACAACCAGGGACACTAAGCCAACCTGCCAGTTTCAGGTCTTGAAGGAGACTTCCTGGAGCCATGCTGCAAGCTTGGTTTTATATCAGAACAGGTGCCAGAGGACTGATTACTGCTCTGTGAGTGCTGCTGTGGGGAATTGGAAGGAGAGCATGGATAAGCACAGAACATGAGGTATGGTAAGCAAGGGGCTGGGGAGGGTGGGGTGGGTAGTCATGAAAGTCGGTTTGGCAGGCCCTCCAGGAGGAGGCTAGACTGGAGTATGCTGCCACATTCAGTGTTCTGCTAGGCCATTATGGTCCTAGCAGCTTCCCTGACCAGGGTATTGCCTATGAATACTTCTCCATGTGGGCTGCCTGAGGAAAGGAATTCAATCAGGTAACATTGTGAATAATCTTCTTTGTAGTCAGCTCCATTATGGTTTTGGTGCACAGGGATGGCTATTTATAAAGAAGGAGAGGTTCACTTAGTTCAGTGCCTTCCAGAAGTTCTGCTCTTCACATGTAACATTTAGGGGTCACATCCATTCAGAGTTATCATGTTCTTTTTTTGCCATCAAAATAATTTTTCTTCTGTTGTTAAAAAATAAATATAAAGATATTATTTTACATATCGATCCCAGTTCCCTCTCCCTCCCATCCTCCTATTTCCCCCAGGGACCTCCCCATCCCATGGGCCATGCATTCCTCTGGGAGGCTGAGGTCTTTAGGAGGGATCATAAAAATCTGTCAAGTCAGTTGAGTTTTGGCCCAGGCCCTCCCCCTTGTCTCTAGGCTAAGGGAGTATCCACATTTGGAGTTAACTTTGTGCATGTTCTAAATGGCATTCTTTTTCTTCATTTCTCTGTGTAGCTTTGCAGCATGATCTAGAATTTTCTATGTGGAGCAAGCTAGACCCAATCTCGGGGAAAACTTCTTGCCTCTGTTTCTGAATTGCTAGGATAAAGCAAAGGGAAAATACAAACATCCATAAATGGCATTCTTGTGTTGGATTACATTCTACCACTGAGCTGTGACATAGAGGAGGAGAATTGTTTCTATAAAGGATTTACCAATATTTGGGAGATAGGGAGTTGCAAAAAACTTATTTAGCTGAGATATTGCTACCCCCAAATTAAAAAAAAAAAAATAGAAAAAAGTTAAGTTGTGTGCTAACCAGGCATGTTACAGAATAGGATGATATAATATACACTTGTTCCCCAGGATACTCCAAATATTTGGATCCAATCCATGTCAATTAGCAAAGCAATGATTTACAACCCCCAAGGCCCACCTCCATACCATTGATTATGTCTTTTACAAGCTTTACAAGGGTTTATTACAGGGTTCCAATGAACATTAGGTGCTGGTGTGCCATAAACATCCAGTTTTCTTCTAGATAAAATCATGGCTCTGTCATATGGGCAAGATGAGCCCAGGTGACAACTGTTTGAAAAGAAAACAGTGATGTGTTGAGGGCTAGACAAAGCAAGCAAGACTTTCTCTTTAGGTCTTCACTCATGGAGAATGAACAGAGTTCCTTCTGAAACCCAGGGCCAATAACACCCAAGGTTTATATAATTATGATGTTTCCATCAGGTCCTGAGCTATCGAGAATAAAGTAGAACTCCACCTTTAACACAAGGAAGATTCTTGGGAGAAAATTCAATTGTCTTGGGCCAGTGTCTTGTTGAGGGGTTGCTTCAGACTCTGAGAAGACAACTATCCCCACCACATGGAGCTGTGTTTATTAGACCCATGGCTACTGTGGACTTAGTTGGTGATATGTTTTTGGAGATCCCTGTGTTCCCCTTGTACTGCACTTTTTGAGTATCCTTATCCTGAGTTTGTCCCATTGAATGGTAACTCCCACTGACTTCCTAGAGTCTCAAATTTCCTTCCGTTTCCTCATGGAAGTAGTATACAAGAAGCTATTCCTTATAAGAAATGTACCTAGAATATGGTATGGCTTAAGCAATACCTCCCTACCTTACCTTTCATCTTTTCTTTTTCTGCCTTCCGTTCTTTTCTCATCTTCTGACACTTCTCCCTCATGACTTGCCAGTAAAATGTGACCTGCTGTTTCATGTTACTCCTGTACTATGAAATACTTATGGTGTTATCTTTTCTCTTGAATGCTTATATTGCCTTACTGGCATAACTTGCAATATCCTGTCACTAGTCAGACATTGAAAGTACTTAAAGAAGGCAACATATGTTGAATGCAAAATTTGTTTTAGGAGCGAGATTGTGGTGGTTCACGCCTTTAATCCCAGCATTCAGGAGGCACAGGAAAGTTGATCTGTGTGAGATCAAGGCCAGCAACGTCTAGCAAGATATTCCTAAAACAACTAAGGCTTTTTGTTGCAAAGAGAATCTCTGTCTCAAAAAAAAATCCCAACAATAACAACAAAAGTAACCATCTGTTGTAGGTTCTTTCCTCTTTGCTCATTAGCCAGAAATGAACGCAATTTGTCATTGCACACATATTTCTTTATTTATTTCTTATGTCTGTGGGTAATGTCCTTCTGTCCTCTTGATTACTCCTTCTTACACTAAGTGACTGTATGTCCTCAGTCGGTTTTTGGGACCAAGCTTCTTAAAAAATTATTTGTGGATACCAATTATATTTACGGATATATTTAAAAAACAGAACACATTAATTTGTAACACTGTTCATTAAATTAAAATATAATTCTCTGAATCATAGCAGGAGATTACCCCATACGTATAGAAAGCTCTAGACTGTGGGGTGTCTCTATTAGTAACAAGTATCAATAGCTGGAATGTCAGAAACCGAACAGTGTAAATATCCTTTTGAGTTTTGTATGAGTCTATGTATTTAAGTTCTGAACACATAGAATCTTGGGTAGCTGAATAACATTGCTCAAGATCTAAGTTTATCTGGATGAGTTTCCCTTGTATTTTTTAGAGTAAAGTTGACAGTATTTACCTCTTATTTTTCTTTTCTTTTTCACTTCCTCTCCTTTGTTCTTTCCCAAATATTGTACACCTCTCAATCACTGCATGTTTGTATTAGATATAGAAGCCATGCTGTGTCAATATATGTACTATGTTTTTTGTAATCCTCCAGATATTCTAACTTTTTCCCATTTTCCTGAATCTTTCGAATCAGATATACTCTTATAAAGTGTCAGGAATATAATTTGCACTGTATTCAATTTATGTTGCAAATTTATCTCATACAGAATATAAATATTAACTCACCAAGTTCTCATTGATCATTTACTTTTCTATTCATGTACTCTCTTTTATTCTTATTGTTTTCAATCTGGAAATGACATTTACTGTTTTTCCTAAAAAGTTCAATGGGTCTTGGATGGTGGCACAGCACATATTCTACTTGGGGATGACCTGAGTTCATACCCCCAAACCCAAAATTCTAGACTCAATACAACCTCACCTCCAGATGCAGTGTTTCTGACAACCTCTACTATGGTATGTAATAAGTACACATGGGAAACATCTCTCACACACAATCTGAATATAAAAAAACTAGGAATGAATTTGTTTTCAAAATCTTTGTTACTTAAAAAACAATGAGTGCAAAACCAGTCACATTTAGTACATGATTCTAATAATATATTGTTTCATTTTTTAAATTTCATTTAAACTTTTATTTTTCATTTTACATACCATACACTCCCTTCTTCCCCATCTTCTTCTCCAATTTCCCTCCCTTCCCTTCCTCCCTTTAGTAGTCAGAGAGGGTAATGCCCTCATTCAGGACTCACCAAAGTCTGGCATACAAAGCAGAGGAAGGACCAAATCACTCTATTTTTTATCAAGACTGAGTAAAGTATCTCACTATAGGGTGCGGATTCCAAAAACACAGTTCAAGCAACTGGGATGGATGATGGTTTCACTTTCAGGGGCCCCCTAACAGATCAAGTCACCTAAGTGTTTACTACTTTCAGAGGGTCCAGTTTGTTGACATGAAGGTCCTCCAGCTGTAAGTCAATATTCTATGAGTTCCCACTAGTGAAAGAAGATGTGTTGTGGCTTTGTTGGAGTGGCCTTCTCCCTGTTAGAAGAATCACATCATTGTAGGATCAGACATGAGGTTTCTTATTCGCAGAATACTGCCCAGTGTTTCAGACAACTCCCTGTTGCCTCTGAGTCATGCTGTAAGGACTATAACATCAAGGACTGCAGCAGCATATATGCTGACATGCCTGCTGCCATGATGATTAACTGAAGCTTGGAAATTTTAAGCGTGACACCTCTTTTCTTTGTAAGAGTTGCTCTGGTCCATGGTATCTCTTAACAGCAATGAAAACCTAACAAAGACAGATGTTGTTTCAAGGGCCTTCAGTATTTCTGTGATAGGCTGTTCCTATTGTACAATTTATTTCTGACGTATTCTCAGTAGTGTTGTTCTTGTAGCTTGACACTTCCTTTATGTCTGTTTATAGGGATTTCTTTCTCAGGGCTATATGCTAATTAAAGGGCCAAGAAATGTTGCATGTGAACCTCCTATTCAGTTTCCTTCTAAATGGTTCATGTGAATGCATTATAGTGTCCATGTCATGAAATAAGTGTGCAAGGCTCCAGACTTACATGAGTATGTTGTCAAAGTTGTTTATATTTACATTGTGAGTATCATATTTCTTTGTCAAACATGTTTGCGTTATTGTAGGATGCAGTGACCTATGACGATGTGTACATCCATTTCACTCAGGAAGAGTGGGCTTTGTTAAATCCTTCTCAGAAATGTCTCTACAGAGATGTGATGCTGGACACGTACAGGAACCTCACTGATACAGGTAAGATTGAAATTTCCTTCATGTTTTAAAATAAGGGACCAAATATTTCTTGGTTATTGATACTATTCTGTAATTTTGATTGAGAAAAAGGAAACTTGGTTGAATGAGGCATGGTTCTAAGGTTCATTAAAGTTATTAATTTAAGTTTTGTACAATTTACAATAATACATTGTATATTTTCTGTTATTTCAGGCTACATTTGGGATGACCATAACATGGAAGATCATTGTCCAAATTCTAGAAGACATAGAAGGTAAATTTTCACATGTAAATTTATGCAAATTTGGCTCTGAAGATATTTTAATGTATTCTGGAAATTTTATTGAAGAGACACACAAAAAGAATTACAAAAAATTAAGAAGATCAAAGTTGAAAAAGGTGCAGCTTAAAGTATAGTGATGGTTCTCATTTTCTAACAAAACCATGTACCTCAGTGAACGGTAGCTCTTCTGTGTTTGCAAGGTATTCATGTAAAAAGAGAAGGAAACAATGCCTTCACAGATACCACCATTTGAATTATAGCACCTGGAGATCTATGATATAGATATGCCAGTTTGTTGAGTTTAATAATATTCAGATATTTTAAACAATATATTTCTTGTATAGGTGATAATTATATGTCCAAGACTTTCTAAGAAAAATGTGTATAGTTAATCAGGCATTACTTATATATTTGTGACTTTGCTATGTATATAGAAAGGGTCAGTTCATGAGTACCAAGAAGGTTTTTGTGGAGAAACATTAATCCCTGACACACATGTCTGTGAGCAAAAGAAAATCAAATTGCATGAGTGCAAAGTGGAAACCTTTTCTTTGTTATTCTTACTTTAATAAGTATATCATATGTTGAGTTATGTAGTTGTGACCCATGCCCTTAATTCCAGCATTAATGATGAAGAACAAGGTGGGTCTCTTAAGTTTCTGATCAGCCTGACCTACAAAGTGAGTTCGAGGCTAGCCGGGTCTACACAGAGATATTCTGTATCAGAAAACCTAGGGAAAAATAAAAACTATATGATACTCTAAATGCAAGCCATGTGAATTTAGAATGTGGACAGAAGCAACATACGTCTCTCTCTTAGGACATTGAGAAGAAAGGAAAGATGATTACTAGCCCCCACTTTGAGGATATTTGTTGAGTGTGAAAGAAGTTTAAAATTTATCAGTATTCCAACATCATCTGAAAGATATAAACAAACTCACACTGAAGTAAATCCCAATGAACATTGGAATGGGTGAATGCTTCCATTTTTACTGGTATATTTGGCCAATGAAGCATAATTTATACTGTGGAAAAACTGATAAATGCAATAAGTATGGAAAAGCTCTGAGTTGTTTTCAGTCTTTTTCAATTATGTGAGAATTCTCATGTAAATAAATGCCATAAATGAGGCCCTTGAAATAAAAGCTCTTACTCTGAATCACAAGTATCTTCAAAGAAAACAAAACAACACCTCATGAGGGAAGCATTATAAATGTAAAACTTAAGATCGGATTCTTGTTCACAATTGGCCAAGTTATAAATTTATTTTATAAATATACTGTTTCTTTAGTATCATGCATGTGGTAAAGTTTTACATGTGCTAATTATCTTTGCTGGAATGCAAGAAGCCATAAGGTTTTGAATCCTGTGAATATACGCAATGAATGTGTAAAAAACTTTTTATGTTACAGGCATCTTCAAAGGCTTGAAAAATTTCATACTGGAGAGATACCATATAGATGTCTTCAGTATGGTGAAGTCTCTGAATGCCACAGTTTCCTCCAACTCTGTGAAAGAACTCAAATGGTAGAGAAAACCTATGAATGTAGTCAATGTGGTAAATTATTTGCAAGGCATACTATGCTTAAAAGACATATTAGAACACATACTGGACAGAAAACACAAGATTGTAATCAATGTGGTAAAGTCTTTTCCCTATGCAATAATCTCAAAAAACATAAAAGAACACATACTGGAGAGAAGCTGTATGAATGTAATCAATGTGGTAAAGCATTTGCAAGTAATGGTCAGCTTAAAATACATATCAGAACACATACTGGAGAGAAACCCTATGCATGCAATCAATGTGGTAAAGCTTTTTCACAAAACAGCACTCTGGTGTGTCATAAAAGAACCCATACTGGAGAGAAACCCTATGAATGTAATCAATGTGGTAAAGCATTTGCAAGTAATTGTCAGCTTAAAAGACATATAAGAACACATACTGGAGAGAAACCCTATGCATGCAATCAATGTGGTAAAGCTTTTTCACAAAACAGCACTCTGGTGTGTCATAAAAGAACCCATACTGGAGAGAAACCCTATGAATGTAATCAATGTAGTAAAGCTTTCACAACACATGGGTGGCTTAAAAGTCATATATTAACACATACTGGACAGAAACCCTATGAGTGTAATCAATGTGGTAAAGCATTTACAAGTAATGGTCAGCTTAAAATACATATAAGAGCACATACTGGAGAGAAACCCTATGCATGTAATCAATGTGGTAAAGCTTTTTCACAAAACAGCACTCTGGTGTGTCATAAAAGAACCCATACTGGAGAGAAACCCTATGAATGTAATCTATGTAGTAAAGCTTTCACAACACATGGGTGGCTTAAAAGTCATATATTAACACATACTGGAGAGAAACCCTATGAGTGTAATCAATGTGGTAAAGCATTTACAAGTAATTGTCAGCTTAAAAGACATATAAGAACACATACTGGACAGAAACCCTATGAAAGTAATGAATGTGGTAAAGCATTTGGAAGAAATAGTCAGCTTAAAACACATATAAGAACACATACTGGAGAGAAACCCTATGTATGTAATCAATGATGTAAAGCATTTGGAAGGAATGCTCAGGTTAAAATACATATAAGAACACATACTGGAGAAAAACACTATGTATGTAATCGATGTGGTAAAGCTTTTTCACATCACAGCACTCTAGTATGTCATAAATGAACACATACTGGAGAGAAACCCTATTATGTAATCAATGTGGTAGATCATATTCCCGTGTCAGTACTCTCTAGTTTCATCATAGAACACATCGTGGGCAGAAACCCTATGGATGTAAGCAATGTGGTAAATCTTTTACATGACACAGCCATCTGGTACATCATAAAAGAACACATACTGTAGAGAGACCCTATGATTATAATCAAAGTAGTAAAATTTTTGCAACACATGTGCTTAAAAGTCCTACAAGAACACATACTGGAGAGAAGCCTTATGAATGCCATCAGTATGGTAAAGCATTTGCACATCCCAGCCATCTCTTAAGTCATAAGAAATGCATACTTGAAAGACACTGAATGTATCCCATGTGGTGAATCCTTTCTATGTATCATTAGTCTTTATAATCACACACAAAAAAATCATAGTGTATGGAAACCCTGTACATGTAATCATTGTGGTAAAGTTGTGCACTTTACTTATTGCAATAATCTTTGTGGTCCAAAGAAAACTCTTATAGAAAGGAATCTTACTAGAAAGGATGTTGTATGATCATCAGCCAACACACATTGAGTTACATAGGATTCTGGAAAGAACAATATTGGAAAAGTTTGAACAGTCAGTTCAAACATTGCAATATCTCTGTTTTGCTCTTAAAAGCAAAGTCACGTGGACAAAAGCCCTAGGAATTCACTGATAAGGGAACCCTGTTTCATTGTAATACTTGTCTTTATTTAAACAAAAACCTCATTCAGATTGATTGACTTCCATAAGCCCAATCCTTCATGCTTGCTTTCTTTTACATGAAGCAAATCATGTTGTAGGAAAACTTTGAAGACTTTAAGACCATAAACATGTGGGTTACACAAATGAGTCCTCTTAAGAGAAAATATTCGCACTTTGAAATCTGTTCAGAGATTCCATTTAATTTTAATTATGTGATGTCAGTGTGTGAGTTTCTGTCTGTTCATGGTTTTTTAAAAGCAGGTTATACCCTTGAGTATTCCTGTAGGAGGAACTACAGTATGTTCTCAGAAAACTGATATAGGTCAAGCAATGAACTTTTCATAATTTTGTTCATCTGTATTTCTTACCCTGTATATATTTAAATCCTTTTTTATCATCTTGATATAAGGTAATAGGGAAGCAATCTTGGAAGAGAAAACCCACATCATGCATATAATTTTGTGAACATGTGAGACGTCACACTTGACTTTATTCTTAATAAATAAAATTGATTCATGTAGAGATGGTGTGTTACTGAGTTCAATAGAATGAAGACAAATGATAAATGAGTTTGTTATTTGGGAACAACATGAACAGATGATAATAAAGAACTGTGGAGTTGATCCTGCTCAGGAGGATGCAGTCCCTGCCTTTCTGATTTGATCTGCAACATGGGAGAGAGAAGTGAGAGACAGAGAGATGGAAAGGAAGTGAAAATTGAGGGAGGGGGATTAAGAGTTACAGACAGATTGGGAATGAGTGAGGGTCCACCCCAGTGTTCTCCATCTTCTCTTCATGTACACACAACCAAAGGCACTGCATAAGAAATAACTTTTAACTGTATGAGATGATCTTGAAAGACAAAAAAATGTAATGTTAAACCTGGAAACCAATATCTGTTCCTTGGAATTTGCTAACTTCCTCTCACAAGGCCCTGAGATAACAAGAATTCACACTGCTCCTGCTTTCCTGTGAGTCAGCAGGTGGTGAATAGTGTCCTTAGGAAACAAAGAGATAGCTTTAACTCTGGTTTGCCCAGACAAAATTAATTAGCACACCCTGAGGCCCTAAGGTCTGTTGACCCTAATAGCAGACCGTCCGGCCTCCAAGGGTTGCATCCTCAATGGACAAAGGGTCCCACCCCCTCCCTAAGATTGTGAGTTTGCCTTTAAAAAACACCTGGGCCCAGGGGAGGGGGCTTCTCTCTAGCCTGCATGTCAGAGGAGCCAATTTGCACAAATGTTTCCTGTAAATTAAAGCCTCTTGTGTGTTGCAGTAACTGGACTGGACATTGAGTTCTTGGGGTACTGACCGAAACTGGAAGACTCCTTATTCCGAGGGTCTTACATTTTGGAAGTTCCACCAAGATCTGGTCAACCCCCAGACTCAATTCCATTGCCAGTTGGAGGTAAGAAAGAGCTCGCAACCTATATGTTTGATGTATGCCTGATGCATCTGATGTTACATGTTTTTGACTCGAGTACTTGACTCTGTGCCTAGCCTTCACAAGACTTGTATGTTATGTGTTTTTGACTCGAGTATTTGAATCTTTCCCTGGCCTGCACAGGACTTGTATAGGACTACAGGGGGAAGCAGACGTATCCTGAGACCCTTGGTCCCGCCCTGAACGAAGTCCCGGGTTGTTTGGAGGAGGGAAAGAGACGAAGTTTCTCTTCTCCAGGGGACAGCAGGCCTCTGGACTTTCTTCCCTCCTGCTTTGTAACTTTGGTTTGGGCGCCATTTGTCTGCCGTGTGGATTTGTCCTCTTTGTTGGATTGTTCTGTTTTTTTTTTTTTTTTTTTTTTTTTTTTGTGTGTGTGTGTGTCCTTCTGTTCATAGTGTTTGTGTCCATTTCTATTCTCCCCATGGGTCAAAAACTAACTAACCTACTTAAGTTTGACTTTAGATCCACAGGAGAGCAGGGCTGGAGACCCAGCTAGACAATGAGCATGCTCATCCCCTGCCCTCAGGAATGTGGCAGGGCAGCCAGAGCCACTGGGGCTGAGCTTCAGCAGAATGGCTGAACAGCCATGGGCCACACATGGCCTGGGCAGATCCATGCTGGAATGGAGGGACAGGGATATGACTTATGACCCTGCCACCACACATGTTTCATTCCTAACATCAGCCTCCCTGGCTGACCCTTCTCCCCAGATCTTTGTAATTGGAGAAACTAATCACCCCCTTTTTGGAGTTCCTTATGTTCTCTCTCTAGGCTATTTGAGATGATTATCAACAGTTTCTGCTTGAGGCTAGAAAAATATCCCTGGGGCCGATGGGCGGCCAACACAGCTGAAAAAAAAAAAAAAAAAAAACAAGATTGACTTGGGATTCCTTTTGATGTGCCCCAGTTGGGACTTCAACACTGCTGAAGGTAGGGAGACCTTAAAAATCTATCGCCAGGCTCTGGTGGCAGGTCTCTGAGTTGCCGTGACATGGCCCACCAATTTGGCTAAGTTAAAGAAAACACTTTTTGACCCTAGTTCAGAAGCCCAGAGAGCTTCGGTGGCTCTGGTCTTCATGGGGAAATTGGGCCCCAGATATTAGGAAGGAACTCCATAGACTGGAAGCGTTAAGAGACAGAGAAAATGTATTGAAGGGACAGAGAAGGGAAGGAGAGAAACAAAAGACAGTAGAGAGACAGAGAGCAGAGAAAAAGCATGACAGAAGACAGGAAAAGAATTTCACTAAAATACCTTGGCTGCAGTGGTTAAAGGAAAGTTAGGAAATTTAAAACAGGCTAGGAAACCTGGGCAACAGGACCCCACTTGACAAGGAGGAACAGTGTGCATATTGTAAAGAAAAAGGACACTTGGCAAATGACTGTCCCAAGAAGACAAGGTATCGAAGGTCCTAGCCCTAAGAACAGATAAAATTAAAGGGAAACGGGGTTTGGCACCCCTCCCAAAGCCCAAGGTAATTCATGGACTACCCGAAGAACAGTGGACCTCGGCGTGGGCCGGGTACCCCACTCGTTCGAGGTTACATCCCACCAGCCAACTGCTTTTTGCCTTTGAATGGAAGGACCCTGACTGTCCCAAGGGTTTAAAATTCCCCAACGATGGCCAGACAAGTAGGAGAATTTCTGGGGACATCTGGGTTTTGCAGGCTGACTAAGGAAAAAATTCTCCTGGACCCCAGAGCACCAGGAGGCATTTGATGCCATTAAAAAGGCCCAGCTGAAAGCATTGGCTCTAAGCCTTTTGATATAACTAACCTTTTACCCTTTATGTGGATGAGCATAAGGGGGTCGCCTGGGGAGTTTTAACCAAATCCCTAGGGCCGTGGGACAGACCAGTTGCTTATCTGTCAAAGAAGCTTGATCCTGTAGCAAGGGGAGGGCCTGTCTATCAAAAAGATATCACTGCTGACAAGTTGACTTTGGGGCATAAAGCAACAATAATAGCCCCCATGCATTGGAGAGCATTGTCTGGCAGCCACCAACTGATGATGACCAACGCCCGAGGGACCCACCACCAAAGCCTGCTTCTCACTGAGAGACTGAGCTGATTGTGTTCGCTCCACCAGCCAGCCTCATCCCACCACTCTTCTGCCTGTGGAGACTGGTGAACCAGGGACTCATGACTGCCATCAACTGTTGGTTAAAGAGACTGGAGTTTGCAAAGATCTTAACGACATCCTGCTGGCTGGGGAGATGATGACCAGTTCACTGCCAGGATCAGTTACATTATAAAAGGTAAAGAAAGGACTGGGGCGGTGGTACTGCTCGACGAAGAAAAGTCCATAAACATTAACAGGCAACAGGTATGCTTTTTCAACTGTTCATGTGCATGGGACTGTCTCAACCATGTGGTTAAAAAAAATTACTGAAGAAAATTTTCTGAAGATTCAAAATACCTAAGGTAGTAAAATCAGACAATGGTCCAGGTTTTGTGACCCAGGTAAGTAAATCACTGGCCAAGATACTGGGGATTGATTAAAATTACATTGTGCATACAAAACCAACAATTCATGTAGAAAGTATAAATAAGACCATTGAGGAGACCTTCACTAAATTGACTGTGGAGACTGGCGTTAATGATCAGATAGCTCTCCTACCCTTTGGCTTTTCAGGTTTAAAAACACCCCTGGACCTTTTGGGCTGAGCCCCTGTAAATGGCTCTTTGGTGGGCTCCCTCCACTGGTGGAAATTACCTCTGTACATAGTGCTGATGTGCTGTTTTCTTAAGCCTCTGTTTGCTAGGCTTAAGGTGCTCCAGTGGGTGAGACAGTGAGCAAGAAAGCAGCCCTGAGAGACCTACGTGGTGGGAGACGTGGAAGTTTCACATTACTTCCAAGTTGGAGATCGAGATTTCATTAGATGTCACTGCACAGAAACCTTAAGATTCGGAGGGAGGGAGGGAAGGAGGAAGGAAGGGAGAGGGAACTGGGATCGACATTTATAATAATAAATTACAAAAAAAAATATGCTTTGACTCAAAACATTAAGTTCAAGGACAAGTTACTGGGGAAAAGGATATCTATTCTATTTTTTTTCCACAGAAAACGAAAAGCTGTGGATTTCTTCCATACTAATGTGGTTTGATCAAACCAGACCACCTGAAACAGAGTACCAAGTGAGCCTACATTCAAAACAGCTGGAAAAGGCAGCCTTGCAGAATACAGCCAGGATTTCAGCATCTTCTTAGAATCCCCCATGAGAGCGCCCCTTACCAGCAGGAAGTGGTTTGGAAAGAACGACGCCCAAATTCCCAAATATTGTCTATAGATGTTTGTTTTCATTTAAATGGACTTGGTTATAAAAAATAAATAATAAAAAAGACAGAAAAATACTGTTAAAAGTTTATGACTATCCTCTAAACTTAGTAAAGCAATGCAAGAGTTCTTATCAATGCTTTTAACAGTTTACTGCTAAGAGACAATGACTTTTCTCTAACTCAGTAAACCAAATCTCTGGTACACTGACCACAGGCAGGTGAAAATAAGTGTTTTTTTTTTTTTTTTTTTTATCTCATGCTTCAAAGGAATTACTGGCATTTTATAATATGTCTGTAAATTGTGACCAAAGATATGTTCCTTGTAATTTCTGTATAAAAACCCAATACTCTAAAGTAAAAATGGCAGCAGTTGCAAAACACCTCCAGTGTGTTTGTTTCTGTCAAGACGAAGCCACTCCTGACATGGTCATCGAGTTTTGGTACCCATGGGGGCACATCACCCACTCTGTAGCATGAGGTGTTATTGGCCTGGTTGTACAGGAACTTCCAACTGTAAGGAAATAAAAGCAGGAAGCAGATCAAAAAGTTGATAATTTGTCTTTCTCTCATCAGAAAGCTTGATCATTGCTCTATAACTGTAGGAGTTTTATTCCTGAACCTCAGAAAAACCACTTAACAAACACAAAATTATAAAAAGAGTATTCTTCATGGAAAGTTGAAAATTTAGAGAGGAATGGAGCTAGGAACATTTTTGTGTATGACCACTACTGTTAGCCAGCACATCTTACTCAGTGAGCAGTTTTAAACAATCTGCATTATTCAAGAATTCAAGCTTTGTAAGACCCTCAGAATGAGGAGTCTCCCAGTTTCCATCGGTATCCCCAAGAACTCAATGTCCAGTCCAGTTGCTGCAACATGCAAGAGGCTTTAATGAACAGGAAACATTTGTGCAAAGGGGCCCCTCCAGCATGCAGACTAGTGAGAAGAAGCCATCTCCTCCCTCCACCCCCTCCCCCCGGCACAGGTGTTTTTAAAGGCAAATACCCCATGCTTAGGGAGGGGGTGGGACCCTCTGTCCATTGAGTACATGACCCTTTTAGCTGGTCTCCCTATTAGGGTCAACAGACCTTAGGGCCTCAGGGTGTGCTAATTAATCTTGTCTGGGCAAACCGGAGGTGCAGTTATCTATTTGTTTCTTAAAGACCCTATTCAACACCTGCTGACTCACAAGAAAGGAGGGACAGTCTGAATTCTGGGTATCTTGTTTTCTCAGGGCCTTGTGAGGGTAAGTTAGCAGATTCCAAGGAACAGATATTGCTAGGGGTTAACTTTCCAGTTTAGTCTGTCCTTCATTTAAAATGGGGCATTTCTCTAACTTTACTTTTTTGTCTTTCACGCCCTATATCTTATCTCTAGAGAGTAAAGTTCTAGTACTCTGATCTACAAAGCACCCCACCCAGAACCCGCACTTTCCCCACCCTGTGTCCTACTGCGCCCACTGCTCCACTGGTCTGGTTGAGCACTGGGACAGAGAGCGGGTCAAAAAAACACCTCCACCTCCTGAAAATTTCTTGGACCTGCTTTGAAAATACTGGACCCATCTATCCCGCTGGAGCAACCAGAGTGCCCGCCTGCCTGATGTTTATCCATCAATACTGAGGCTCTGCCGGGGGAGAGACCTCCTAGAGTGACTGGAACAGAGTTACAGACATTGAGCACCTCTCACAACTCTGTCCCCAGGAACTCCTTCTCAAACACACGGTTCCGGGACTGTCCCCTGCACCGCTCACAAGCGGCTGCGATCTCAGGACTTCCGCCTTCCGGTCACGAACTAAAGCTTCTGGTTCGGGGCTGTCAGTGTCCCCGGAAGACACAAAAGGAAAACAAGCTTCTAGTTCCACCCGGCCAAACTGACACACGATTTCCGCTTGTGAACCAAGGACGTCAGGCTTCCAGTCACTGACTTGAGCTTCTGGCCTGTCACACAAAATGGTCCCCAGGAAAGGTTGCAACGAAGAGATGCACAACTTGAGTTCCACCCATGAAGTAAACACGACGGAGTGCGCTGCAGCCTGAGTTCCGCTTCCGGCACATTACTTCCGCTTACGGATGGTGCAGCGTGCGATTCCCTGCCCACCGGGCGACGATTAAATTGGATCCGCTTTAGGCCCAGGATGGAAATTGATCGCATCGGACATTGCGGGCCCGATAGGAAACGCCTTAAGGGACTGGACTTCCAGGTCCAAGTGAACAGGTCAGAAACGGCACAAGAGGCAGCAGAGAGCATATTCCCTGTCACTCATCGAGGCGGTAGGTGGGACTTCCGGGTGCGGCCAACAGGGCAGAAACAGAGATCACAACCCTAGGTCCGTGCACCCCTCTGGTTTTCGCTGTTTCCCTGTTTATGCCACGGTTGGCAGCAGGGTTCCTGTTGCCGGGGAAACCGGGGTGGGACTTCCGGCAACATGGTAAAGCAGGGCGGGACTTCTGCGTGGGAGCATTGACCAGGAATTAATCACTTAGAGAGGTTCCCAGGGGATGGGCGGGGTCACGGGAGCGGTGATGTCAGAGGAGTTACAGGCGTGAACTATAGGGGACACAGCTGTCAATCAAATACCCGTCATTCATTCATTCAGTCATTCATTCACTCATTCAATCAGTCATTCATTCACTCATTCATTCACTCATTCATTCAGTCATTCACTCAACCACTCAGTTCGAGGTCCTACCCTCCCACTTCCAGGAGTCCCTGGAGAAGGCGGGGTTTCCGGCTCCGCCCGAATATGCCCAGGAGACAGCGAAGCTGAAGGTGCTGGAGGTGGCATCGTGGCTGCACAGGGTGAGGACGACCCCATCCCTTCTGGCCACACCCCTTCCTTTCGAGGCCCCGCCCATAAGCCTGCCCCGCCCTCTGCCCTTTAGGACCTGCACTCGCCTGATGTCATTATTGGAGCCTATACCGTCCTGGTGAGTGAGGCCCTGCCCCTCACTGACCCGGCCCCTTGGCGTCTGGCCCCGCCCACTGTAGGCCATGGATGGCGTCATCCTGGAGAAGCCAAAGGACAAGGACGATGCCTACAGGATGCTGCGCAGGTGGGCGGGGCCTTAAGGGGCGGGGTAGACCCCCAAGGCATAGTGGGCGGGGCCTCTTCATGGAGCTCCAGCCTCTGCCCACCCCAGCCCTGCCCCTTGCCAACCACGCCCTGTCCCGCCTTCCCTGGCCCCGCCCAGGCTGAGTGGCCAGCAGCACAGTGTCATCACCAGTGTGGCCATCTTGAGGCCACTGTGGCAGAGGCAGCTTCAGGAGCCGAGTTCCACATGCCCAGAGGCCCCAGAGGCGGAAGGGGACCCAGAAGCATAAGTGGAATTGTCACTGTTCCACGAAGAGACCCGTGTGACATTCTCACGGCTATCGGAGCCACTGCTCTGCCAATACGTGGAGAGCAGGGAGCCTCTGTGAGTGGGTGCGGGGTGGGGTGGGTGGGGCCAGGAAACCTGGAAGTGAGGCCTGAAAAGGAAGAGTTGTCCCCGGCGGGCGTGGGTGTGGCTGAGCATGGCACCTGGTGTGACTTCGTCCCTGCCTTGCACCCAGGGACAAGGCTGGCGCCTATGGGCTTCAGGCGCGAGGCGGTGCCCTAGCAGAGCGCGTGGAAGGGGATTTCTTCAATACCGTGGGGTTTCCACTCAACTGCTGCATGCGTTTGCTGGCTGCCATCTTCCCGGATGTGGGACCACACGTCCCTGTCAGCCAGCATCCGGCCACACCCCAATAATGAGGATTGTAGATGGAGAATGAGTATGTGAGTGACTGTCCGGGCGGGTATTCTGGTGAGAGAGTTACTGAAGGGGCGGGACTTCTGGTGAGTTTGTGAAGCAGTGACCCATTTCCCATGATGCCCTTGGTGCATTGTGTTTGATTGACAGAGCAAGCTTCCCTCAAGTGCATCACTTCCCAGTGCTAGGACACAGGACATGGGGTGAGGTGTGTGGAGGCAGGGTTAGGGGACAGGCCCACCGAGGGGAGTACACCTAAACCCGCCCCTGTGGCCCTGCCCCTCCTGATGTCCCGCCCTCACCATCTCCATGGGCCCTGCCCTTGCCCTCACTGGGTCCTGCATGAGCAGCTTCACCATCAGATGCCTGTGATGGACATTTGACATCAGGAGCAGGGTCAGAGGAGGCCCCACCCCCTGCCCGCACTCTGATTTGCATATTTAAGAGCTGCCTGGAGACTCAGAAGACATCAAGTACAGAAACTGCTGGGGTTAATTTGCATGGCCACACCTCCAAATGACCTAACCTGCATGTATTTGCAGGTCAAAGTCCCAAACAGATGGGAATACTTGCATTCATTTGCATAGCAAAAGCCTGCAAAGCAGCACAAATTTGCATATTAAAGTGTATTTCCGAAACTGGGGTTTGCTCATTTACATACTCAAATGTGAAGCCCCAATCAGACTTCCAGATTTTCAGGCACTGTGCTTATTTGCATAATCAAAATTACTAGTGCATACTTTACATAACAGTTTAGTAGCCTCATTTGCATATTTAAATGAGTGGCATGTTTTTACTGCTCAGCATCAGGCCCCACCCCTTCAGCACTACCCTAGCTCACCTGTCCCCTACCCCGAGGTCACAGTGTCCAAGGTCACAATCAGTGACCCTCTCCAGGCCCTGCCCTCAACCACACCAGGCCCTTCCCCACTTTCTCTCCTAGGGTCCCCGAGGGCAGGGCCGGGGTCTGGGTATTACCTATGGTGCAGACAGGACTTGGTCCAGGCAGTGACATCACAGGAAATTGTGACTGTGAGCAGGAAGTGCCCTCCTTCCCTACCCTCACCATCTCCACCCCCAGCTGGGCATGGCAGGAGTCTTCTACCAAACTCTTAGGTTACCAAGCAGCAATGCTAGGACCCAGAGGGCGGTGGCCATGGTGAGCAGGTTATGAGAATAAAAACCCTGAGGATGATGAGTGTGGCCCCTGTGACATCACAGAGCTCACCCCTCCAGGCCCTTGTAATGTCAGTCACCGCATACCCTGCCCCTCCAGCTGTCAATCACTACAGACCCCACTTCCTGCCTCTGGGCCATGAGGTCTGCTGAGGGTGTGATCTACAGGCTGACTGGGCAGGGCCATGTCAGCTATCTTCATAACGGTAGAGGGGCAGGCTGCAAGCCGAGGGCAGAACTTCCTGGCAAGGGAAACCTGGCAGTAGAGACTCAGGTCAATCATCAAGGGTGGGGCATGAATTCTGTTCCCAGATCGCAGCCAAGGCTGACCTGAGACAAGGCCATCAGGAACTTTTGTAACTGCTGTGGCTGGGACTGCATTTCCCAGCATCCTATGCGGCCGCTTACTGCTTCGCTGCCCAGAGACTTCTGGGTTTGGATGTTCATGTCCAGGACTGCATTTCCTAGCATTCTGTGCAGTCGATTCCTGCCTTTATGCCCAGGGACTTCCGGTTTTCATCTGTACCGGCCAGGGACTGTAGTTCCCAACATGCTCTGCGGTGGCTTTCTGTTTTTCAGCAATGAAACTTCCAGTTTGTAGTTTTTGGAGGCCCAGGACTCCATTTCCCAGCATTCTCTGTGGCCACTTCCTGCTTCCCTGCCCAGGGACTTCTTATTTTCATCTTTGGCAGCCAAGGACTATATTTCCCAGCATGATTTGTGTCCGCTTTTCTATGAATGGACTTCCGGTTAAAAACTTTGGGGTCCAGAACTGCACTTCCCAGAATGCTGTGTGGCTGCTTCTTTCTTTTCTCCCCTTGACATTCTCTTCTGGACTTCAAGGCCCCTAACTACAGTTCCCAGCATGTGCTGGGCTTGTTTCCATCTTTTCATTTCCTAAACTTCTTCTGGTCTCTGAGGCTCCAGGACTCCATTTCCCAGCTTCCTGTGGTGCTGAGTCCTTTTTTTCAGTCCTGAAATTCCACCATTTAAAGGCACATAATAATTTAGAAATATTTGAGACTTAGAACAGTTGAATTTAAGTTGTATGAAGTTAGCTTACATTTACATAAAGTTAAGTTGAAATCGAATGTACAGATATATTATTCAGGACTGGGTAAATTGAGAAGGACAAGAGTGTGAAGCTATGTATAACATAGTCAGAGAAAAAAGATATTACAGACAAAGAATAAAAGGCAAACGGTAACTGACTTACAGGTTCTGTTGGCGGCAGAAGCTGGCTAGACTCTTTCTGCCTAGATGGCTGATGTAGCAGAAAGAAGAACCATGGTGGGTAAAGCTAGGCCACATGGTCAAGATGGTGGCTGCCTTAAACATATTCCCAACAGCTGAAAGAAATCGTAAAGTTTTGAGATATAATTTTGTCTTGAGCAGATGCTGCCTCAGCCCAGCCCACCATGCTGAGACAGGTTGCAGCTGGGGCAGGCAGGAGAATTTGAGCATGCCGGGAAGAGAACCAAAACAAGTTTAGGGAAAGAGATTGTTTAGCAGAGATATAAAAAAAAAACGCCTTCCATCTATCTGTTCTCTGGCAGTAATTTGAAAGATCCCATAAAATATCGGGATCTAGAGAGCTGTTACGTGGCCAATTTAAATTATTTTCTAGGGGATATCTAGGCTACTTTTCAGTACAAAGGTAAATAAGTCTGGGTGACTTTACAAGTGGCATTAAGTGAAAGGGTTTTAAATTTTCTATCAGGCATCCCAGTGGAGTGGTGGGGGATATTTCCTTGGTCGGTTTATTCCCCATGAGTGGAGTGAAAGTGACCATGCAGTCTTGGAACTCATCAGCCCAAGAGTGTGGCCACACGATTTGCAAGAATGGCAGAGTGTTATTCGAAGCTCGTTAGCCCGAAAACGTTGCCAGGACCAACAGAGGCCGGAAATACTCAGCAGTCTGAGAGCAGAGCCGATATACCACACTGGGCTGTATGTCTTCCACCCATGGAATGTACCTGACCTTAAGGAATTGGGTTAAAATGTAAAAGGGTACCTTACCTAATTGAAGCCTGTGTGGAGTGGTATTTCCAGTGAACGGGGGGGGGGGATGGTGGTGGAACGCTGGTATCTGAAACAAGATCCTGAGTGTTTCTGGCTGGCCGCCCACCGGCAGACAGCTGTCAGTGACCCTCACGTAGAGTCTGCCTGGGTTTCGGCACCAATGTTGTTCTTTTGCTGTGCAGCTAATGCCTAAGAAACACAAACGCGAGACTCAGGGCCCACGTGGAGATTTTTGAGAGAAGGGAGAGAAAGAGGGGGTAGCTGGTGGCCAACTGAAAGCAGGAGAGAAAGGGGGGGTGTGGGGCACTTGCTTTAAAAGGGGAGGCTTGCACATGTGTAACTGAGTCCTCTGGCAGCCAGGTAAACCTTGAGCCATCAGGTAAAGCTGATGTAGCAATGACATGGCCATGAGGGTCCCGCCCATCATCAGGATGGGGGGGGGTCAAATGGCTGCTAGTTCCTAACAATCAGATTACTAAGCGGAGTCACTATTTAGCTACACATGTAGTTAAGTGTAAGCCACTAGTTAGCCACAAACTAACCCACTAGTTAGCCACACATACTAGCTCACTAGTACCCACACACACCATGCCACTTGTTAGCCACATACTTAACTCACTATTTAGCCACACATATGAAGTCACTAGTTAGACAAACACCTAAATCAATAGTCAGCCCCACACCTTTGTCACTAGTTAGCCACAAAAACTAAGCCACAAGTCCATCACACAAATAAAGCAGTACTTAGCCACACACACTAAGACAGTAGTTAATCATACACCTAAGTTACTATTTACCTACATGCCTAAGCAGTAATTAACCACATTGCATAAGTCACTAGTTAGCCACAAAGCTAGGTTACTAGTTAGCCACAGTCTCTATGTCTCTAGTTAGTTACACACAATATATCACTACTTACCCACCCATACTAAGTCAGTAGTCAGCAACACATCTAATTTACTAGCTAGTCACAAACACCAAGAAAATAGTCAGCCACACACACACTGAGATAGTAGTTAGCCATGCACCTATGTATTTCTATGTATTTAGTCAACTACACACCTAAGTCACTAGTTAGCTACCAACACTAGGTCACTAGTTATCCACACACATTAAATCAGTAGTTAGACACACACACTATGGCACTAGTTAGACACATACTAAGTCTGTCTAAAAGAAAAACAGCTCACACTAAGGTGGTCCCAGGACATGGGAATCAGGCCTTTATTCCCAGCAGCAGGCATTTGGAGATAGGAGTGACATGGCTGGACAGAGAGAGGAAGATAAGGTAGAGGAGCGAGAAGAGCATGTTGTGAGATGATTTTGTTTGAGAAGTTAGTCTGAGGGATCGAAGTGATAGGAGTCAATCTGAGGAGGCAGTGTGAGGACAGGAACACATCGCTTGTCTGAGAATAGGTAGAGATAACAACTCTAGTAGCCAGATGCTCTGAATCTGTGATCCTTCAATTTTCACCTTCCCCTCCCTGTTAGATTACTGTGAGTTTTTATTATTAAGATCTATTAGAACTTGTGATGGAAGTGATGATCTCTCTGTGAAGGTGTGATATTTCAAAGTCAATAGAGGTAAAAAATTTAAATTATTAAATTATATTAACTTTGTTTTTTGAAAATTACATTGGTATCGTTTAATGTTGTTAATTTGTAAAATTTTTTTATTATACTTATAAAACCAGTTCCCTCCAACTTACTCCCACCCTCCTTCTTCCCCTCCCAACTTCCCGGGCTCCCAGCCATTCTCCCCTCCCATCCAAACAACACTATACACGTAGGTGGATGCCTACCAGGAGGGGTCATCTAATTCCTTCAAGTCATTTTAAGTAGACACTAAAATGTCTCTCCTGTCTCAATGTTAATGGAGTATCCCTCCATGGGGATTTTCCCCCAATGTGCTTTTTGTAACATGGATACTTCCTGGTCCCACTTTCTGAAGACTGTTAGACTGCACAGGCCTTTTAGCTGAGACCCATGTTCAGGGGTCTGTGTCAGTCCCATGTTTGATTCCCAGCTATAAGCCTGGGGCCCCATTATCTCCTCCTTGTTCAAATCAGCTATGTCTTTGGGTTTCTGCAATATGGTCTTGTCCTCCCTCTCTGCATATGGATTCAATTTTGGCTCAGTGTTTAGTTGTCCAAGGTTGCTTCTGTTTCCATCAGCTACTAGTTGAGGTCTCCATGATGGTGGATAAGTTACTCATTGATCTCATTGCCAGCGAAGGGAATTTATGGTTGCCTTTACACTGTTGCTCAAATTGTTAGTTGGGGTCATTCTTGTAGGGCTCTGCACATTTCTCTAGGTTCTATTTCCTCTTCTAACCTATAATGGCTCCCTCTTTTATAGTCTCTTTCTCTCTTTTTCTTTCCTCTGTTCTGCTCTCCTCTCTTCTCTTCCCTTCTCTTCTCAAGACTATTCCTCCCTTGACCAAATATTCCTAGACCCACAATCTTTCATCTCCTCCCATTTTCATTGTGCTAGTTCCCTCTCCACTCACTACCCGCCAATACCCACCCATATGCTCTGAGGACCTTGTCCCTTCCTGCTCCTGCGAGTGTCCTCATGTAAAACTGTTAGAATCATCCTTCTATCCTAATTTCTCTGGCAGTTTGTTTTGTAGGCTGGTGAACCTTTCCAATATGTCTAAAATCCACATATGAGTGAATACATACCATGTTTCTCTTTCTGTGATTGGGATACCTCATTCAGGATGGTTTCATCAAATTCCATCCACTTGTCTGGAAGTTTCAAGATTCCATTGTTTCTGCCCACCCCCACAGAGTAGTATTCCATTTTGTAAATGTGGCAAATCTTCTTTATTTATACTTCAGTTGAGGGGCATCTAAGTTGAGGGACAATGATTCCAGGTTCTTGCTATTATAAATAATATTGCTATGAACATATGTGAGCACAAGTCTTGGTTGCATGGATTGGGATCATTTGGGTATGTACTTAAGCAGGAGATTACTGGGTCTCGTGGTAGACTGATTCCCATTGTCCTGAGAAACTGCCATGCTAGTCTCCAAAGTGGCTGTACAAGTTTGCAGTTCCACCTGAAGTGGAGGAGTGTACCCATTTCTGTACATCCTCTCAAGCATAAGTTGGCATTGCTGTTTCTAATTTTAGCAATTCTGACAGGAGTAAGATGGTATCTCAACGTTGTTTTAGTTGGCATTTCTTTGACAGCTAAGGATGTTGAATACTTTCTTAAGTGTCATAAATCATTTTTTATTTCCTCTATGGAGATTTATCTATTCAGTTCTGTAGCCCATTTTAATAGAGTTATCTGGAGTTTATTGACTAGTTTCTTGAGTTCTTTGTATATTTTGTAGATCAGCTCTTTGTTGGACATAGGATTGGTGAAAAACCCAGTTTGTGGGCTGCAGTTTGGTCCATCATCCAGTTATACCAGCACCATTTTGATGGGAGATGTCATTCTGAAAATATATTTCTCATACTAGTTAATGAATAAAGCACTGTTGGACAATAGGAAAGCTAGATAGGTGAAACTAGGAGATAAGGAGGAAAGAGGAAGGAGGAAGGAGGAAGGAGGAAGCAAGATGGAGAGACTGGGGTGTCGAGATGCCTGCCCTCTTCCCCGGTAATAAGAGACCACATGAAAATACATAGATCAACAGAAATAGGCTAATACTTAAGACGGAGCTAATTGATAAGAAACTAGTACCTGGCCAACAGCATTATATCAAACATAGAGTCTCTGTATATTAATTGGTGCTGGCGCAGCTCCAGGACAAGACCAGCGGTGGGCAGAAAACCTTACTCAGCATTTTTTGAAGATGCTTTCCTCATCCCATTGTATAATTTTACCTGATTTGTTAGTATGTTTGTGGGTTAATATAAGGATTTTCTATTCGATTTCATTGAGGTACTTGTCTATTTTTGTGCTAATACCAGGCTGTTTTCAGTACTATAGCTCTGTAGTAGATCTTAAAGTCAGGGATAATGATCCCTCCTGAAGTTCCTTTATTATACAGGTTGTTTTGGCTATTTTGGTTCTTTTGGTTTTCAATATAAAGTAGATTATTATCCTTTCAAGGTCAGTGAAATATTGTGCTGGGATATTAATGGAGATTGCATTGAACATGTAGATTGCTGTTGGTAAGATTGCCATTTTTCTATGTTTTTTCTACCTATCCATTAGATTGGGACATCTTTACATTTTCTGCTATTTTCTTTAAAGACAAAAATTCTTATTATATAGGTCTTTCACTTCTTTGGTGTTACCCCAAGATACTTTATGATGTTTGTGGCTATTGTGAAGGGTGATGTTTCTCTGATTTCTTTAACAACCCCTTTGTTGACTGAATATGTAATGGCTACAGATTTTTTTTTATTTAATCTTGTATCCTCATATTTTACTGAATGTATTTTTCAGCTGTAGGAGAATACTGGTAGAATTTTTTGGTTGCTTATGTAAACTACCTTATCATCTGAAAATAGAGAAAGTTTGAGTTCTTCCTTACCAATTTGCATCCCCTTGAACTCCTTTTCTTGTCTTATTTCTTTAGCTAGCCATTCAATTACAATAATGAAGAGATACGGAGAGATAAGGCAGCTAGCCTTTTTCCTGATTTTAGAGGAATCACCTTAAGCTTCTCTACATTCAGCTTGATATTTGGTATGGGTTTACTATATATTGCTTTTATTATGTTTACATAAATTCCTGTTATCCCTGATCTCCCCAAGACCTTTAATATGGAAGTATGTTGAATTTTGTCAAAAGGTTTTTCTGCATCTAGGGAGATGATCATGTGACTTGTCATTTTCAGTTTGTTTATATAGTGGTATATTTGATATATTTTCATATGTGAAACAATCCCTGAAAGCCAGAGATAAAGTCTACTTGATCATGGTAGATGATTTCTCTGACATATTCTTGGATTCAGTTTTCCCATATTTTCTTGAGTATTTTTGAATCAATGTGCATGAGGGATATTGGTCTGTAATTTTCTCTCTTATTTATGTCTTTGTGTGGATGGGTATCAAGGTGATTGTAGCCTCATAAAAACAGTTTGGTAATGAACCTTCTTTTCTATTGTGTGGAACAATTTCAGGAGTATTAATATAGTTCTTCCATGAATTTTTGGTAGAATTCTTCACTTAAGAAGACATCTGGCTCTGGGATTTTTTATGTTGGAAGGCTTTTCATTATTACTCCTACTTTGTTAGTTGTTATAGATCAATTTAAGTTGCTTGTCTATTCTTGATTTAATTCTGGTAAGTAATAGGTATCCAGAAATTTGTCCATATCCTTTGAATTTTCAAATCTTGTCGAGTATAGGTTTTCAAAATATGACCTTAAAATTGTCTTCATTTCCTCAGTGTCTATTGTTATGTACTACTGTTTGTTTCTGATTTTGTTAATTTTCATGTTCTCTCTATGCTTTTTGGTTAGTTTGGATAAAGGTTTCTCTACCTTAATAATTTTCTCAAAAAACCAACTCTTTCTATCACTGATTTTTTTGTATTGTTTTCCTGTTTTTTTTTTTTTTATTGTTTTTTAGAGACCCCCATTTTTTTGGCTCTGCTGCCTGTCCCACAACTATGTGTTGTGGAACAAGTTGGTCTTGAACTCACAGAAGTAAGTTTCCATCTGCCTCCTGAGCACCAGCATTAATTTCATTTGCCACCACCACCCAGCTTTTGGTACCTTTTTAAATGTCTTCTTTAAACATATTACTGTTTTTATCTCTATTTTGCTGCACTCCTATGTTTCTTAGATTTTACTTATTTCATTCCTTTTCTCAAGTAATGCTGATTATTTATTTCTGTGTAGAGCAAAGTGTCTTCTAACTGTGGCTTGTCTTATGCTGTGTAATTGAGAATTGTTTTGAACTCCTAATCCTGCTTCTCCTGTACAGTGCTGGGAAGAAAATCCTACACTTTGTTCCAGTTGAGCCCTTGCCTGGTCAGGGAGAAGGAAAATAGACCAGAAAATGAGTGAACTCCCAAGATCTCTGATTATTGTGGGGTCTTATAAATGAAGAGGGATTTGTGTAATGATTGAGTTCATGTCCCACTTGGATACTGGTGGAGTCCAGTGCAGAAAGGGAGGGGCAGGATGGAAGATGAGATTTCCTACTTCAACAGTAGTTGAGGTGAGCAATGTGGAATTAGATAATCATTCTTAGAAAATCCATCATTGTTTCATAGTGCAGTTTCTTGGAATCCACAGATGAGGGCTACCAAGACTTTGGATAGAGGAGAGACCTTATCATGTATACAAATTGGTATAAATTACAGTATTTAGCCAAAACCAGTCTGGGTGAACTCTTGTGGAATATGTAACAGGACTTTTTTTTTTTTTTGTTCGTTTGGATGTACAGTGTGAGAGAAAAGGTTTGAGGAATACTTGGTGTGCTCTAAATGAAACCCCTAGTCTCTAGAGCACATGGCCATGAAGCTATTTTCAGCTTTTCAAAATATTTTTTTTCAGATCATAACTACATCATATCCACATACACTTTTCTGCCCAGAAGCCCTGCCATGAATACTCAGTGTTCTCTAATTCACAGTCTAGTTTTCTTAAACAGGAGTTTCACATTAACCACAGTGAATATTAGAAGGTGTCATACATTTGACTGCAGTATTTCCCAGCTATGAGGCCAATGGCTACTGGCCAGTAACAATGAGCGTGTAACAAAATGTGCACACAAGGTACACTGTGATTTTAATAATGAGCAGCTTGACTTCCAGGACAGTAGAAGAATGTATACTAAAACACAAACTTTCTGGATTAGGCTGCTATCTGCTGGGTGGGTAGTGCAGAGTTACAAGGACTATGCAATCTGAGTCACTGATTTCTGATTTCCTGGTAGTGGGCTGCAAAATTGTAGGTCCAACTGGGTGGTCCCTGCCAATGCTGGAATCTGAGAAGCCTTCCTTCCATGATTCTCTTTTCCTTATGCTCTATCGAGTTGTAAGGAAGAACACAGGTTACACTATTCTGAGTGTAGGGTTTGCAAAGCAGGTCTGCTCAGATGTCATTTCTGCAAAATTTGTATGGACTATGAGACAGACTGGGGTTCTTTTGGTCCATGTGGTGACTTGGGCAGTTACCCTTGTCCTCTGAGCCTTCCTCTCCATGTGTTTATTGGTTTGGGGGAGACTCTGCAGCCCTGGCATGGGTGTGTGTGTTGCTTATTATATAACTGTCCAGTGTGCATATGCATGCAATGCTGTTGGTGTGCAGTGGGGGCTGACACTGGATAACGGAAGGTCTGATTACTTGAAGTTCTGAATATTCCATTCCACTTTCAGGTTTGCCTTATAAATATTTTAGAAAGTAGTAAAAAATGGTGATGTGGATGTCTCTCAGCAATACAAGATTATAATGTTTTTAACTCTCTGCTACCAAGAGTTACAATACTGTGTTAACTGACATTTAATTCCGGTGTACAAAATCAGTCTCTATCCTGCAGAGATATCTCAGGTGTGTATGGTTTTGGGTAGGGAGTTAGGTCAGGATCTTCACCTTGGTCCATAAACCACTTGGCAGGAAGTTGATTTTAAATTATTCTCCCATGTTGTTTGTGGAGTGCGCATCAATGCGGCTAGGTTAACCTGAACAATAAAGGGGTATAAAGGTTTACAGAGCCATAGCAGAAGGTCAGCTCCTTTTGCATGGGGAGCTCTAGAACAGGGACATCCTGTCTTTGGAATACATATACATAGCTACAGTGTCAAAAGTGTCTAAGGGTCACTTTTAGTTGATTTAATTGGAGTGTTGAGGTCTGTGTTTATTTAATCTCTGTACACATGGATTCATAGATATTGGGATAACATTGGTCAAGATCACACTTTTCTTGGCTAAGTTTCTTTTGTATTTTATGTTAATAGTTGATATTTTTTGACCTTTGCTCTTGGGTTATTCTCTCTATCTCTTTTATTCTTTTACACATATTATACATATTTTGATTGTTGTTGCTTTGTGGTAAGTATAAAAGTCATATTATGTTAGTTTGTGTACTGTGTTTTCATAATTCCATTGAGCATTCTGAGTATTTCCGAAAAAAATTGTTACTGTGCCTTTGCAATAAGCATTTTGTTATTAATTTTTGTTCATTGTCATTGGATTGTATTCATTTCATGTTACAAACTTGCCATGTATAGCATCTTAAATTCTGATACTTCATGTTCTGAAACCATTATATAATTCTTTATTTATTTTGGTTTTATTGTTAATCTGTGGAAGAGTTTTGATTCATCAGATAAAACATGTTGTGTATCTTGGCAAGAGACTCAGCACATCTTTTGGGGGTGACCAGAGTTCAGATATGTACACTCAACTTCACATCATTATCTTCATCCCATAACCTGTTTAGTTATACAAACCATTTTCTCTCAAACTCATACATAAAAAATATAGCAATAAACTTGATAAAATGGTAAAGATTAGTACTATCAATACTATTAGCATAAATTCTAGTCTTATACACTACAGTTTAGATTTGACACACTGCACTGGAAATTGTAAAGCTATTTCTAGTTGTTCTTAATAATCAAAACATGGATTCAGATATGCGACTAATGATGAAATATCAGAGAAGCAGAGCAGTCAAGCCCTAGCTCTTATTTCTACTGAAGTACTGATACCAATGGGGCAGGCAATTCTGATACTTGGAGTCTTCCCTCAGAAAACAATGAGCTTTTGTCTTCTTCCTCCTTATATTTCTTTCTCCCATCCATATCTACCTCCCAATTTCAGGGATAAAGGAATGAGCCACCACTTGTCTCTCTTTTTCTTTTAGACTGGATCAATGTGGTGTAGCCTGGGGTGGCCATGAAATTACAGACATGCACCTGATTATGTCTCCCAAGTGCTAGGATTAAAGGTGTACTCCACCATGGCCTGTCCTCTATGGCTAACCACGGCATAGCTCCACATTCTATTCTTAAAGCATATTTGTTTTTTCTTTATATATGTTTATGGTTGAAGAAGAGAATAGTTTCAGTCTGAATTGTGTAATGGTCTTTGCAAGCTCTGCACATTGTGTGGAGAGAGAAAGAGGGTTTGAAATTCTCCTCTGCAGGAACAGAGCTGGGTCATCTACTGATGACATGGGAAAGTGACATTGAAATTAATGTCTGACTATGCAGTTTGCCTTTTGTTCCAGCACTGAGGAAGTAGATGCAACTGGATCTCTCTGATTTAGAGGTCAGCCTGGTCTACAGAGTAAGTTCCAGTACAGTAGGGCCACATTGTTAAACTCTGTCTCAAAAATAAAAATAAATAAATAAATGTATCAATAAATATTAGACAGTTAATAAAAAAAACTATTAGAAAAGAACAACAACAAGTTTAATATTAATAATTAATAAGGAATTCACCAGTGCAGTTTACTAAGCAAGGAATAGGATGGCAGGAGCCACACAGGGAAATTCTGTAAAAAAAACCCAAAAACCAAATAAGTTCCTATTTGTGCAGATCTCTGAAATGTCTAGGTCTGGAGTAAAAGCCAGGGCCAAAGGAGGTCCTGGACCTAGTGTGTCTTTAAGAACAGTCTAACCCTTGAGGAAGAGCTCTTGTCAATCAAGCTTCACTAGCCAATCAGGTACACTGAGCCAACCCACCAGTATCAGGTCTGGAAGGACACTTCCTGGAGCCATACTGCAGGCTTGCTTTTATATCAGAACAGGCACCAGAGGATTGATTGCTGCTCTATGAGTGCTGCAGGGGAATGGAGGAGAACAGAAGCTGCAGCATGGTGAGTGAGTGGATTCAGAGGGTGGTATGGGGAGTCATGAATGTCTGTTTTGCAGTCCTTCCAGGAGGACGCTGGGCTTGAATGTGCTGTCAAATTCAGTGTTCTGTTAGGTCCATTGTGGTTCTAGGAGCTTCCCCAACCAGGGTGTGGCCCAGGAATATTTTTCCTTGTGGGATGCATCTGTGGAAAGGATTTCGATTATGCAGCAAGGTGAATAAATTCTTTGAAGTCAGCTCCATTATGCTTTTGGTGCACAGGGATGGCAAGTTACCATACAAGGAGAGGTTCAGTTTGTCCAGTGCCTTCAAGAAGCTTTGCCCTTCATATCTAACATTTAGGGGTCAGATACGTGCAGAGATATTACCATTTTTTTGCCATCAAAATAACTTAACTTCTGTTGTTAAGAAATGAATAGAAAGATCTTATTTTGCATATCATTCCCAGTTCCCTCTCCCTCCCTCCCCCAGTGACCTCCCCATCCCATCCCACATACATTTCTCTGGGAGGCTTAGTTCTTTAGGACGATTCATCTAAACCTGTCAAGACATTTGGGTTTGGCACGGGCCCTCCTCCCTTGTCTCTAGGCTAAGGGTGTATTCACACTTGGAATTAATTTTGTGTATGCTCTAAATGGCTATATTATATATATATATATATATATATATATATATATATGGATTTTTGTTTTACAGCATGATCTGGAATTTTTTTTTTTATGCTTGTTGTATTTTACTTTTCATCCTTTAATCCATTTGTTTATGCTTACTGATACATGTTAATAGTAAATGATATATAAGTAATATAATCCTTTGAAGCATGTGAAAATTAGGTAATTATCACACTCAGGATAGCCTAGTTTAGTTCTATTTCCCTGAAATTTCAAAATGCTATTGTTTTTTATTATTATTTTATTTTATATAACAAAGTCCAATTAAATGAAAACAAACATTTATACACAATATTTGGGAATTTGGGCGTCGTTCTTTCCAAACTACTTCCTGCTGGTAAGGGACGCTGTCATGGGGGAGTCAAAGAAGGTTCAGAAATCCTGGCTGTAGTCTGTAGGGCTGCTTTTTCCAGCTGTTTTGAATTTAGGATCACTTTATACTCTGTTTCAGGTGGTCTGGCGTGATCAAGCCACATTAGTCTGGAAGGAACCCACATCTTTTCATTTTCTGTAGAAACAAAAATAGAAATCCTTTTCCCCAATAACTTGTCCTTCAACTTAAATTTTGAAGTCAAAGCATTTTTTTAATTTAATTTATTATTTTACATGTCGATCCCAGTTCCCTCTCCTTCCCTCCCTCACTCCCTCCTTCCCTCCTGCCCTCTCACATGCACACTAAACACCCTCCCCTCCCATCTCCCACCCCAATTCCACATGTAGGGGAATGCCATCCAGTTGGGGTCATGTAGATCTGACAGGTCCTATGAAGTAGGGACTAGGGCTTCTCTCCTGTCTCTAGATTAAGGCACTTATCCCTCCATGGGGGATATGTTCGCAAAGTCCTTTTGTGCACCAGGGATACATCCTGGCTCCACTGTCTGAGGTCTCTTAGACTGCTCAATCCTTTTGGCTGAGACTCATATTCAGGGGGGCCTGAGTCAGTCCCATGCTGGCTTCCCAGCTATCAGTCTAGTGGCCGTTATCTCCTCCTTTTTCAGGTAAGCTGTCTGTATGTGTTTCTGCCGGAAGGTCTTGTCCTCTCAATCTGCATCTGGGTGCTAGTTCGACTCAGTGTTTATGTATGGGTGTTTGATCCTATTTTCAACAGGCATTAGTTGAGGGTTCCATGGATAAGTTAGTTCTTGATCGCACTCTCTGGGAAGGGCATTTATGATAGCCTTTCCACGGAAGCTCATATTGTTAGTTGGGAGCAGTATTGTACTTCTCTAAACCATACTTTGTGTTCAATTTTATCTCTAAAACAATATTGGCTCCCTCTTTATTGTTCTCTCTCTCTCTCTCTCTCTCTCTCTCTCTCTCTCTCTCTCTCTCTCTCTCTCCTGTCTTCTATTCCTAACAGGGCTCAATCTTCCTAGTCGCACATGTTTTCCTCCCCCACTCATTATCTCCTACTTCTCTCTACATTCACTGTCCCCCCCACTTCCCCTGTGCTCTGGGGGACTTGTCCTTTCCTGGTTCTGTGAGGGACTTCATATGAATCTCTTAGAATATACATTGTATCCTAGGTCCTTTGGTGGTGTGAATTATAGGATGGTGATCCTTTGATCTAGGTCTAAATTCCATTTATGAGTGAGTACATACTATTTTCCTCTTTTTGTGACTGAGTTTCCTCAATCAGGGTGGTTTTTTTCAAGTGCCCTCTACTTGCCTGCGAATTTCAAGATACCATTTTTTTTTTTTCTGCAGAGTAGTAGTCCATTGTGTAAATGTACCACATCTTCATTAAATATTCTTCAATTGAGGGGCACCTAAGTTGCTTCCAGGATATTACAAATAGTGCTGCTATGAACATAGTTGAACAGATGTCTTTGTTGTATGGATGTGAATCCTTTCGGTATATGCCTAAGAGGGGGATTGCCGGGTCTTGTGGTAAACTAATTCACATTTTCCTGAGGAACGGCCATACTGATCTCCAAAATGGCTGTATGAGTTTGCGCTCCCACCAGCAGTGGAGGAGTGTCCCCCTTTCTCCATATCCTCTCCAAAATGAGTCATCATTGGTGTTTCTAATTTTAGCCAATCTGGCAGGAGTAAGCTGGTATCTTAAAGTTTTTTGATTTGCATTTCCCTGGTAACTAAGTATGTAGAGCATTTTCTTAAGTGTCTTTCTGCCTTTTTGATTTCCTCCATTGAGAATTCTTTCTTCAGTTCTGTATGCCATTTTTTTAATGGGGATATTTTGTGTTTTGTTGACTAGTTTCTTGAGTTCTTTGTATGTTTTGGAGATCAGACCTTTGTCAGATATAGGATTGGTGAAAATCTTTACCCCGTCTGTGGACTCCTGTTTGGTCTTGTCCACTTTGTCCTTTGCCTTACAGAAGCTTCTAAGTTTGAAGAGGTCCCATTTATTAATTGTTTCTCTCAGTGTCTGTGCCCCTGGAGTTACGTTCAGGAAGCAGTCTCATATACCAATTTGTTCAAGGATACCTTCTACTTTCTCTTCTAAGAGGTTCAATGTGGCTGGATTGATGTTGAGGTCTTTGATCCATTTGGACTTGAATTTTGTGCATGGTGACAGACATGGTTCTATCTGCCTTCTTCTACACCACCTCATCCTATTGTGCCAACACCATTTGTTGAAGATGCTGTCCATGCCCCATTGTATAATTATCACTGTTTTGTCGAAAATCAGGTGTTCATAGGTGTGTGGGTTGATATCAGAAATTTCAATTCGATTCCATTGGTCTACCTGTCTATTTTTATGCGAATACCAGGCTGTTTTCAGAACTATAGCTGTGTAGGAGAGCTTAAAGTCAGGAATGGTGATGCCTCCTGTAGTTCTTTTATTGTATAGGGTTGTTTTGGCTAACCTGGGTCTTTTGTTTTTCCATATAAAGTTGATTAATGTCCTTTCAAGGTCGGTGAAGAAATGTGGTGGGATTTTAATGGTGATTGCATTGAATCTGTAGATTGCTTGGAAAGATTGCCATTTTTATTATGTTAATCCTACCTAACCAAGAGCATGGGAGATCTTTCCATTTTCTGGTATCATCTTTAATTTCTTTCTTGAGAGACACAAAGTTCTTATTATGTAAGTCTTTTACTTGTTTGGAAATCATTATTTACTTAGAGTTATTTATTGTTGGTGGTGTGTCATGTTATCAGCCCAACAGAGTTCATGAGATGAGATTCCCTGATCAAGAGATTATTTAGTTATTCCATTTTTAAGATTGGTGGTGACTGTTTCCTTCATGGGTCAGTCCTGTTGCAAGCTCTCAGAAAATGATGATGTGAAACAATACAGTTTTTTTAAATCATGTAATCATGAGACTGTTAAAAATCTATGATTATATAATCTGTAATCATTTGGTAACACAGTGTCCCTCTTTCTCTGGGAACTGCTTTTGGTACAGATCTGCCAAATGACCGATGACACCATCATTACTTAGGCAATCAAATAAGTTTATAATTGGATAGTCCTGCATACTTAACTTTCATAAGGTAGAACCAAACTCCAGTGATTTTCAAAGAAGTAGTACTTAGATAATTAAATAATGCCTCGCGATTAAATCCCAGAGAGGAATGGCCAGACTCTAGTCACGAAGAACAACATTCTCATTGATTTAAGTAATTAATATATTTTGAAAAATGATTAAATAATGACAGGGTGGTGCATACTTAAATCCCACATGGAGTAGTCAGACTGATCTCTTCCTAGCATAATGATTTATTTAAAAAATTAAATTGACAATTAATTAGTTGGCATTTTATATTAACACCGAGGAGGTGGCACCAAAGTCCTAAAACTATCGCTGATGTAATGATCTATTTACATAGCTAAATGATGAAGTAATGAGATGATGTTACCTCATCGACTCCCAAAATCTGACTCCAAAAGGGACTTATGGTCCATAACATTACCTCTATTTTAAATACATTAATTAAATGATGAATTATTACTTAATTTCCTAGTTTAACAGTGAAATAAATAAGTGTAGTATTAGATGATGTGATGGCCTGACAGGATGGACTCCCATAATGAGGCTCAAAACTCCAGTGACCACTGAATACATAATGACAGATTTTCATAATTAAATGAATAAAGATTAAACAAGTGGATGGTATTTTATACGTGGAGCCAATTGGGTTTCTGTATGTTTTCTGTACTTTCATGGGCATGTCCTTCAGATTGGGTAAGTTTTCCTTGATGATTTTGTTGAATATGTTTTCAACACCTTTGAGCTGGGCTCCCTCACCTTCCTCTATTCCTATTATTCTTATGTTTGGTCTTTTCACGGTGTCACACATTTCCTGGATGTTTTGTGTTAAGGATTTGTTGGATTTATGATTTTCTTTTTTCGATGAATGTATTTCTCCTAGTTTATCTTCTAAACCTAAGATTCTCTCTTCCTTCTCTTGAATTCTGTTGGTTATGCTTGCATCTGTAGTTCCCAATCTTTTGCCCAGTTTTTCTATTTCCAGCATTCCTTGGGTTTGTGTTGCCTTTATTTTCTCTATTTGAGTTTTATAGTCTTGAACCATTTCCTTCACCTGCTTGATTCTCTTGTTTCTTAGTTTTTGTACTTTTTTTTCTTTCCTTAAGGAATTTGTTCATTTCTTCCACTTTTTTGTTTATTTTTTCTTCCATTTCTTTAAGGGATTTTCTCACATCTTCTTTGAGGGCCTCTATCATTTTTTGATGGTAATTTTTAAGTCGTTCCCTTCTGCTTCCTCTGCTTTGTTGTTGTGTTCCATTCTAGTTGGGGTAGATTCCTTAGATTCTGGTGGTTTCATGCTTGCCTTCTGTTGTTAGTTATTTTCTTGTATTGCCATCTTTCCATAGCTTCTTCCAATAGGTGTATGTGTTGTCTCTCCCTCTCTCTATGGTGCTTCCCCGGTGGGCTTATGTGTGTCAGAGTTTCAATATCTGTAGCTCTCTCGTTGGTCCAAGCTCTATAGGATGTCTCTCCGCAGACAGGGACCCAGGGATGGGATCAGGGATGAGGATCCAGTAGAAGATGCCTTCAGATACTCAGAGTGGTCCCGAAGAGATAGGCGGGTCTCTGGGAGGGGCCTGAGACTCCAGCAGAGGACTGTAGTTGGGGGTCAGAGGCGAAGCAGTTGAGAAATAGTTAGTCCTGTGTGGATACGCCGGTCTCCTGTGTTCATATTCGCTCCAAGATTTCCCCCAAGTAGTGTGGTCTCTAGCCAATGGCTGGCAGAAGAGGACTAAGGGTGGGCTGATATTCGAAATGTTCCTGTACCAATAGTCCAATCTCTCATGGAACTGGCACTCTCTATCTGAGGCCTCTTTCTTTAGCATAATCTCTGCTTTGTGGGTCAAGGATTTGCTGGAGGGAACTCAGAGTGGACCCATAGAGATAGGCAGATATCTGGGAGGGGGCCCAGAACTCCAGCAGAGGACTGGAGGTGGGGGTCAGAGACCAAGCAGGTGGAAATTACGGGTGGCCCCACGTGGATAGGCAGGCCTCCTTTGTTCAGATTTGATCCGAGAAGTCCCCGAAGTAGTGTAGAGTATTTGCTCCACCCTCTGTCCTAGTGCTCAACCAGAACAGCAGGACATGATGCAGTGTAGGGCACAGGGTAGTGGGGGCAGGCTGGCGGTGGGGATGTGTGGGGATGTATCAGAGCTACAAGTGTGCTCTCTATGGGGAAAGGACACAAGAGCAGCGGGATGAGGGACCATCTCAGGAAGTTGGGGGAGAGGTTGTAGGGGAGAGGCTGCCCCAATTCGGCCCATACTCACCACCTCTTGACAATGGCTGGCAGAAGAGCAAGTTCTAATAGATCTTATAAATTCAAACTCACAGAGAGTGGGAGGGTGAAAATGGAAGGATCACAGACTCAGAGCATCTGGCTACTAGAGTTCTTACCTCTACCTATTATCAAACAAACAATGTGATCCTGTCCTCATACTGCTTCCTCAGATTGACTGCTATCTCTTTGATCCCTCAGACTAACTGCTCAAACAAAACCATCTCACTGGGTGCTCTTCTGTCACCTCTGCCTTTTTCTTCCTCTTTCTGTCCAGCCATGTCACTCTATCTTCAAATCCCTACTGCTGGGATTAATGGACTGAAATCCTAAGTCCTTGGATCACCTTAGTGTGAGTTGTTTTTCATTTAGACAGATTTTTTTTCTCCCTCTCCCCCCTCTCTCTCACTCTGTCTCTCACCATCTCTCTAATAGACAGGACTGGCCTTGAACTCGCACACTTCCATCTGCCTCCATCCCCTTGGGCTGGTATGAAAGCTATGCCCATACCCTGCTCTGTTAGGGAAGACATTGGCCTCAATGTCAAAATAGTGGCTTGGGTGTGTAGCTAGCTAGTGACTTACATGCATAGCTAAATAATGAGTTAAGTATGTGTCTGACTAGTGACTTAGTGTGTATGACTAACTAGTGACTTACTGTAAATGGCTAACCTATGAGTTAGTTTATTTAACTAGTAACCTAATTGTGTGACCAACTATTGACTTAGGGTGTGGTCTACTACTAACTAGTATGTTGGGCTAATTACTAACTTAAATGTGATTGACTAGTGACTTAGCATATGCGGCAAACTAGAAACTTAGGTGTGTGGCCTACTAGTGACATAGTGTGTGTGGTTAACTAGTGACTTAGAAGTGGCTGACTAGTGACATATTGACTGTGACTAACTAGTGACTTAGTGTATGTGGAACCTAGTGACATAGCTGTGTGGCTTACTAATAACTTTGTGTGGCTAACTAGTAACTTAGCAAGAGTGGCTAAATAGTAACTTATGTTTGTGGCTAACTAGTGACTTAGGTACCTGGCTGACTAGTGACTTAATGTGTTATTAACTGCCACAGCAGCCCCAGTGGAGACAGTGTAGCAATGGCTGAGAGAAATCTCAATGGCTACCTGTCCAGAGGTTTGTACCACATGTGGTTATGCTTCCTGGGGAAAAGTGGTCCAGGTTCCTGCAGGTGCTTGCCTGACTGGCTGATTGGAACAGGTGCTTGGTGTATTTTGTGCTATGATAGATATAATGCTTTTGATCATGGGTGTTTTGGCCTGTAGCTCCACTGTTAATTCAGTGAAGCCCAGAAAACACTTAGATATAGTTTCAGAAACTGAAAGATATACATACCAGCAACAGCAGATGGATGCTATCCTCTGTGCCCTGAACTACAAATCCCACTTAGCCAGTTGAGACTTCAAGTGTCAGCACAAGGCATAATAAATTAACATAGCTAAAGCTGTAGGACTTAGCCCACAAGATGACCCTTCCTGTAATTAGCCTGCCATCAGAAAAGCTGCTGTGGGATTTACTACAATACTCTAACTTGAAGTCTTAGGGCCCCTGAATCAATACAACAGTACAAGAGTTCTTACCAATGTTGTTAAAAGTTTACTGACCAGAGACAATGATTATTCTCTAAAATCAGTAAATCAAATCACTGGTATGCTGACCACAAGCAGGCCAAAAAAAAAAAAAAAAAAACAGATTCTCAGCTACACACTTGCTTAGATGTATTTACAATCTCATGCTTTAAAGTAATTGCTGACATTTTTATAATATGTCTGTGAATTTTAAACTGTGGCCAAAGATCTGTTCCATGAACTTTCTGCATAAAATCCCAATGATCTGAAGTAAAAATTGCAGCTGTTGCAAAGCTCCTCAAGTGTGTTTCTGTCTGTCTGTCAAGCCAAAGCAACTCCTGACATGTTAATCAGAGTCTTGGTCTCACCACAGACCATTGCCCACTGAGAGGTCTGCAGCAGATAACACGTGACTTAGTTTTTCTGGGTACTAGTGATTTAATGTGTGTAGCTATCAATTGACTTAGTGTGTGTGGCTAACTAGTGGCTTAGTGTTGGTGGATAAGTGGTAACTTACTGTGTTTGGCTAATTATTGATTTTGTGTATGTGGCTAACTAGTATCCTAGATGAGTATGACTAACTACTGACTTTGGTGTGTGGCTTACTAGTGACTTAGTATGTGTCTAACTAGTAACATAGTGTGTGTATCTAACTACTAATTTAGTGTGTGTGGATAACTAGTGACTTAGTGTGTGTAGCTAACGAGTGCTTTAGGTGAATGGTTAACTACTCTCTTAGTGTGTGTATGTAATTTAGTGTGTGTGGCTGACTACTTTCTTGGTGTCTGTGGCTAGGTAGTGAATTAGATATGTGGCTGACTAGTGACTTAGTATATGTGGGTAAGTAGTGTTATAGTGTGTGTGGCTAACTAGTGACATAGTGCCTATGGCTAACTAGTAACGTAGAATTTTGTCTACCTAGTGACTTAGTCAATGTGGTTAACTACTGCTTAGGCATGTAGCTGACTAGTGACTTAGTTGTGTGACTAACTACTATCTTAGTGTGTGTGGCTAAGTACTGCCTTATTTGTGTGGTTGCATTGTGACTTTGTTTTTGTGACTAACTAGTGACATAGGCATGTGGGTGGCTGACTATTGATTTAGGTGTTTGCCTAACTAGTGACTTCATGTGTTTGGCTAACAAGTGACTTAGGTATGTGTCTAACAGGTGACATAGTGTATGTAGTTAACTAGTGAGTTAGTATGTGTGGCTAACTAGTGGGTTAGTTTGTGGCTAACTAATGACTTACACTTAACCAAGTGTGTAGCTAAATAGTGACTCAGCTTAGTAATCTGATCTTCAGAAATTTGATAGATCACAAACAAAATAGAGCAGTAATTAAGAAGAGATAGAATGATACTGCCCATATGCTGTTATTTTGTATTGAGCATGGTAACCTTACACATAGTCAATGATCTTCTCAAACCTCTGAGCTGATATTAGTGTGTCATGCAGGATTGAACATTTCTCCACAAAGAGAGTTACCTATTCACAAATTCAACATTCATTGGCTCTGAACTAGCTTCCCAAACTGTATACCCACATACTCTGGTGTGTGTTCATACACATGGCATGGATTCAAACATGATGGGAAATTACAAAATTACTCCCCCTACCACAGTCATGTACATTTTTCATAGTGGTGACTCCAGCACCTGGTTGCTTACCCTGAATCCTCCTTCAGTGTAAATAATTTTGCTTATTCTGATCTGAAAGCAGAGGCAATGCTCCACATGCGAATCCTTTTCCTGTGACTCCACTGGATAGTTCCCTACCTGACACTAATGGATATTTTAAATCTCTGAGGTTACAGTAATTTAAGAATTTTGAAGGAATAGTACAGAACATAGCAAAGCCATTGTTTGGAGAGCAACAGACTGCAACTAATGCCACCTGCATCAACATAAGAGCTTGCCTCATAAACATTCTTCTAACAGGATGAAAATGCATCTTTTCTAGCCTTAATATGCCTTACCAGGGAAAAAATCACTTCACCCACAGTGGAGATCTATAAAAACAAATACATCTAACATAACATGTATCTATCTTAGAAAATACTCGAACAGGAGCCAGCCTAGACATTTTTGCATTTCATATATTCTATCCTTCTTAAATGGCTTTTTAAGTTCAAGCTCCATTTTAGACATTGAACAATTTCAATGTCTAGATACTAAGCGAGATGAGAGGATTATACAGAAAATGTGTTCAAAATACTATTTCTTAAGGACATCAGATACCTGAAACTGACCTGCTTCACATGTAGGATCCTGAGGTGAAGGTATTGGTAAATGTAGAAGGTAGAATTATATATATATATATATATATATATATATATATATATATATATATATGTAAATGTTGGGATGGGGAGAAGTTTCCCATGCCAAGTAAGCTTCTTAAGGAGAATAAACTGTTCTACACTACATCCAGGAAGGAAAGGGAAGGAAACAGGAGATTTCCTTGAAGTCTTTCAATGGGAGAAACTCAGGAGAAGACCACTAAAACAATGCCACACAAGGGGAACACAGGGTATCTCATGATTATTACTGACTAAGCCCACAGTGACCTTTGGACTGAGAAACATATTTCTATGTAGTTTATATCTACAGACCTGAAATAACCTGTCCACTAAGGCTTTGTTCCAAACAATTACCAGCTCTCCCCAGCAAATACCTGATTTTGGACAAGGTACTCTGTTTTATGGTTAATACAGCAGGACCTTAGGGAAATCTCCCAAGGCCTAGACAAGGCTGTTACTATCTCTGCCAAGAATGTTCGTCATGCCTGCCTGAGAGCCTAAATGAAAGCTGTGCTTTATCTGACCACTCATACATCATTGGTTTACTTTTTAAAATCTGGTGTCCTATTGCCAATCTGGTAGAACTATGCTTTTCTGGAGAAGAAAACTGCAGCTATATGGCATACTGTGCCTAAATGTTGCTTGTGGACGTTTAATATCTCTGTGAGCAGCTGGTTATGGGCCAGTTGTGTGTGTGTGTGTGTGTGTGTGTGTGTGTGTGTGTGTGTGTGTGTGCGCACGCGTGTGTGTGTGTGTGCGTGTGTGTGTGTATGGTATATTTTTTTTTTTTTGATTTCAGTAAGGGACTACATGCTGTTATAAAACAGGAGTTGTTTCTTTGTAATGGTTTGGAGTCAAATGTCTGGAAAATCATGGTGAACAAATGTGCATTTGGGATTCAAAATTCTATCAGGTCTGGTCAGCATACACTTAGCTTTGTGTGTTTTAGAGGCAGTCCTACCTTAGTTAAATTCTATTTTGTGAAACAAGCTATCTCCAAAACATTTGTAAATCCTTTGTGTTACAAATTTACTCCTGTAGATCACTGCTAAATAGTGAAGTGCAACTCTTACATGAGATGTCTTTTACAGCATGCAGAAAATTAACAATAAATGGATCTTACACATAAAAGTAAAATGCAAAGTGCTGAACTAAAAGATACTTACCTAAAAGACCTCTGGAAGTTTGTCGCCATACTTTCAGTGGGTGCACCAAAAGTATGTAGAAGTTGACTAAATAGATGTTTCTACACATACCTCCCTGCTCTCAGTGCTCAGAGCAGATACGGCCCACAGAACAGTTATTTAGAGGCCTGTCTCTCACTTCTGGGAATTTTATGGACTGTATGACAACTCAGGAAATACCCTCCACACTGGATCTCATACCTCACCATCTCCCACTACCCATTTGAGGACAGCAGACCCTCACTCACCATGCTGTGGTTTTCCAATTTGCCATTCCTAAAAGCACAGTACACAAAACCACTGCCTCCAGTTTCTCTTCAAATCCAGGCCAGAATGGCTCTGTACTTCTTCTGACAGGCAGGTCACCTTGGGGTCTGATTGGCTAGTAAGCCCTTAGTTATAAGAGTACCTCACAGCTGGATGCAGAGTGCTTAAGGACACATTAAAATGGGTCCTGATTGCCTTCTACCACAGACAAAGACTTTTCTATGTCAGCAGAGATGTGCATTTCTATAGCACTTGTTCTATAGCTGACCCCTGCTATCTTCCTGCAGTTCACAGGAATTTTCCTTTCTTCCTCCTAGACACAGTGTGGCTAGTTAACTATACATACTTAAGTGGGTTGAGTTATTCCTGGTGAACAAGTTGGATGGGAGCTCAGAATATTTATTTACTACACAGAGATTTAGGTATATAAAAATTGATATTTGTTATTTGGTTAAACACTGAATTTATGTGAACTAAAGTAACTATTTTACCTGGTTGTCTTGGGAACTGCAGACAATCAGGAAAGAAAAGCAGGTACCAGATCTCAAAAAAAAGATATTATGTCTTTCTTCTATCAGATAGCTGGATGATGGCTCCATGGATGTAGAGTTTTATCCCTGAAACTGAGAGCAAACACTTGGCAAATGCATAATAATGAGAAGAGTAGTCTTCATGGAAAATTGAATATTTGGAGAGGAATTGAACTAGGAAGTATGTATTTGTGAGCACCATTGTAAGCAAATACATCTTCACTGATAAGATGAAAAAGAAAAGAAAACAAAAACCTACCTCGACCAGAGGGACCATGTTATTTGTGGGTCGAGGTGGGCTAGAATCTGAAAATAAATGGGTAAGAAAGAAGGAGTGAGACGAAGCAATGGATTTTCAAGGTCTCAATTTTGTTAGGCAAAAGAGAAGTTTTTAAAGCAAAGTAGGGAGGAAGTGGGGAGGGGTAACTGTGCCCAATATGGGGCTCTGGTAATGTCCTAGGCCATAAACCTCAGACCATAAATGTCTGCTTATCTCAATTCCTGCTGTCTGGTTCACCTCAGTTCCTGGGGTTAGTGAAACAGACTGCTTGTTTAAGAAGTTTTCTGTTTTACCAAGATAAGCCTCAAGTAGAGTTTTAAGGTGTAAGTAATTCTGCAAGAGGATGTGACTCAAGGCCGGTTCCCAACAAAAACCAAGTACATTATTCAATGTTCTCTACAAGAAACAGAATGTATGATGAATCTCACCATATATGTAGAAAGTGGATTTATTATAATGTCTCACAAGCTGTGATCTAGTTAGTCCAACAATGGTTGCCTACCAATGGGAATCTTAGGAGTACAGAGGTTTTTTAGTTTATCAGGATGGATGTCTCAGCTGGTCATTATATACAAAACTTGCAAAGACATGGGCTCTGATGGTAGTAAACGAATACATTTGGTAGCCAGAGCAAGGGTTAGCAGCCAAAGAGGGAGAGCTTCCTCCTTCAATACCCAGTATACATGCTGGCTACCACTAGAAGGTGGATCTGATTCTTCCTTTATCTGATTTGTTTTGTTTTGTTTTTTGTTGTCAAAACAGGTTTATCAGAGCAGCCCTGGAACTCTGAGTCTGGCCTCAACCTCAGAAATTCAGGCTGCCTCCTTTGTCCTGGGATTAAACATGTTCACTATCACCAAGCAGTTAAAATAGATCTCATCATCTATATCCTTACATGGCTTCTGTGTGCTTTGGCAGTCCTGGAATTTAGTCTGCCAGTCTGATTTTTCTCAACCGGTATTTGTGTATGCATTCCAAATTTTCATGAGTTCATTGACCTCCAATAACTCCTTTTGTCCTTAAGACATTACCTTTCCTGCTACAGGATGCCTGTGTCTTGATGATGATTGTCTCCTATCTAAATAACTATAGATTTGGCCTAGACAGGTTTGCATGCACCCTGAAGGAAGGGAGTAAGTGTAGCTATGGGGAGCAGGAAGGCAGATAGTATGTGCAGTTATGAAGTGCCTTTGGAATTAAAGGAAGTAATTTTTTTTTTCCATTCATACATACCCCTTCCATTGCCCCAACTTTTTTTGACTACTTATTTTAAATATCCTCTGGGGATTGACCTGGCCTATAGTGTTCCTCAAGGGGACCCCTGTTTTTAAGCAATTTCTTGGATAAATATTCATTTATGGTTTCCTATGTTTTTTTCTATAATGTGGAAGCTACGGCCTCTGAACATGGAGTTAAATATCTTCCCCAAATGTTTAGGCTTTTTAAATCTAGAGAAAGAATATATTTATTTCCTCATTGATTACTCATTACAAGTATGTCCCAATTAACACTCTTTAATTTCTGCAATCTAATGAAATGTATCTACTATACCAGTGTAAAACTGGGTATGATAGCTTCAATGGGAACTTCAACGTCTGACAATGACTGTTCCAAAACATAGATGGGAGACAATAAGAGAGAACCAAAGTACAAAAAGTTCTAGAATTAACTTAGGGATATAGAGACTGAGAGAAATAATTTTCCTAAAGCTTAGGACTATTTGTTATTGATGCAATTCTTTTTGTCTAGATAAACTATAACTTCAGTAAAAAGATTCAAATATGCTACTATAGCTTTGTATATTCCTATACTTGCACTTTTATTATTTCTTTTATTAGTAAAGTTTGTTATAAAACCTAATATTTATGTGTTCTTGTGAATATGCAATCTGTATATTCAATGCATTCCCCATAAAATCCCAGCAAGATTCTTCACTGACCTTGAAAGGATAATACTCAACATTATGTGAAAAAAAAAACAAAAGACCCAGGATAGCTAAAATGACCCTGTGCAATAAAGGTTCTTCAGGAGGCATCACCATCCTCAACTTCATGAACTACTCTAGAGCTATAGGGTTGATAACCCCCTGGTATTGGCACAAAAATAGACAGGTATACCAATTTAATCAAATAAAAAATCCTGATATTAAACCTAACACCTACAAACACCTGATTTTTGACAAAACCCTGAAAGTATAAAAGGGAGGGAGGAAAGCATCTTCAACAAATGTTGCTAGCACAACAGGATGATGGTGTGTATAAGAGTGCAGATAGACCCATACCTATAGCCATGCACAAAACTCAAGTCTAAATGGATCGAAGAGCTCAACATAATTCCAACCAGATGGAACTTCTTAGAATAGAACCATTGAACAACTGGTAGAGGAGACCACTTTCTGAACATAACTCCAGGAGTACATACAATGAAATCGACAATTAATAAGTGGGACTTCTTCAATAATAGGTTCTGTAAGGCAAAGGACACAGTGGACAAGACCAGACTGGAAACTGATCTTCACAACCCTACATCTGACAGAGGACTGATGTCCAAAATATACAAAGAATTGAAAATAGTCACGAAAATACCATGCATGGCCAAAGAACGTTAGACATGAGCAGTAGACTCCAAGATCCTCAAGTAACACCTGCCCCATTTCCTCATCCCCACACAAAGACACATCTCCCTTTGGGTTGAAATGAGAGGATGAAATGAATGGGGCTTCCCCTGACCCTACACAGAATTCCTGTTCCTCCATGGACACCTTGACCTCTGCATTTTATTAAATTCAAAGGAATCCAGCCCTCCAACTCCAGGAGAGGTTTCCCCTTGTATTGTGGTTTCTAGTTGATTTTCTCCCTTCTGTGTACCAGCCAGATAATCTCTGGTGTCCTAAAAAGCCAACCGCTCTGGAGGTGCCACCTGTCTCCAATTCTTTTCCAACAATACTCTCTGGAACACACTCCAAGCCACCACTCTGAAGCACAAGTCCTCATTGATCTCAGACCAAGCTGGTGAGTTCAATGATAGGTTTCAGCTGTCATCTCCCTCACTATTAGCAACAGGAGACACAGCTGACTGTCTCTCAGGTACTAGAGTGTGTGTGTGCACCTGGTTCCACCACAGCAACTACTGCTGTCATTTTTGGGACTAATGTTTATACTTATTTTGCAGCACTTTAGAATTTGACTTGAGATTTATACCTGGGGAAGTGAAGTAGTTCCTTTTCGTATTAGAGATGCTACAGCTTACTAGTCTGTAATTAACTGAGTATTCATCTCTGAATTTAAGCGCTGGTGGCTCAGCTATAAAGTGGATTCATGAAGATGGAATGCATATGGTGTAATATATTTCTCTTATTTTTCTGCATTTGTCTCAATGTAATTGTGAGTAAATGGAGGATCAACACTTCCATTCTTTGCCTGACTGACAGCAAAGTACTTACCTAAGTTTTTAAATTTTGTTTTCATTTCTGTGGAGATGCCATGGCTGGTGTGGAACTCCTGGGTATATGGTAGCCTACTTTACTGTCTCACATTCTGGGATAGCTAGGATTGCTATATCATGGTTACAGGTACCTCACTACTCATCTTTAAATTGCACGTGGAGAAAGAATGATACTTGATATCTACCTGTTAGGGTTAGGGATTGATATTTCTTTTTAGAGGTGTCCTATGTATGTGAGTGTGTATGTACCCTACATCTGCTTTTGTTGCTGTTCAATGTTGCCCTTACAAGTTTTTATTTTTCAGTTCACAAAATACTCCCAATATTAAAATGTTTTTAAAATAATGAGGATATTGTTTGCAATGCTTTGTTGACTAAGAATAGATATTAAAGATGATAAGGATTTGATTTGATCTGTTTTTTTTTTCTTGGTGAAGTTTTTTGTGTCAGTCTTTGGGTGTCTTCCTTCCTTATACTAGGTTTCATACAGTGCACATTCATCTTGAGCTCTCTATGTACCATAAAGGACCTTGCAGTCCTAATTCTCCTGCCTCTATTTCCTAAGTGCTGGAAGACAACAGTATGCAACTTTGGCTCTCAGAATGTGTGTGTGTGTGTGTGTGTGTGTGTGTGTGTGTGTGTGTGTGTGTGTGTTTTGAGAAAGAGGTTTACTATGTTGCCTAGACTGGACTCAAACTCTGGCTGCCTCCTTCCCTTAACCTACTTAGTATTGGAATTACAGGTAGTTCAAGGTTGAGGCACCAGACCACTGATGGCCTTGTTTTTAAAAAGGTGTCCCACAGGAAGTGTGGAAATGACCGCCATTGTAGCTAAAGATACTTAATCGTTGTTCTCTGTAGTTATACAGAAGTTACATAATTTAGGGCTTTTTTTTTAATCTACAGGAAAGAAAATGCAAATATAAAAGAATTTAGCAGGGCAGTGGTGTAGCTTGGGGGTCCATGCAGGGCCCTAAAGGACCCCCTTTCTTTTAATATAAACTAACACCTGTCTTAGGTGACAGAGGATATCAGCATAATTCCTTTCCCGTCATTGGAGAGGTCACACAGGCCTGTAACCTTCCTGGATTAGGTTGGATATTTGCCCCCTCTGTCTTACCCATCACTGGCGAATAGTTTGTCAGCCACACGTGGGCAGAGGCATTTTCAACATCACCAAAAATGCGGCCTGCCAGCTGTAGGAGGCAGTCTGCAAATTCTGAATAGGGCTCAGATGGTTGCTGCAAGACCTTGAATATTTGATCTCCTGCAGCCACATTAGGCAAGGCTTCCCAAGCTCTAGTAGCAACAGCAGTACTTTGTGCATAGACCTATAGGTCAAAAAGAATTTGAGTTGCAAGGTTAGCTTATTGCCCTCCACTTGTTGCGCTCATGAGCATATCTGAATTCCTAGCAGGAAATCTGGCAACAGCATTACTTTACGCAGTTTCCTTGCAAAATTCTTGAAATTCACCTCTCCAGAGAAAATAGTCACCCCCACTCAGCACGGCTCTACAGAGCTGCATACAATCACTAGGGGTACAATTTAACGCTGCAAAAGACTCAAAAATTGTCTGAGTAAAAGGAGCATGGGCCCATAAGCAGTGACAGCCTCTTTATGCTGTTTTATATCCTTAAAATTTAATGGGCTGTGCTCCCTAACCCTGTTATCTGAGGATCCACTGTCTCAATCACTGGAAACACATCTCTTTCCTTTTCTATCACTTCTACCTTCTTCTAAATCTTGTACTTCCTCAAAAGTCTTATTCATCTATGCCATTTCTTGTTTTACTTTATGGCAATGAATTTTTTAGATGTCTTGTTTTAATCCTATTGCCCTGCCTTTTCAATAGGACCACTAATTGCCCGCTGAGCTTTTCCTTACACTTACTGGCACCAATCCTTCAATACACCCTCATTCACTTACTTTTGCCGGCCGGCCTTCGAGGGCGATCTCTTAGGTGATCCTTTCTTTCCCAATCTCGGTGGGACCTCCACATGTAGCGCCCGTGCTACCATCTCTACCATGAGTCGGGTGAAGGCCTAGAGGTTGAAATAAAGACAAGACAGCGAGTCATTCGTTCAATGGCAAAGTTGGAACACCAAATGCCGAGTGCTGTTTATTGAGGGGGAAGAACGGGCTTAAATACCAACTTATTGCACAGTGGAAAATTACAGGAATTTTTTGGCTTAGCTGCTCCCTGTGTTGTCACGAGGTGTATGTCACAAGATGTGTTTCATGAGATGTGTGTCACAAGATGTGTTGTCACGAGATGTGTTGTCACGGGAAGAGTACCAACAAAAGCCTTGGTGCAGGGAGTTCCTGACAACAGTTTCAGGCTAGCTCAAGGTGCCTTGGGGTTACATACAGGGCCCTACACAGTGGTGGTTCTGAAAGGGTCACACATTGTGGAATAAGATGTTTCTCAAAGTTGTTTTGATTTGCATTTCCCTGATAGCTAAGGATTTAGAGCACTTTCTTAATTGTGTTTCAGCCTTTTATCTATTGAGAATTCTTTCTTTGATTCTGTACCCCAATTTTACTAGTGTTATTTGGTGTTTTGTTGACTAGTTTGGAGATCGGTCCTTTGTCAGATATAGGATTGGTGAAAATCTTTTCCCAGTCTGTGGGCAGCCTTCTGGTCTTCTCCAATGTGTCCTTTGCTTTACAGAAGCTTCTCAGTTTGAAGAGGTCCCATTTATTAATTGTTGCTGTCAGTGTCTATGCCCCTGGAGTTATGTTCAGGAAGTGGTCTCCTATACCAATTTGCTCAAGGGTAACCCCTAATTTCTCTTCTAAGAGGTTCAATGTGGCTAGTTTGCTGTTGATGTCTGTGATCCATTTGGACTTGAGTTTTGTGCATGGTGACGGACATGGGTCTATCTGCAGTCTTCTACACACCATAATCCAATTGTGCCAGCACCATTTGTTGAAGATGCTGTCCTCGACCCATTGTATTCATTTAGCAGCTTTGTCAAAAATCAGGTGTTCATAGGTTTGTGGGTTAATTTCAGCAATTTCTATTTGATTCCATTGGTCTACATGTCTATTTTTGTGCCAATACTAGGCTTGTTTCAGAACTATAGCTCTGTAGTAGAGCTTAAAGTAAGGGATGGTGATGACTCCTGAAGTTATTTTTTTATTGCACAGGGTTGTTTTGGCTATCCTGGGTCTTTTGTTTTTCCATATAAAGTTGAATATGATCCTTTCAAGGTCAGTGAAGAATTGTGGTCAGATTTTAATGGTGTAGTGAGATTATCTGTTGCCTACAATCTTCGTGGGCATAGTTAATTTCCTTGGGTTGGAGTATTCCTTCCAATACTTAATGTAGAGCTAGATTTGTAGATACATATTTTGAAAATCTGGTTTTGTCATTAAATAAATTGTTTTCTCCATCTATAGTGACTGAGAGTTTTTTCTAAGTATAGTATGGTGGGCTTGCTTCCGTGGTCTCTTAATACTTGTAGAACATCTATCCAGGACCTTCTTGCATTGATGGTTTCCATGGATAACTCATGTGTAATTTTGATAGGTCTACCTTTATATGTTATCTGTCTTTTCCCTTCATTGCTCTTAATGTTCTTTCTTTATTCTGTATGCTAGTTGTTTGATTATTATATTTCGAGGGTGTAGAGAGCTACGAAGTGCCTTGCCTTAAGATGGCACAGGCTTCCACCTTCCAGATGGTGAGCGCTCTCTATGGTTAAAAAAAGTCCTTATTTGGCCCCGGCTGTTGAGCTTGCTTGCTTCCGTATAAGAGCAGCCTATCTGCAGGGTCCCCGTGGCTCAATAGGGTTTGTCAGTGCAAGGGGATTTAAGCCTGTGCAAGCATTTCTCCGGGGTCAGAAAAAGAAGCATGTTCAAGGATCCTGAATAAACTACTTGAAGAAGATCTTGCCCGAGTTGCGTCTTCCTTGCAGGCTGAGGTTGGGAGCAACACCTGGTGGCCCTTACAGGGACAGAGATCAGAACTTCTTGTAGTCAGGGCAGCACTGGGAAGTTCCAAAGGTAAGGTGGGACAATAAAGACCTCAGAAATAAGTGGCAATAAAGTCTCAGGCATTGAGCAAGAGGTTCTAGAGAACCGAAAGTAATTTTTTTTTTTTTTAAAGTGGGGACATCTCAGTCTCATCCAATTTTTCTGGCTCTTCAGGAGCTACTTTTGTCAAAGAAACTTAAATTAAAGAAAAGCACATTAGAGAGATTTCTGGGCGAATGCGATGCCATTGCACCTTGGTTTCGCAGTTTCGGGAGACCTTATGTTAGTGTTCTGGGACAAGTTTGGCAGGGATCTTGACTTCCCTTGGGAACAAGGGATGCTGAAGCCTGGAGTCAGACCCATTTGGATGTTAATGCATAGCTGCACTGAGAACCAGAAATGCTGTACAGAGGCAGTTGAAAAGGAGCAAGCTGTGATAGAAATGCTACAAGAAGAAAGATCAGAAGAGGTTAAGAGCACAGGGGAGTCTGATATGGACGAAACAGACTCTGAGGAGGAATTGCAGGCCCTTGTAGAAAAAGGTTCAGAAACAATCCCTTAGAGAACAGAGAGGGGAAGAGAAGGAGAAATGGCAATATAAGGAGGAGGAGGATCCCCTGGAATAAAGCCATTGGCGGCTCCCCTTATCAGATGGAGCAAGGATGGGGCCGAAGGACAGGGCATTCCTTTTCCCTGAGGTGTGGAGAGCAGTCCAAACTGATGTTGGTCTAGCTTTTCCGGTTGTCAAGGATGCCCAAGGCAATAGATATGAGGAGCTTTTAGACTTCAAGGTCATCAAGGTTTTGGCTGAGTCTATGAGAACATATGGGATTTCAGCTTCTTTTACTGTAGCCCAAGTTGAAGCCCTGAATAGACATTGCATGACTCTTAGTGTTAAGATGGAAATGTCATACCTTGAGATGCATCTATTATATGGATGATATATTGTTGGCGGCCAAGGATGGACAAATTTTAGATCAGGCTTATGAAGATTTGGTTAAATTATTGGAAAAGGTTATTTATAGCCCCTGAAAATGTTCAAAAGGATAAGATTGTTAATTATTTAGGAGCCAAAGTGTATGAAAGACAAATTGTTCCTCAAAAGATTGAGTTGAGAAAGGATAATTTGAAAACGTTAAATGACTTTCAGAAGTTATTAGGAGATGTTAATTGGATTAGGAGTTATTTAAAGTTGCCAAATTATGAATTAAAGCCATTTTATAATATATTAGTAGGGGATCCAACTCTTGATTCTCCTAGGCAATTGACTGTTGAAGCGAGAGAAGCCTTATGTAAAGTTGAGGAAAGACTACAAAATGTATTTTTATCTAGATGGAAGGAAGGTCAAGCTATCACATTATGCATTCTCCCTACCTAAAATCAGACTACATGGTTGTTATGTCAGGTCGGAGCATTGCTTTGGATTCATCCCAAAATCTCCCCAGCGAAAGCAATAGAACATTATCCCCCAGAGTTGCTAGTTTGCCTCATAGTGGAATTCAACAAAGCATTCAATTTTTTATACTGCCCACAGCGCTACTTGTGGTGCTTTATTACTGTCACTAGGTTAAGATCTTGTGTGTCACTATCGATAATTGGGCCATAATGCAATGTGGGTTTGAAGGAACGATAGATAATCATTATCAAAAGCATCATTTAATGTAGGGCCCTGCATGGACCCCCAAGGCACCTTGAGCTAGCCTGAAGCTTTTGGCAGGAACTCCTTGTCCCAAGGCTTTTGTTGGTACTCTTTCCGTGACAATATATCTTGTGACACACATCTCGTGACAACACATCTTGTGACACACACCTTGTGACAACACAGGGAGGAGCTAAGCCAAAAAATTCCTGTAATTTTCCACTTTGTTATAAGTCGGTATTTAAGCCCATTCTTCCCTTTCAATAAACAGCACTCGGCATTTGGTGTTCCAACTTTGCCATTGAATGAATGACCCACTGTCTTGCCTTTATTTCAATCTCTAGGCCTTCGCCCAACTCGTGGTAGAGATGGTAGTGCGGGAGCAACAAGTAGAGGTCCCACTGAGTTCGGGAAAAAAAGGATCACCTAAGAGATCGCCCTCGAAGGCCGGCCGGCAAAAATAAATGAATGAGGGTGTATTGAAGTATGGATGCCAATAACTATAAGGAAAAGCTCAATGAGCAATTAATGGCCCTATTGAAAATCACCACGATTAAAAACAAGTCATCTAAAGAATTCATTGCAATAAAATAAAAGAAAAGGCATAGATGAATAAGACTTTTAAAGAAATATGAGAATTAGAACAAGATAGAAGCATTAGAAAAGGAAAGACAGATGTTTCCAATGATTGAGACAATGGATCCTCAGATAACAGGGTTAGGGAACACAGCCCATTAAATTTTAAGGATATAAAAAAGCATAAAGAGGCTGCCACTGCTTATGGGTCCTTTTACTCAATTTTTTGAGTCTTTCCCAGTGTTAAATTGTACCCCTAGTGATTGTATGCAGCTCTGTAGAGCCTTACTAAATGGGGGTGACTATTTGCTCTGGAGAGGCAAATTTCAAGAATTTTACAAAGAACCGCGCAAAATAATGCTGATGCCAGATTACCTGCTAGGAATTTAGATATGCTCACTAATGCTACAAATAGAAGTCAATATGCTACCATTACAGCTCAAATTCTTTTTGACCTAGAGGTCTATGCACAAATTACTGCTGCTGCTACTAGAGCTTGGGAAGCCTTGACTAATAAGGCTGCAAGAGATCAACTATCTAAGATGTTGCAGGGACTGTCTGAGCCCTACTCAGAATTTGCAGACCACCTCCTACAGCTGGCAGGACATATTTTTGGTGATGTTGAAAATGCCATGCCCATAGTTAAACAATTAACATTCAAAAATACAAACAAGTATTGTAAAGAGGCTTTACGTCCCCATAAGTCCAAAAGTCTTAATGACTATATATGCATATGTCGGGACATAGATGGTTATCACATTATGGGCCAGGTTATAGCTTCAGTTATGAAAAGAGGGGAGAACAATAGAGGAGCCAGACCAAAGAGTAGCTTTGGATGTGAACAGCTAGGACATTTCAAAAGGAACTGCCCCCAGGGTGTGGCAACACAATTGAGCCCTAGGCCAGGGCTTTGCCCACGTTGCAATAAGGGTCATCATTGGAGCAAGGAATGTTGGTCAAAGACAGCTGCCCTTGGTAATCCTTTACCGGCTCAGGGAAACTGGAAGCGGGGCCAGTCTCGGGCCTCTCAAGCCCAGATGTACGGGGCAATGGATACACCTGTAACCCGCCCAATACAGATGATCCCTCAGAGAAACCCCTTTATGTCCAGGACCTTATCAGTGGTACCACAGGAAGCACAGGATTTGACCTCCGTTCTGCCACCCGAGCAATATTAACACCACAATTGGCACTCAAGCCTTGAGAACAGGAGTGTTTGGGCCTCTTCCCCCAGGAGCAATAGGGCTATTGTTAGGACGCAGTAATGCCTTGTGAAAAGGAATTAGAGTTATTCCAGGAATCGTAGATTCAGACTTTCAAGGAGAAATAAAAATCATGTTTAGGGCAAAAATGGGGGTATTAATGATACCACAGGATGCTCGGATAGTGCAATTGGTTCTTCTCCCTAAATTCAAAACCAACAACCCCTTTTTAAAGGACATCAGGGGATCTGCTGGTTTTGGGTCCACAGGCTCCATGGGTGCTTTTTGGGTATCAACTCTTGAAGAGCGCCCCATGCTCACCCTTACCATACAAGGTAGACGATTTTCTGGACTTGGGGACAGGGGAGCAGAGTCCTCAAAAATAGCAAAAAAACATTGGCCACAAGCATGGCCTCTTCAGCCAGCCTCCACTCATTTACAAGGAGTAGGAACTACTATGGCTCCAGAACGTAGTACTCAGTTTCTTAAATGGTGAGATGATGAAGGAAATACAGGAATTTTTCAGCCTTTTATGTTAAGTCATATACCTGTTAATCTTTTGGGGAGAGATGTGCTTCAGGCCATGGGAACAGTCCTTACTACTGAGCCTGTTAATAATATGCTGGCTGACCAAGGTTATATACAAGAAAAAGGACTGGGTAAATTCCTCCAAGATGACCCTTAGTCTGTTACATCCAAAAATGTAATTTTCAAAAGAGCCGGAGATCGCTCTGGGCTGGGAAATTTTCCCTAGGGGCTATTGCTATACAGCCTGTTTCCATTCCTATTATCTGGAAAACTGATAACCCAATATGGGTGGAGCGATGGCCCTTATCTATTGAAAAGTTACAGGCTGCACATCAAGTTGTAAAGGAACAATTAGAGACAGGATATATTGTTCCTTCCACTTCCCCATGGAATACCCCAATCTTTGTTATAAAGAAAAAATCTGGAAAATGGAGACTCCTACAAGATCTCCGAGCTGTTAATGATTGTATGCAAATTATGGGAGCAACACAAACTGGCTTGCCTTCCCCTGTGGGTATTCCTCAAGGCTATCATTTACTAGTTATAGACCTAAAAGATTGCTTTTATAGCATTCCTTTACATCCTCAGGATAATGAATGTTTTGCATTTAGCATTCCTTCTATTAAATTTAAAGAGCCCTATAAGAGATATCAATGGATGGTGTTGCCTCAAGGAATGGTCAATAGTCCCACTATTAGTCAAATTTATGTACCATTGGCCATTGCCCCCATTAGAGAGAAATTTCAATCCCTATATATTATACATTATATGGATGATATTCTTTTAGCCGGCCCGGATTCTAAGGAAGTGAATGAGGCTTTTGGGGAATTGCAACATAATCTTCAACTAGCTGGCTTAAGATTAGCCCCAGAAAAGGTGCAACAAGAATTTCCCTATCAATACCTGGGTCATCATAATAACCCATCATAACCTGGGTTATTTTCTGGTATCCGTCCTCAAAAGATTACTTTAAGGCTGGATAATCTGATCACACTTAATGATTTTCAAAAATTATTGGGACACATAAATTGGGTTCGATCTAGTTTGGCCCTAACCACTGGGCATCTTAGACCATTATTTGATATTTTACAAGGAGATTCTGTTCCCACTTCTCTGCGCACCTTACCGCCTGATGAGCGAGAATGTATACAGCTTGTGCAAAAATGTCTCCAATCTGCACATTTAAATTATATTGACAATCTCAGAACTTGATGTTATTAGTCTTTGCTTCAGTGTATTCCCCTACTGCGGTATTTTGGCAAACTGGCCTATATTATGGGTGCATGAACATGCATCCCCAAGAAAGACAGTTAGATCTTATCCTCAGGCAATGCTTTCTATTATTCAAAAGGCATACAAAATGAGTATTCAAGTTTTTGGCAAGATGCTGGATTTCATTGTTACTCCCTATACTCAACAACATATTCAATGGCTTCAACAGTTTGATGAAGAGTGAACACATTTCTTGTGTTCCACACCCGGCCGCTTTGATAGTCATTTTCCTTCCAGTAAGTTAGCTCAATTTTTTAAAAATCACCCAGTGTGTTTCCCCAAGTTTATTTCCCAAAATCCTCTGAAGGGGGCCCGTAATATATTTACAGATGGCTCTTCAAATGGTTGTGCAGTAGTTGTTTCTTTTCCCATTATCAAACGCTCTATACTTAAAGTGAAGTCTGCACAATTTGCAGAACTAGCTGCAGTATAATTAGCCCTTCAACATTTTTCTGATGAGCCATTTAACTTATACACGGATAGTAAATATGTGTATCATATATTGGCTCCCTTAGAAACTGCTGCTTATATAGCTCCAGTGTCTCGTGTACAAGAATATTTACTAGCCTTACAAAGCCTACTATGGAGGCGCTCTCATCCAATTTTTGTAGGACATCTCCGAGTGCATTCTGATTTGCCCGGCCCTTTAAGTGAAGGAAATGCTATTGCTGATTTTAATACTAAAACAGATAATGCCATCATGATGATGAGAGAGTCTGGGTATGAAGCAGCCTGCAAAGCTCATACAACCTTCCACCTTAATGCATGGTCACTCAAATTCCATTTGAAAATTACTAGAGACCAAGCTATTGATATAGTTAAGAATTGTCCCCTATGTGCAGAGTTCTTATCATTCGATTGTAAAAAATCTATTATTACGTAATGAATAATCACTGTATAAGGCAGTGGCCCCATTCTCTGAGCACGACTTCTGGTACCAATCTCCTTCTGTGTCAATTCCACAGCAGCCAAATGACAGATAACACCATCATTACTTACCCAATCAAATAACTTAATAATTGGATAGTCTTCCATACATAACTTTCATAAGATGGAACCAAACTCCAGTGATTGTCAAGGAAGTTATACATAGATAATTAAATAATGCCAAGTAATTAACACCCATGGAGGAACGGCCAGACTCCAGTCAAGAAGAACAACATCTTCATCGATTTCAATGAATAATATTTAATGAAATATGATTGAATAATGACATAGTGTTGCATATTAAATCCCACATGGAGTAGTCACACTGATCTCTTACTGGAATAATTATGTTTTTAAAAAATAAAATTGATAATTAATTAGAGGGCCTTTTATAGTAACACTGACGAGATGGCACCAACGTCCTAAATTTATCGTTGATGTAAAGATCTCTTTACATAGCAAAATGATGAATTAATAAGATGATATTACATCATCAATTCCCACAATTTGACTCCAAAGGGGACTTATGGTCCATAACATTACCTGAATTTTAAATATGTAAATTAAATGATGAATTATTACTTAATTTCCTAGTTTAACAGTTAAAGAAGTAAGTGTAGCATTAGATGATGTGATGGTCTGGTACAACCGTCTCCCCTAAGGAGGCTCAAAACTCCAGTGATCACTGAATACATAATGACAGATTTTCATAATTAAATGAATAAACATTAAACAAGTGGATGGCGTTTTATGCGTGAAGCCTAAATGATTGCTCAATACTGAAGAGACATTGAGTTCTTAATCATAGATTTGAACAAAAAATGAATGAGTGAAGAGATAGTTTCTCATAAGTCACCCTTAGAAAGATAACAAAATGATATCAACATTGATTTAAATAAAGAAAGGGAGAAAGAAAGAAAGAAAGAAAGAAAGAAAGAAAGAAAGAGTTCATAAGATACAATTTAACACCAACAAAGTGGATCCAGACTCCACTCTCCCTGGAGTAGAAAAAGACAGATTTGATTAATGAAATAATCAGATAGTTAGATGGTCAGTCACACTTGAGTCACACAAGGTGGCGCCAAACTTTATGGATCACATTATATAATGAAAGAATTTAATAATTACATCTTTAAATATGTAAGCCGTTGACATTTTTTTTTTTTTTTGTATCATCAATTCCTGGGCAGACTTGCCAGGTATGAAACTGTATGCTGTCATCACACATTTTTAACATGCTATCAGTTAATCATCAGATAACTATACTGTCTTGCCTGATGAATTCTGTTGGCCCCTCATCATCACAAGCACCTGAATCTCTGTTGTGGTGCGGCAGGATGTGGGATAATGGGCCCAATCCTGGCGTAGCAGTAGCAACGACAACGTTGATAACAGCTGAAAAGATGGCTGCAGTAGGGGCATCAATAGCATAGCTGAGAGAGAGATGTTCTTCAGTGTTCTAAGTTGTCATCCTTTTGCCAGGTCTTGGTGATGGTGCCGAACTCCTAGTGCCACTCCTTCTTCTCATGGTAGATCACAACCCATGTGAAGATGTGGAGGAAGAACAGGTATTCAACACCCAAACCACCGTGCCTGCCTTGGTGAAGTCCTTGTACTTCACAGAGGGCACCGTGCAACCTTCTGGACTCAATTACCCAGCATCCCTCGTACTCTGGGAGATGCATAGATCATTCAGAAAATGCTCTGCCCGTGTCTACAACTTTCCAAACTTTGTCCCTGACAGATTTTTGACCCTAACCGTAATCGGTGATGGCACTGTCTGTTGTTTACATAAAGAATTAAATATGTCAGTAATAGATAACCGTCACAATAATTAGGGGATGTAGCATTTTACTGGCAGGGAAGCATGGCCAGACTCCAGTCATGAAAGATGTCATCATCATCAATTGAGTCAATGAATCATAAAATGTGAAGATATTGCAAATTATCTCCACAAGAGGGAGCTTTACAGGACTCTTCATGGAATGGAGGATTGTTGTTTACATAACTATACAAATATTTACATTATCTTGGGGATTAATACAGATTGTTAATTTAAATTCATTAATTATGTAATTAGATGATCTGTGGCACCAGTTTCCAGGTGTCATGGACAATATAATCATTTTTTTATATAATTAAATAATCAAATAATGAGTTCATGTAACATCATCCACTTCCCTAAGGTGGCTCCCAACCAGGCTCATGAACCATGCTGTCATTATTAATTTCAATATTTTGACTACAAAATTGATATTTAGATGGTCCATAATAATGGCTACCCACAACGTGGAATCCACTGATCGTGGATTATCTAATGTCCTATTTTAATAATCAAATAACAACATAATCATAGGATGAAATGATCTGCCTTACTCGACACAATTGACTCTCACTGACTCCCACATGATTGTGGGAAACTCCCAAGTTCATCCCTTATTTAATCGCAGAACAGAGTAGTAAAATGTTTAAATGCTGAAATGTTATTGTGTATGCAGGGTTTTAGAAGATACCACACATTTTATTTTGGATGGCGGCCTCAAAAGAGATGGACTGCAATCCAATAATCCCTAAGTCTACTCTAACAAATGGATTATCACCATCCTGAAGGAAGTTAACAATGGCAAACTCACCTTTTGATGAATATTTGTGAGTCTATTTTCTTTGTTTCCATAGTATTAATTGTTATGAGAGAGAGAATTCATAAACAGAAGACTTTAACTGTTTCTCCACAGAAGATGTTATGTGATAATTAGGTAATCTTGAATTTGATAACCACGAAAAGCTGTAGGCAAACTTCCAGAGATTTGGCTATGACTTGGTTAGGCGAATAAAATGCTGTCATTGAAAGTTTTTGGAGATAGTTATCTTGGGAGACTCTAACGTGCCATGATAACACTTTCTCGAAGCTGCTCTCTGGTCCTTGGCCCAGGATACCAGGATACAGAATGCAAGCAGTGTTGCCAGGAAACATTTATGAACCAACATTCTGTCACATTCTAGTGCCCCTCCCACATGCTAAAAGGAGCATACCCACCGATGAACTAACCTTACAGCCTCACTGAGTTTCTCACAACAACAAAGCAGGGCACTTTCTTTTGAGTTCTACATATTTACCAGTCTCTCAAGCTACAACATGCTTATAGTGACATAAGCTTGAAAACGACAGAGTTCTTTAGATGTGATTCCCTGATCAGGAGATTATTCTGTTATTGCATTTTTAAAATCAGTGGTCACTGTGTCCTTCATGGGTGTGTTCTGTTGTAACCTCTCAGAACCTGATGATGCGAAACATACAGTTTTTTTTTTTTTAAATCGTGTAATCATTCGATTGTTAAAAATCTACTATTACGTAATCAGCAATCACTGTATAAGAAAGTGTCCCCCATTCTCTGGGCACTGATTCTGGTACCGATCTCCTCCTGTGTCAATCCCACAGTAGCCAAATGACGCAAGACACCATCATTACTTACGCAAACAAATAAGTTAATAAATTGATAGTCCTGCTTACTTACCATTCATAAGATGGAACGAAACTCCAATGATTGTCAAGGAAGTAGTACTTAGATAATTAAATAATGCTACACGATTAACTCCGTGGAAGAATGGACAGACCCCAGTCAAGAATAACAACTTCTTCATCGATTTAAATAATTAATGTACAATGAATAATGATTGAATAATGAAATGATGGGGCATAAATAAATCCCACATGGATTAGTCAGACAGATCTCTTCCTGGAATAATGATGTGTTTAAAAATTAAATTGATAATTACTTAATATGCATTTTATATTAACACTGACATAGTGGCACCAAACCTATCCTAAACCTATCGCGATTTACAGATCTATTTATATAGCTAAATGATGAAGTAATGAGATGATGTTACATCAACTCCCAAAATCTGACTCCAAAAGGGACTTATGGTTCATAACATCACCTGTATTTTAAATTCGTTAATTAAATGATGAATTATTTGATTTCCTAGTTTAACAACTAAGGAAGTGTAAGGAGGCCCAAACCCCAGGGATTACTGAATACATAATGACAGATGTTCATAATTAAATGAATAAACATTAAAGAAGTGGGTGGTGTTTTATCCGTGAAGCCTAAATTATTGCTCCATACTGAAGGGTCACTGAGTCTTAATCATAGAGATGAACAAAAAAATGAATGAATAAAAAGATAATTTCTGATAATTCACCCCTAGAGAGGTTACAAATTGATATCAACATTGATTTAAAGAAAGAAAATGAGAAAGAAAGAAATGAAGAAATGAAGGAAGGAAGGAAGGAAGGAAGAAAGAACGAAATCACAAGAGTCAATTTAACACCAACAAGGTGGATCCAGACTCCACTCTACCTGGAGTAGAAAAAGACAGATTTGAATAATGAAATAATCAGATAGTTAGAACGTCTGTCACACTTTAGTCTGCTCCTCCACGGAAGCTCAGATTGTTAGTTGGGAGCAGTCTTGTAGTTCTCTAGACTATTCTTTGTGTTCAAATTTATCTTCAAACCAACATTGGCTCCTTCTTTTATGTTCTCTCTCTCTGTCTCCCTCTTTCCTCTTTGAGCTTCCTTTGAAAGGCTATTATAATTGCCCTTCCCGGAGAGTGAGATCAACAACTAACTTCTCCCTGGTGCCCTAAACTAATGCCTGTTGAAAACAGGATCAAACACCCATACATAAACACTGAGTCAAACTAGAACCCAGATGCAGATGGAGAGAACAAGATCATGTGGCAGAAACACATACAGACAGCTTACCTGAATAAGGATGAGCTAAAGGCCACTAGACTGATAGCTGGGAAGCCAACATGGGACTGACTCAGGCCCCCCTGAATATGGGTCTCAGCCAGAAGGACTGAGCAGTCTAAGGAACCTCAGACAGTGGAGCCAGGATATATCTCTGGTGCACAAAAGGACTTTGCGAACATATCCCCCATGGAGGGATAACTGCCTTAATCTAGAGACAGGAGAGAAGCCCTAGTCCCTACTTCACATGGCCTGTCAGATCTACATGACCCCAACTGTGTGGCATTCCCCTACATATGGAATTGGAGTGTAGGGATAGGAGGGGAGGGTGGTTAGAGTGCATGTGAGAGGGCAGAGAGGGTAAAATAAGGGGGAGGAGGGAGGGAGTGATGGAGGGAGGGAGGGAGAGGGAACTGGGATAGACATGTAAAATAATAAATTAAATTTAAAAAAAATGCTTTGACTCCAAAATTTAATTTGAAGGACAAGTTACTGGGGAAAAGGATTTCTATTTTTGTTTCCACAGAAAATGAAAAGATGTGGATTTCTTCCAGTCTAATGTCATTTAATCATTCCAGACTGCCTGAATCAGAGTACAAGTTGATCCTACATTCAAAACATCTGGACAAAGCAGCCTTACAGACTACAGCCAGGATTTCTGAATCTTCTTCGAATCCCCTTGACAGCGCCCCTTACTAGCCAGAAGTAGTTTGGAAAGAATGACGCCCAAACTCCCAAATGTGGTGTATAAATGTTTGTTATCATTTAATTGGACTTTGTTATATAAAATAAAATAAAAAAAAATTAGGACTATCCTCTAAAATTAATAAAGCAATGCAAATGTTCTTTTCAATGCTGTTAACAGTTCACTGATCACAGACAATGACTTTTATCTAAACTCAGTAAACCAAATCTCTGCTGCACTTACCACAGGCAGGTCAGAATAAGTGTTTTTTGATCTCACGCTTCAAAAGAATTACTGGCATTTTATAATATGTCTGTAAATTGTGACCAAAATGAGTTCCTTGTAATTTCTGTATAAAAACCTAATACTCTAAATGAAAAATTGCAGCAGGTGCAAACCTCTTCTAGTGTGTTTGTGTCTGTCTGTCAAGCCAAAGCCACTCCTGACCTGGCCATTGAGTTTTGGTACCCATGGAGACCCATCACCCACTGAGCAGTGTGCAGCATGAGGTGTTATTGGACTGGTTGTATAGGAACTTCCAAATGTCAGGTAATAATAGCAGGAACCACTTCCAAAAGATGATAATTTGTCTTTCTCTCATAAGAAAGCTTGATGATTGTTCTATCACTGTAGGTGTTTTATTCATGAACCTCAGAAAAACCGCTTGACAAATGCAAAATTATAAAAAGAGCATTCTTCATGGACAGTTGAAAATTTAGAGAGGAATGGAGCTAGGAAGATTTTTGTTTATGAACACTACTGTTAGCCAGCACAACTTACTCAGTGAGCAGTGTTAAACTATCTGCATTATTCATGGATTCATGCTTCTCTACATACACAGGACTGGTAGGATTAATCTCTCCAAGCAAATGTTCTAGAATGTCTCAAAAGTTCTTTCTCAGGTAGTTCATCAATGCCTGCCTACCATGTGAAATCTTAAGAGTACAGTAGTTGTCTAGTTCATCAGGCTGGATGTCTCAACATTTCTTCAATATATACTAAATTTTTCAAAGAATATGGCTCTATTGCTAGTATAGGAATGAAATTGTAGCCAGAATTAGGAGAAGTAGCCAAAAAGAGAGCTTCCTCATTTACCTATGCAGGCTAACACCAGATGATTCGATCCATATTAAAGGTGCATCAGATTATTTCTTGATTTGTGTAGATTTGCATTGCTGTTTTCAAGAAAGGCTTTATCTTTTTAGTCCTGGAACTCATTCAGTAGACATGGATATCCTCAAATCATGAAAATCAGACAGCCTCAGCCTCATGAGATTTGGGCTTAAACATGTGCACTGCCACCAAACAGCTAAAGGTGGATTTCATCAACTTTTCTACAACAGGGTTGCTCTCTGTGTCTTGGGCTGTCCTAGCACTTATTCTGCATGTCTGACTTTAAGCTCAAAGAATTCTGCTTGCCTCTGCAGGTGCTTCAGCTCTTTGGTTGGTCTTCCATGTGGAAATGCTGGATCTTTGTCAAGCAGCAATGGCACCAATGTACTACACACCATTATTTCACAACATAGCTTCATGTGCTCTTAATATGTAGAGATGGCTCAGCTGTTAAAGGCTAGGCTCACAACCAAAAACATAAGAGTTTGGTTCCCAGCAACCACGAATATCTAGGCCCTGCTGGTCAGGGCAAGTGGTGCCCTACATGATGCTCTCTTCATTTAAATTTTTTGAATGTGGAAGCCTATGAGCAATCTGTCGCAGACAGATTCTGAAAATGATGAAACTCAAGAGACATTTACTCAAGTCAAATGGAAAGATCCATGTCTGAGACTATGGAAAGGGCCCAACTTTCTCCTAATAGGGGGTTGAGGGGGGTGAGTATTGCAGTAAATAAGGATCAGGATAAACAAATAGGCCGAATAGATGTTTATTCAGGGAGAAATAACTTACAACCTAGACAGATGAACACCAGGAAATTCAACCCGATCCTCTCCTGTCCGAGTCATGCCAGAAAGAGAGAGCACCTTCCTGGCCCCCTCCGACCTCCTTCCTCAGGTCACCTCCGCCCATCGCTCCACCCCCCAATGGGCGTGGTCAGTGCTACAGAAGGACTATCTCACTACAATTCCCCTTTTAGTCTAAAGAAATGATTTAGGCTTAATACAAAACTATATTCAAAACAGTGAATAACAAGTGTGCTCTAAGAAAAGGAAAATCGAGAACAAAATGACCTACATATCTAGTCCTAGGGTGAGGGCATAATGGAGTTTACAATACAGTTGTCCTAAGCTGGAAAACGTAAGTCTAGTACCTAATATATCTAACTAGGAAGAGAGAATAATAGTTGTGATAGTTTAATCTTCAACCTCATCAAGACCTGAGAAGGAAATTAACAATACTAGAGTAGACTGGAAATGCTGATGGACAACTTCCAAAAGGTGCAGCAAGGACAGAAACAGCAAGCCACCTGAACAGTCACCCTAGGTCTCACAGCGACATTGGTAAACCCAGATTTGGCTAAGGCCAAGAGAACTTGACAGACCACAACAACAGCAGGGAAATAGAATGGCTGTCTTACCCTGACTTGGCAAGATCAAGCAGTCTTCTATATTTGTCTCCTGCAAGCACATAGGACTGCATGTCCAAATCAGTGGTCAAGGTGGGGGCAATTCTATGCCCAACAGGCCATTAGCTGAGGCAAGATTGAACTCCAGCAGGAGCAACAACAGTGTCCAACATATGTTTGGGAAAATGCACGGTGCTGTCAGGAGCAACAGTGTCTCATGTCAATGGAGTACTAATATTAAAACATTTAAATGCCATGTTCTGCATGTCTATGAAGGATTGAAGATTAAGCATCTATATCTGACTAATCTCATAGGTACAGGAAATGTGAGTGAAGATAATCTGTAATACTCGGGAACTTAGCTAAAAAGACTGATTAAAACTTTCCTGAGTAAAGCAGGATCAAATACTTAAACAATATAACTATTTACATATACCTACATGTAAATCCCTAAAATAGAGGTAGAGTATAAGTGTCAAGAGAAGAGGTAGAACTATAAAGGGCAGCAAGATAAATATCCCAAATTGTATCAATATACAAAATGTCTTGAATACAGGAAAAGTATACATACATAGAATATGGTAAAAAATAATGTGCATAAAATATTATAAGTGGAAACATTTAACACAATATAACAAAATATAAACTTAATTTTACATAGCTTACCACATAAGAATACACAACAATGTAAGCTGTAAAATACTATCTCATTCTTACTCAAATTCTCAAGAAAATAGGCTAATCTACCTATATCCCATCTAAACCATACCTTTACCAACCATTCCCTATTCCTGTCTAAAAGATAAACCCGAGTGTAAGCATCACCCAATCCCAAATAACTAAAACCAACCCAAAGACGATGACTATTATCCCAAAATTCCAAGGGTAGGGAAAGGGGGCGTAGTCATATTAAGATTATTTCCTGCTGAAATGGGACGATGATTGCTCCAATGGATCCTGTAGGAAGAAAATTTTTAGCAACCAAATTTCTCAACAGAACTGGCTGTGACATATGTAGTTAGTCACTGTGTGGCAGAAAATTCTTGACTGTAGTTCTATTTGAAACTGGCCAGGGTGTAATAAAAAGGTGCACCATTACAGCTAGCTAGACATGAGTTGTCTCGAGCAAAACCGTCTCAAACCGGTTTTAGGGTGATGTTTGTAGTTCCGATACATCAGGTTGATGATGGGAGATGCAATTATGTATATATGTTTCTCATACTGGTTAATAATAAAGCACTGTTGGCCAATAGGAAAGGAAGATAGGAGGGACTAGGAGACAAGGAGGAAATAGGAAATAGTAAGGAGGAGTCAAGATGGAGAGTCGGAAGAAAGCAGTATGCCGCCGGCTCCCCGGTAAGAGAAATACATAGATCATCAGAAATGGGTTAATAATTAAGGCAGAGCTAGCCGATAAGAAACAAGTAACAGGGCCAACAGCATTGTATCAAATACAGAGTCTCTGTGCATTATTTGGGGCTGGTGCGGCAGCAGGACAAGACCAGCGGCGGCAGGCGGAAAAACAGTACACGTTACAGGTTGAGTCAAGTGGAAACGATGATGTGGGGCCCCATCTTCTTTCCGGAAAGTTCAAAGACTGCTGTTAGGAATCGTTATTATTCCTTGTGGAAAAGTTACACATCAATATAAAAGTAAAATTTTCAAGTTTTAAGGTATGCATTAGGGAAAGACAACAATAAGCATTAAAAGTATGTGAGAAAATTAGGATTTCAGAGAGAAAATTGCATATAAGATATGAGTCCCCAGATTTTGTTTTCTATTGCCTAACACCAATTGGCTTCTTGATTTAAGGCAGAAACCATGAATTTAATCTTAACAACATGCTTGAATTTAGAGAAGGAAAGCCAAATCCAACTCCAAAGCCAGCATTGATTTACAAAATTTGGGACTTCAGGAATACTAGATAGTAGAGAAATAGATTTCTAGAAATAGTTTACTACAATTAAATATGTTTTTTTTTTTTTTTTTACCATATATCAGATTCTGCTTCCTTAAGTGATTGTTTCTGAAGAGCTGTCTTCTCTTCTGTAGGCACCTACATGTTCATTGTCTTTTGGCTGTTTGATGATAGGTTTTCTCTGTTTTCCTGTAAAAACAAGAACAGAACACTTCCCCTACCTTTGAGAGGCCTCCGCACACCTCATAGGACCTAGTTTGTTGGATGACTTGTCATTTCTCTTCATTAAGATGTTTCTCTTGTTCAACTCAGATCTTGATTAATTTAGATGGTATCCATAGTTTTTCTTCTCCTGTAGATACAAATGCAAAACCCCTACCCCAACGTAACACATATCCTGCTTTCCATTCTGAGGTCAGTACATCCTTGAAATACACTGGCTGATTTAGTTCAGAAGTTTTTTCTATTGTCCAGTGTCTTTCTTCAGCTGTTTTTCCTTTTTCATCAGCATTAAGAAAGTTTAAAGTTAATAAAGCATTATGTAATCTGTGTTTGGGTGTTTTGGTTCCTCCTGCCTGTTTATGGAGCATTTCTTTTAAAGTACGATTGGATCTCTCAACTACTGCTTGTCCTATAGGATTGTGTGGTATACCAGTTATGTGCTTTATCTTGTAATACTCAAAAAACTCTTTCAATTTGCTGGAGACATATGCTGGAGCATTGTCAGTTTTTATTTGTGCAGGTATGCCCATAATGGCCATTACCTCTAAAAGGTGCGTTATAACAGAATCAGCCTTTTCAGAGCTCAGAGCAGTAGCCCATTGAAACCCTGAAAATGTATCTATAGTGTGATGTACATATTTTAATTTTCCAAATTCTGCAAAATGAAACACATCCATTTGCCATATTTCATTCCTATTTATACCTTTAGGGTTACTGCCTGGTGGTAAAGGAGTTTGGTTATAGAATGAGCAAGTAGGACATTTCCTTACTATTTCCTTGGCTTGTTCCCAAGTGATAGAAAAATCCTTTTTTAAACCTTTGCTGTTCACGTGGTGTTTCTTATGAAACTCTGAGGCTTCTAGCACACTTCCTATCGATAAACGATCAATTTCATCATTGCCTTGTGCTAGAGGACCTGGCAGACCCGTATGGGATCTGATGTGTGTTATATACATAGGATGAGTCCTCTTTCTGATAGTATCTTGTAACTGTATAAACAATGAAGTTAATTCTGTATTGTCAGGAATAAATTTTGCAGTCTCAATGTGTAAGATGACTCTCTCTGCGTATTGAGAGTCAGTAACTATATTGAGAGGTTCTTTAAAATCCATAAGTACCATGAGAATGGCATACAATTCTGCCTTTTGTACAGAATTGTAAGGGCTTTGAACCACTTTTCTAATATTTCCTGATTTATATCCTGCCTTACCTGATTTATTTGCATCAGTGTAGTGACTGACAAACTGCCAATACAAGAAGACAGTTTAAAGTTTCCTGCTTTGCTGAAGAGTCTGCCAGACACACTATGGCCTATGGGCTGAAGATGGAAGATTACAAAAGAACTTCAGGTGACTGAAAAAGCAAAATGTCTCTGTCATTTCTAGAGTTTATAGACTATCCTTCTGTGGTCTTTGAAGGAGTTGAAGACAGATAGTTATAGTTATAGTTTTCCTTAGTATTAAAGATAAGTTACTTTAGACACACAAAGATAGGATAGATGATGGAATATTTTCTTCAAATCTTGCTAAATGTTAATGGACTAAATAGTGTTAACTGTGATTATTTGATAACTGTTATGTTATATATTCTGCTATATTAAGGTTAAAACCCTTCTTTTTATTTAGACAGAAAAGAGGAGATGATGGGAGATGTCATTCTGTATATGTTTCTCATACTGTTTAATGAATAAAGCTCTGTTGGCCAATAGGAAAGGAAGACAGCAGGGACTAGGAGACAAGGAGGAAATAGGAAGGAGGAAGGAGGAGTCAAGATGGAGAGTCTGTAGAAAGCAGTATGCCGCCGGCTCCCCGGTAAGAGAAAAACATAGATCAGCAGAAATGGGTTAATACTTAAGACAGAGCTAGCCAATAAGAAACAAGTAACCAGCCAACAGTGTTGTATCAAATACAGAGTCTCTGTGTATTATTTGGGGCTGGCGGTGCAGCAGCAAGACAAGACCAGCGGTGGCGGGCGGAAAAACCTTACTCGTTACAGGTGAGGGCATGTTTGTGTTTTCTTGCAGGAAGAAGATGAGGTGCAGTGTCTGCAAGACCATTTGGTGGAAATGTGTGGAACAGGAAAACTGGACCTGTGACCTCAGAAGTGTAATACCTCCTCTCTCTCTCTCTCTCTCTCTCTCTCTCTCTCTCTCTCTCTCTGTGTGTGTGTCTCTCTCAAGGGTCATTCTCTAGAACAGCCAAGGCTTAAACCTATTTTTTTTACAACAAGGAGGAATTTGTGCAATAATCAAAGAGGAATGTTGCTTTTATGCTGATAAGACTGGCTTAATGGAAGACAGCTTAGATAGAATGCAAAAAAAGTCTTGCTGAACGTAAATGGCAGTGGGAACAGGCCGAGTCCTAGTATAAAAATTGGCTTTCCACCTCCCCTTGGCTTTCTAACTTGCTTCCTTCTTTCCTGGGACCATTTATGGGATTGCTACTGATGATGACTTTTGGGCTTTGGGCATTCCAGAAATAAACTCAATTGATCAGAACTCAAATTGATTTCATGCTATTTCTGTACACTACCAGCAGCTTTTGGAAAAGGAACAGGGCTCTTCTGAGAAACCTGATGAGGATGGTGACAGTGCCAGTCCTGAACACCCTAGACAAAGATTCGATTTCACAGGACTGGAACAACAGAGGACCTGGTTCTCTCAAATATGAAGATGTCAATGACGGGAATATCTCAGTGCCACAAAATGGAGGCAGAACCTTCTCTTTGGCTGTAAGTCGCTCAATGACAGCAGTAGCATAGGACCATCTCTCAGGAGCCCACTCATCTTGCCCGAGATTCTTGCCCAATTTTTGACCATGTCCTTGAGTGCTGAGTGCGGATGCACCCTATGTAGATTAAGAGAGGGGTCCTACCATTTGTCCCATAATGACAAGCGCATCCCCAGGGCCCGATTGTGGGAGCCCACTATGTAGCCTAAGATAGACGCTCCATAAAAAAAGAATAAAATAGGGGGAGATGTTGGGAGCCAGCCTTGAGTCACATACTCTTGCAGAATCACTTACACCTTAAAATTCTAATTGAGCCTTATCTCGGTAAAACAGAAAACTGCTAAACAGTGGTCTGTTCCACTCCTTCCAGGAACTGAGATGAACCAGACACCAGGAACTGAGATAATCAGACATTTATGGTCTGATGTTTATGGTGTGGGACCTTACCAGAGCCCCAGAGTCAGCAAAGCTACCCCTACCCACTTCCTCCCCGCTTTGCTTTAAAAACCCCTCTTTGTGCCTAATAAAGTGAGACCTTGACAAGCATTGCTTGGTCTCGTTCCTTCTTTCTCTCCCATTATTTTCAGGTTCTAGCCCACCTCAACCCAGCAATAACTAGGCACTGCTGGTCAGAGAAATTATTATTTGAAATTCCATAATTCTTCATGTCCCTGTGATTTTTCCATGGGACACTTCCTCTTGAAGTACTTCCTTCAAAGGGGATCACAAAAAGAGTCTTTATAATGTAAGGGTAAAGATATTTACTGATTGTGTCAGTAGAGGAATAGAAGACAGAAAAGAGAGAGTGAGAGACAGAGAGAACTTAAAAGAGGGAGCCATTATAGGATTGAAGAGAAAACTGAACCTACAGAAATGTCCAGAGAAATACAATACTGACCCCAACTAACAATTTGACCAACAGTGGAAAGGCTACCATAAATGCCCTTCTCCGATAGTGAGATTGATGACTAACTTATCCAACACATAGAGCCCTCATGTAGTAACTGATGGAAACAGAAGCAAACAGCCACCAATAAACACTGACCTGAAAAAGAATCCAGATGCAAAGAGACAGGACAAGACCAGTTTGCAGAAACTCATAGAGACAGCTGACCTGAACAAGGAGACGCTAACTGGCCCCCAGACTGATAGCTTGGAATACATCATGGGACTGACTCAAACCCCCCTGAATATGGGTCTCACCTAGAAGGCCTGAGCAGTCTAAGGAATTCCAGGCAGTGGAACCAGGATGTATTCCTGGTACACAAAAGGGACTTGTGGGCACATGCCCCATAGAAGTGTACTCCTATAACCTAGAGACAGGAGAGAAGTCCTTTTCCCCAATTCCAATGACTTGACAGATTTATATGACCCCTCCTAGATGGCATCATCCTACATGTGGAGTGAGGGGGGGATGGGATGGGAGGTTGGTCAGGGTGCATGTGAAGGGGTAGAAAGGTGTAGCAGGAGGGAGAGAGGGAGGAAGGGAGAGGGATTATCGATATGTAAAATAAAAATTAAAAAAAAAAAAAGCTCATGTGGAGTTTGTTTCCTTTTTTAGGGGAAAGGGAATGGGAAATAGGAGAAGGGAGGGGAAAAACTGAACTATGGGGACAGGAGTAGTAGAAAAGTAAGGGGCAGGAAGGAGGGTAGACTGAGAGACAGGAAGAGAAGCAGAAAGAGAGAGAGGAAGAGAGAGAAAGGTAGGCAGGACCCTTTAAAAAGGGAACAAAGAGAATGTGCACAGGTGGTGCTCTTAGTGGCTGTAGGTGTGCACATAGCATGTCAGAACCCCAAAGGCAGGTCAGTAAAAATGCCCAAATACTAACACTTACAGAAAAAGTGCTTAAAAGCTAAAAGTTAAAACTGGAATATGAACTTAGGCACACAGATCAGTCAGTAAATGTCTTGTTGTAGAAGCATGTGGATCTAAGGACAATCCCATTTATGCAGTCACACAGAAAAGCAGGGATGGTATTGCCTATGTGTAATCCTGCACTTGGTAGGTAGAGATGGTTGGGGCCTGCTGGCCAGCCAGCCACTGCCTCTAGGCTGGTTGTTTCTTTTTGAGGCTATGTGCCTAGTGAGTTAGGTGATAGATGTTAGATGATTGATTGATAAATAAACAGATAGATACATACATACATGCATACATAGGTACATAGATTGATAATTGATTACTATAGACAGATAAGTGATAGGAGATGATAGATGATAGATAGATAGATAGATAGATAGATAGATAGATAGATAGAAGATGAGAAATAGTTATGGGGCAGACAAGATAGCTGCATGAGTAAAAATGCTTGACATAGAAACCTGACAGCTTGAGTTAGAGTTCCAGAAATCCTGTGAAGATGAGAGGAGAGACTGACTCTTCATAACTCTCCCCTCACCTCCACATGTACCTCCCTACCTACACACACCCCAGACACAGGGGAGCAATGTTTTAGGAAAAGAAGGTGATAGCCCTGGCCTAAACACACACACACACACACACACACACACACACACACACACCAAATAAACCTATTAAAAGTTGAATTAAAAAAAAATGAGGAGAGAATTCTCAATAGAGGAATCCAAAATGGCTGAAAAAAAATTAAGAACTTGCTCACAATCCTTGGGTATAAGGGAAATGCAAATCAAAACAACTCTGAGATATATTACTCCAGCCAGAATGGCTAAAATTAGAAACACCAATGACAACTTGTGCGGGAGAGGATGTGGGGAAAAGGGAACACTCCTCCACTGCAGGTGGGAAAGCAAACATGTACAACCATTTTGGCAATCAGTGTGGCAGCTCTTCAGGAAAATGGGAATGACTCTACCACATTACCTAGCAATCCCCCACTTAGGAATATAGCCAAATAATCCACATCCACACAACAAAGACATGTTTATGTTCAGAGCAGCATTATTTGTAATAGCAAGAACATTGAAGTAACCTAAATGCCCTTCAACTGAAGAATGGATAAAGAAGATGGTGCACATTTCCACAATGGAGTACTATGCTGTGAACACACACACACACACACACACACACACACACACACACACTCACTCATACACACTGTAATCTTGAAATCTAGAGGCAAATTGATGGAACTTGAAGAATCCATCCTGAATGAGGTAACCCAGTCAGAAAAAGGGGAACATGGTATGTACTCACTCATATATGGATTTTAGACATAGTGCAATTGATCACCAGTTTATAATTCACTTTGGCTGAGAAACTCAGCTACAAGGATGATTATAAGAGGTTCATATAAGGTCCCTCACAGAATAGGAAAGGGACAAGATCTCCTGAGCATATGGGGTGTTGGTGGGGACAATGAATAGAGAACGATCTACAAGAAACAGAAGAGGAGAGAAAAGCACGTGGGAAGATTGTGTCAGGGAAGGAATAGATGAGAGAAAAGGGAGTGAGAGAGACAGAGACAGAAGGAGAGACACAGAGAGAAACCATAAAAGAGGGAGCCATTGTAGGTTTAAAGAGAAAACTGAACCTAGAGAAATGTCCAGACATCTACAAGTCTGACCCCAACTAACAATTTGAGGAACAGTGGAAAGGCTACCATACATGGCCTTCCCTGATAATGAGATTGATGAGTAACTTATGCACCATAATAGAGTACTCATCTAGTAGCTGATGCAAACAGAAGGAAACAGCCACAACTAAACACTTGGCATAACTGGAATCCATATGCACAGAGGGAGGACAACACCAGGCTGCAGTAACAAATAGAGGCAGCTTATCTGAACATAGAGGAGCCAAGGGGCACCAGAGGGATAGCTGGCAATTCATCATGGGACTGACTCGGATCCACTAAACATGGGTCTAAGTTAGAATGCCTGGACAGTGTAAGCGACCTTGGAGATTGGAACTACTATGTATCCCTGGTGCACACAAGGGTTTCGGATCACATCCTCCAAGAAGGGATACTCCCTTAACATAGATACAGGAGAAAAATCTTAGTCCCTACTCCAAATGACTTGAAAGATTTAGATTAGCCCTCCTGGAAGGCATCACCCTACATGAGGAGTGTGGAGAGCTAGGAGGGTAAGGGGGTCAGGAGGCATGAGAAAGTGGAAGAGAAAAAGATGAAGGGAGGGAGAGGCAACTGGCATCAATATATAAAATTAAAATAAATAAAGGAATACTTATGTTTTTTAAAATGTACATTTATTGTGCATTACATATGTTTGATTTTTTTGTGTTGTATTATCACTCCCTCTTTGCAATGATGCCTCCTTTATTGGTTTGGATGATATTTTGTCCTGTTTTGGAATCTCTTTATGAGGATTTTATTATTTGTTCACATATATTCACGAGAAAAATTGATCTCCAATTCTCTTTATATTTCCCACAATATAGGAAAGCCTTGCTGAGTAAGGTTTATGATCTCAACGTTATCAGGCAGAGTGGCTATGATCCATGGAATTATTGAAATTGGAATCCCCAAGTCTGTCAACCTGTTGCAATATCCAGATTGTTAAGGGCTATCCAGAAAGCCAAATTTCCACTGTACCCTGTTGCAGGTTAAAGGTATATGATGTAGTAACATCTGACATAAATTATGTATGAATATTAAAAAAAAAGCCTGAAAGCATGGATATCTGTGTACCTGTGGCATCATAAAATAAATTGGGTAAAGTTTCTTGTGTTTTTATATCATGGAATAAGTTGAGAAGTAACATTTCTAACTCTTCTTTGAAAGGCTGGTAAATTCCAATGTTAAAACAATGTTTCACTCAGATTTTATTTATTTATTTATTTAAATTCTTACTTATTTTTGGTTGTGAGGCTTGTAATGATTCATTTTATTTCACTATGTGTGATAGTTCTATATTCAAATTGTTCATGTGGAGTTGATTGAACTTTGGTAAGTGGTAACTATGAAGATATATATTCCCAATTTGGATGAAGTATTTTTAAAGTATTTCTTATGGTTCTGTAGTTTTCCTTGTTGATTAAGTCTCATTTTAATTTCTGATTTTATTAATTGTTATATTGTCTCTCTCTCTCTTAGTTTTGTCTGTATAGTTGATTTTCACACAAAAATCAAATATGTTTTTCATTCAATAATTTTATTTTTCTTTGTTTCTAATTTATTAATTTTAAATGTGATTCAATAGTTTCTTCCTGTTTAATCTTCTTGGGTATGTTTCCTCATCATGTGTTTGGGGCATAGATATTAAGAATTGACATGTCATATCAGTGTTTGCCATTGAATATGGATTGTTCTACCCCATCTTTTTTAATTAATTTTTGTTTTAACACTATTTTGGTAGATACAGAATTTGCTCAAGAACCTTACTTGCAAAGACTAGTAAATATATCTTGGAAGTAAATGCTACAAGAAATGGAATGAGCTAGAGATGAGGAGGGTCAAAAGGGAGAGTAGTGTGGGAAGAAAACAAACAAGGAAAGCACATAATCACAAGCATATAAAGATACCACTATGAAACCCAATACTCTGTATTTAAACTAAAACTAAAATATGAAATTAATTGTCATTGAAGTAGATCATTGGATAGTGGCACTTTATACCAAATTCCAGTGACACAAAATGTTTCCTTGATTGGTAAAGCCTGGAAGATAGCACATGTGTACAGGCATGTGTTTGATCAAAAAAAAAAAAAAAAAAAAAAAAAAAAAAAAAAAAAGAAAAGAAATGAAAAATGTAATTAAAACTACACAAGAAAAAAATACTTTTAACTAAAAACATAAATTAGGATTAGGAGCTTTAGAGCTATATCAGAGGCAAAGAGTATTTACTGCTATTGCCAAATACCTGTGTTCACTTCCCAGTATCCATGCCTGGTGGCTTATAACCTCCTATAACTCCAACTCCATGTAATCCAGTGCTCTTTTATGGCTTCTGCAAGCAGTCACATGCATTGCATACATTCATACAGACACAATTCACATAATGAAAGCAAATATATGTATTAAAATGTAATTAAAGAATAAACTCAACAAGGTATTACAGTACAATCATGCCAGATTTGGAAGGGTAATGGGAATAAAACCATTTCCAGGGCCCAGTCTAGAGGACCTGAGTAAAATATCTGAGATTCATGGTGGAGAGAATAGGCACCAAAAGTTGTTTTCTGGTCTACACACACACACACACACACACACACACACACACACACACACACACACACACACACACACACACACACACACACACACACACACACACTGGGAATGTGAATACATCCAAAGACTTGACTGATGCTTATTACACTGGGCATTTTTTGGAGAAATGGATAACCAGTCAGGAAAGAGAAAAAAAATCCCAATATTATTGTGCATGACAGACAAAATGCAAACATGTTTTCACTAGTAAAAAAAATGCAAAAGAATTTCTTAGGGTAAGGCTTGAAGAGTAGAAAGAAAATTAAGACACATGACATATTTTATTTATCATTTGGAGGGATAAATAAAAACATATTTGCTGGAGTGGTCTTTTGTGTGCTTTTCCAGAACTTGTTTCTCTGTGAATCCCAGGCTGTCCTGGAGATGATTTTGTAGACCCAACTACATTCAAACAGAAAGAATTCCCTCTGCCTCCTGAATGTTGAGATTAAAAGTCCTTTGTCACACACTTACAGCTAGTGGCCTTTATAACATTTTTATAACATTAACGTTCTATAATTAACAAGGGAAATAATAGCACCCAGTAAACCATGTGCTACCTAATAGTAATAATTGATTTATTGGATTCACCCTCATCTTAGGCAACCTGGCCCTGTTCCTACTCCCAAAGACTCCTCTTCCTGCCTTGGTGGTTTCTCCTCAGCACCTGACTGTCACTCCACACATGTCCTCTCCAGGGCCTGTTTCCTCTTAGGGAACCTTTCCAGATCACAGGCCTCTCTAATGCTCAAGTTCTTTCCATGCCCTGGAGTCGATCTTCTCTGCTTCCACAGATAACCTTCACTTCCCTCCTGGATCTGTTTTTCAGAGATGATCACTCTACACTGACATCTCAAAATCTGTCACAGTTGGAAGGCTAAGCCTTGCATTCATTAAGTGACTCCATAAGACAGTGCATGCAAAGGCCATGAGGAGCTGGGCCAATGGAACCCCCATGTCCCCAGTTGAAAGGGCCCCAACTGCAGAGCCTGGTTCTAAACTTCTTCCCTCCTCTTTATTAGCAAGCAACTACTGCCAATTTTCTCTCTCTTTCTATTTCTGCCCCCAATTGTTTGACATCTACCACTGCCTTCACTCCCTTTCCCAATAAACTCCTGTAGGTTTGTTGAGTTTGTTGGATCCAGTATCATCACTCAATGCTGCAGCAAAGAATGATATTAACAATTAATAATAATAACAATAATAATAATAATCTGTAGAAGAACTAACTGTAAGTAGTGAATCTCTTTGTCTAGCAACATTGTTCAGGTTAGGAGAATTTCTTCCTCTTCCAGAGGACTGGACTTCTATTTCTAACACCCAAACCTGGTGTCTCAAAACCACCAGAAAAGAAAGCTCCTGGTGATGATGATTTCTCCTTATCTCCATGGACACTTGGATGTGTATGTACATATGTGTACATAATTCAGGGTACACACACACACACACACACACACACACACACAGGGTTTCTCTTTGTATCCTTGATGTTCTTCAACTCAGAGATCTACCTGCTTCTATATCCAGAGTGCTGAGTTTACAGTCTTGAAACATCATTGCTTGGCTAAATTCTCTCTCTCTCTCTCTCTCTCTCTCTCTCTCTCTCTCTCTCTCTCTGTTGTTTTATTTTTTTGTTCAATTCTTTGTTTTTGTTTTATTTTGTGTTGTTTTAGGTTTTTGATATAGGGTTTTGATGTGGCTTTGGAACGTGTCCAGAAATTCCTGTGAAGACCAGGCTGGCTTCAAACTGACAGAAATCCAACTGTCTCTACCTCCCAAGTACTGGGATTCAAGGTGAGTGGCATCAATGCCTAGCTGTTAAATTCTTTCTTTTTTTTTTCAATTCATTTGCTTTTCTGATGATTGAAAAGGAATTTGCCAATTAAGTACCTTCAATAAAGTTTCAGCGGGAAAGTGGTAAGTATCTTTGTCTAGACTGGAGGTCATTGCCACACTTCATCTGGGATGCCTAGTTTAAAAACTTGGCCATCTGTGGGGTCTCATAGATCCAGCTTGAACTTCCTGTAACTCCAGGACTCAGAAAGCTAATGTGGGGAGACAGCCATAGTTTGAGGCCAGTCTAAGCAACATAGAAAGACTCTGTCTCAAAAAAAAAAAAAAAAAAACTAAAATCAAAAACCAAAACCAAATACATGGCAGGCACAGTGACACACACTTGCAGTTTGAAAAAAAATGTAAAGTAAGGTCTTTTTATTTATTTATTTTTTCACAAAATAAATGTTATTTTGATGGCAAAAACAAAATAATAATAACTCTGAATGGATGTGACCCCTAAACTTTAGATGTTAAAAGCAGGACTGCTGGAAGGCACTGAAGTAACCGAACCTCTCCTTCTTTGGTAAATAGCCATCCCTGCACACCAAAACCATAATGGAGCTGACTACACAGAATTTTATTCATAATGCTACCAGATCAAAATCCTTTCCTCAGAAACAGCACACATGGAGAAGTATTCATAGGCCACAAGGTGGTCAGGGAAGCTGCTGGACCACCAGGGGCCTAACTGAATACTGAATATGACAGCACATTCCAGTCCAGCCTCCTGCTGGAGGGCCTGCCAAAAAGAATTTCATTACTCCCCATCCCACCTTCCCACATCACCTCACTCACCATGCTTCAGCTTCTCTGTTGATCAATGCTCCTCCCAGAATTCCCCACAGCACCACTCATAGAGCAGCAATCAATCCTCTGGCTCCTGTTCTGATACAAAACCAAGCCTGCAGCATGGCTCCAGGAAGTCTCCTCCAGGCCTCAGACTAGAGGGTTGGCTCAGTGTCCCTGATTGGCAAGTGAGTCTTGAGTGACAAAAGCAGTTCCCCAAGGGTTAGACTGTTCTTAAAGACACAGCAAGCCCAGCACCTTCTTTGGCCCTGGTTTCTACTCCAGACCTAGAAATTTTAGAGATCTGCACAAACAGGAACTTATTTTTTGTTTTGTTTTGTTTTGAGAGAGAATTTCCCTGTGTGGCGCCTGTTCTCCTAGAACTTGCTCATTAAACTGAGCTGGTCAATTCCTTCCTAATTATTATTATTAATCGTTGTTGTTGCATTCTAGTAGATTTTTCTCATTACTTGTTTAATATTAATTAATTATTTGATTATTTGATTAATTCATTCATTTCTTTTGGTGTTTGAAACAGAGTTTCCCTGTGTGGCCCTACTGTCCTGGAACTTACTCTGTAGACCAGAGTCTACTCACAGAAATCTACTTGCCTCTACTTCCTGAGTGCTGGAATCAAAGACAACACCCAACACAACATAGTCAGACACAAATTTCAATGTTGCTTACCCATGTCACCAATAAACAGTCCAGCTCACTTCCTGCAGTGCACAGGTTCTATCTGTCTTTCGTCCTCCAAACAATGTGCAGAGCTTGCTCAGACCATTACACAATACAGACTGAAATGATTCTCTTATTAAATGGATGGAAGGCTTCCCAAAATATTAAAGGTATAGAGAAATTTTTTAGGACACAAGCGATGTTTGTTCTGTGCTGTCTTATTGAGGTCTGGAGACCTGAGGGGACTTTTTACCTGGTTGTCTCAGGCCTCTCAGATAACCATGAGAGAAAGGCAGGAGCCATATTACGAACAAGATGATATATCTTTTCCTCACAGAAGCCAGTGATATAGGTCTATTGTATTGGAGTTTTATTCCTGATATTTGAGTCAAATTCTTGACATATGAAGAATAATAAAAAGTGTCATCTGCAAGGTAAGCTGAATACTCAAAGACAATGGTGCTGGGAAGAACACCTTTATCTATGAGTATTAGGCTGAACCAGCACAGGTTCCTCAGTAGGAAGATGAGGAAACAGCTGCATTATTCAATGTTCTCTGTTTGAACAGGATTGGTAGAACATATCTCTGTGTGTCTGTAGAAAGTGGGTTTATTGGAATGTCTCACAGGCTGTAGGCTAGCTAGTATATAAGTCATGATGACCAATGGAAATTTGAAGAATTTGGTATGTGTTTGGTTCATGGGTGTGGGTGTCTCAGCTGGTCTTCAGTACTCATGAGTATGTCAAAGAAATAGGCTTTAAAGCTATAAAGTGATAAACTCAGCAGGATCCACACGCCATTAAATTTGTGGGGTCCATAAAGGTTTTCTCCTTTACGGTGGCATTGTGGTATTTTGTTTTGCTTTAGCAAATAAAGCCTGCCAGTTGGTGGTGGCATATGCCTTTAATTCCAGTGCTTGAGAGGGAGAAGCTGGTAAATCTCCGTGTATTTGATTGAGTTAGAAATGTGCACAGGGAAACCCTGTCTGAAAATAACACAAAACAAAAAGAATACACAAATCTAAACAAATAAACAAACAACAACAACAAAAAAAATTGCTTTAAGAAGAGAGTGTGGAGCTAGGCAGTAGTTAGCCATAAAGGACAGGCCATGGTGGAGCACACCTTTAATCCCAGAATTTGGGAGACATAATGAGGTGGTATCTGTAATTTCATGGTCGCCCCAAGCTACAACAGATTGACCCAGCCTAAAAGAGAAAGAGAGACAGGTGGTGGCTCATCCCTTTATCCCTGTACTTGGGAGGTAGATATGGCTTGGAGGAGAAATATTAAGTGGAAGAAGACAGAAGTTTGTTCCATTCTAATGGAAGACTCGTAGGATCAGAATTGCCCACCCCTTAGGTCTGAGGATTCAGTGGAAGTATGACCTAGGGGTGGGCTGCTCTGCTTCTCTGATTTTTCATCATTAATCACATATCTGAATTCAGGTTTTAACTATTAAGACCAAGTACAATTAGCTTTACAATTTCCAGTGTAGTGTGTCAAAGCTAAATTGGGGTGTCAATACTAGAATTGATGGTAATAGAATTGGTGTAATAAATATTTATCAATTTTCCAAGTTTATTACTATCTATTATATTATTGAGCATGAGAGAAAATGGTTTGTATGAGTATACATGTTATGGGATGTAATAAATTATGTGAAGTCATGTGTCAGTATCTGACCTCTGTTCATCCCCCAAAAGATGTACTGAGTCTCTTGCCAAGATACACAACATGTTTTATCTGATGAGCCAAACACTTCCACAGATTAGCAATAAAACAAAAATAAAGAACTAAATAATGGTCTTTTGGAGCATGAAGCATCAGAATTAAGACCCTATACATGGTAAGTTTGCAACATGAAATGAATACAACCCTATGACAATGAACAACAATTTATAACAACATGCTGATTACAAAGGCACATTAACAAATATTTTTGGAAATACTCGGAAAGTTCAATGTAATTATGAAAACATCTATGATAGCATCCCATCACTCACCATGTTGTGGCTTCTGTACTCAACCATATTCCAATCACAATTTACTACAGTAGCACTCCCAAAAAAGCAATCAGTCCACGGGCACTAGTTCTGCTTAAAACCAAATCTGCATCAAGAACAAAAGCCTACATTATGGCTATAGGAAGTGTCCTGAAATGCCTGTGACTCGCAGGTTGGCCTGATGTTGCTGATTGGCTAGTAAGGCTTGATCAACAAGATCACTTCCTTAAGGGTTAAAGTGTGCTTAAAGACACACCATGGGTACCTTGGGTCTGGCTTCTACTCAAGATCCAGACCTAATAGCCAACTGTAGAGACACAAATCTCAATGTCACTTACCCCTGTCTAAAATAGACAACTCACTCTCTTCAAGCAGTGTGAACGATCATCCCCTCCTTCCTCAAAAAATGTGCAGATGTTGCAGATAAAATTACAAAATGCATATGGGAATGAATATTTTAGTCAACAGAGGGAAGGGTGCCTAGAATATTAAAAACTTGAGAGAGATTTTAGGGCATATGGCAAAAAAAAGAAGATGTTTGTTCTGGGATTTTTCCTGAGGTCAAGGAAAGTGGGTGTACATTTTATCTAGTGGTCACAGACAATTTAGAAACCATGAGAGAAGGGAAGGCACAATATCAGAAAGAAGATAATATAACTTTCTCCTGTCAGATGCGTGGGGTGATAGCTCCAATGCATTTGGAGTTTTATTCCGGAAATTCTTGAAAAATGAATAATAATAAAAAAAAAACTGTTGTCTTCAGGGTAATTTGAATACTCTGAGAGAATTGGGCTGGGAAGCTTGCTTCTACAAGCACTGTGGTGACCGAGCAGAGCTTCCTCAGGGTACAGTGAGAAAATAGCTGCATTATTCAATGTTCTCTTCTTGAACAGGACTGTTGTCAGGTTTTTAAATCAGTGGATCCATCATCCAGCCTTGAGATTGCAGAAAGACTTCTTTCTTGTTTGAGATCTGGTTCCTATTTTCTTTACTTTTTTTTCCCCTGGTTTTCTGAAGTCCCAGTGACAACCATGAAATAAGTGGTTTCAGTACATCTGACATCAGTGGGAAATTACAGGACATCTCATTTTTCTGTGCCAAAATGTCTCTCATTAGTAGTTAGGACAGGGAATAATCACATCACGTGTTTGGGTAGTGGCCTTTGAAAGCTAGAGAGCCACCTTGTTTTCAGGAGAAAGGAGTGGGTGCAGGAAGAGAGCAGTATTTGCTATTGGAGTCAAAGCCAGTGCAGTAGAAATGTGTATCTCTGCTCACCTAGAAATGGTTTTTGTCTGGGTTGGAAGTCCAGGTCAGGAATCATTGCGCTGTGTCTTTAAGAAGGTGATCTTGTTACTCAGTCATCACTAGCCAACCAGACCCTCCTCAAGATCTGTTAATAATAAAAGGTACAGGGACCTTCTTAATGCCAGATTCAGGCTTTTCTCTAAAGGAGAGCTGGCACCTGTTTTTGTGTGTGCTGTTCTTCGATTATTGCTGCAGTAAGGTCAATGCAGAGCTTGGGAGAGCTCAGTAATCGTGTTATGAGTGAGGGGGTCGCTGTACCCAGGATGGAGGAGTGCATTGTGTAGTATATGAATCATGTGTTGGGTCCTCCCAACATCTGAGTGGGAACATGAAGACAGATTTTACTTCCTGTGGGTTTTCATGAGATACATGAATCTCCCTGGAATCAGTTATATGATTCTGACTAAAACTTTGTGGGTTGAATCTCTTCAGAGTATTGGGAGCAAGGAGCCCTGTGTAAAAACATCTTTTTAGTCAACTTCAATGAGCTTTTTGTGCATCCTTGGAAAGACTACAGTTCTTGGAGACATTTAACAATTTATATTTTACTTTATGTGATGTGATGAAAAATTTAAAAATTAGGGTTAATGGCAAGAAGGAAAAACTACAAAGAACAAGAATCTCTTCTAGTGGATAACTTCCTGATTTCAGAGTACAGACCCCACATGTTATTTTCATGAGATACAGGAAAAAGAAAAAGAAAACCTTGCAGTTGTGCTAATCAATCTTGATGCCCTTGCAATCAAACTTTGTACTCTATGAAATGCTGTAACCTTGAAAACCCTATGAGCTGAGACTAGTGGTGTCAAGCCTCCATTTCACTTTTGTTGCTAAGTAACTTAGCCTTCCAATAGAGTAAATTCCCAGACTGTTTTGCTCTTCCCAATTAAAACATTTGCTTTCATATTTGGGAATAACTTCATTGGACATGAGGAAACCCAGGAGGTACAAAGTTTGTGGGCTCATCCCAGATTTCCTCCAACCACCCAGGACCTTTAACCCTGAAAGACTAAAATAGAGAAAGTAAAGACAAAAAAAAAAAAAAAAAAAAAAAAAAAAAAAAACCGAAGGAATGCTGGAAATAGAAAAACTGCGCAAATGATTGTGAACTACAGACACAACATGACCAACAGAAAAAAAGAGAGAATCTCAGGCATGGAAGATAAAGTATAGGAAATAGATTCATCTACCGAAGAAAATCATAAATCCAACAAATCCTTAACACAAAACATCCAAGAAATCTGGGACACCATGAAAAGTCCAAACCTAGGAATAATAGGCAGCGAGGAAGGTGAGGAAGACCAGCTCAAAGGTGTCAAAAACATACTAAAAAAAAAAATCATCGAGGACAACTTTCCCAATCTGAAGAAGGACACGCACATGAAAGTACAAGAAGTATACTGAACACCAATTAGGCTGGACCAAAGTAAAAAAAAAAAAAAAAAAAAAAAAAAACCTAGAAATATAATAAGGAAAACATCTAAAGCACAGAATAAAGAATACTAAGTGCAGCAAAGGAGAAAGGACAGGTAACATATAAATGCAAACCATCAAAATTACAACTGACTTTTCCATGGGATCCCTCAAGGCCAAAAAGGTCCTGGATAGATGTTCTACAAATACTAAGAGTCCACAGATGTTAGCCCAGGCTACTATACCCAGCAAAACACTCAATCATTATAGATGGGGAAAACAATATATTTAATGACAAAGACAGACTTTTTTCCAATACTTACCTACAAATCCAGCACTACAGAAAGATATGGAAGGAAAACTCCAACCCACAGAAGTTAACTATGCACACAAATTGTAGGCAAAAGATAATCTCCCTATACAAGAAACCAAGGGTAATGGAGGTCAAATATATTCACAATTCCACTGCCAAAATCAATTCTAAAACAAACAAGCATAACTGATCAATGGCCTTTACTCACCCCCAATATTAATGGTCTTAACTCACCTATAAAAAGACACAGGCTAACAAAATGGATACGAAGAAAGAATGCATCCTTCTGCTACATACAAGAAACACATCTAAGTTTCAAAGATAGACATTACTTCAGGGTAAAAGGTTGGGGAATATCTTCCAATCAAATGTACACAAGAAGCAAGCAGGCATGGCTATCCTAATATCTAACAAGTTAGACTTCAAACCAAAATTAAAAAGAGATGAAGATGCTCATTAAGTATTCATTGCAGGAGAATTCCTTCATCACAAGTCTCAATTCTGAAAATTTATGCCCGAAATACAAAGGAACCCAGAGTAAACCAACTGCCAACATCAAAATGAAAGGAGAGAAGCTTAAGGTGATTACTCTAAAATCACGAGCAAGACAAGGCTGCGCTCTCTCTCAATATCTCTTCAATATTGTACGTGAAATTCTAGCTAAAGCTATAAGACAAAAAAAAAAGGAGATAAAAGGGATCCATATTGGAAAGGAAGAAGTCAAGCTATCACTATTTGAAGATGATATGATAGCTTAATATAGCTTAATAAGAAACCCAAGAAACTCTACCAAGGAACTCCTATAGCTGATAAACATCTTCAGCAAACTAGCAAGGTACAAGATAAACTCAAAATAATCAGTAGCCCTACTTTTTTCAGACAAAAATGAATTGAGGAGGAAATCAGAGAAACATAACACTTTACAATAGCCAGAAACAACATAAAGTATCTTGGAGGAACACTTCCAAAACAAATAAAAGACTCATATAATAAAGATTTGTGGCTCTAAAGAAAGAAATTAAAGAAGAAACCAGAATATGGAAAGATCTCCCATGCTCTTGAATAGGTAGGATAAATATAGTAAAAATGGCAATCTTGCCAAAAGCAATCTAGAGATTCAATGCAATCTCCATTAAAAACCCACCACAATTCATCACTGACCTTGAAAGGATAATGATCAACTTTTTATGGAAAAACAAAAGACCCAGCATAGCCAAAAGAGCCCTGTACAATAAAAGAATTTCAAAGGCATCACCATCCCTGACTTTAAGCTCTACTACAGAGCTATACTCCTGAAAACAGCCTGGAATTGCCACAAAAAAAAAAAAAAAAAAAAACCAAGTAGAACATGGAATGGATTTCAAAAACCTGATACAAACCCACATACGTATGAAAACCTGATTTTCTACAAAACATATAAAAGAATACAATGGGATGAGGAAATCATCTTCAACAAATGGTGCTGGCACATTTGGATGATGATATTTAGAAGACTGTAGATAGACCCAAGTATGTAGTCATACACAAAACTATGGTCCAAATGGATCAAAGTCCTCAACATCCATCCAACCACACTGAACCTCTTAGAAGAGAAAGTAGGAGGTACCCTTGAACAAATTGTTATAGGAGACCACTTCCTGAACATAATCCAGGGGCACAGACACTGAGAGCAACAATTAATAAATGGGACCTCTTCAAACTTAGAAGGTTTTGTAAGGCAAAGGACACAGTGGAAAGACAAAATGGCAGGCCACAGACTGGGAAAAGATTTTATGTAAGGAGTAAGGTTTTTCTGCCCGCCACGGGTCTGGTCCTGCCATCACGCCAGCACCAATTAACACACAGAGACTCTGTATTTGACATAATGCTATTGGCCTGGTACTAGTTTCTTATCTGCTAGCTCTGTCTTAAGCATTAACCCATTTCTGCTGATCTATGTATGTTCATGTGGTCTTCTTACTGAGAAGCATACTGGCATTCTGCTTTCTCCAGACTCTCCATGCTGACTCCTCCTTCCAACTTCCTCTTTCCTCCTTGTCTCTTAGTCCCTCCTATCTTCCTTTCCTATTGGCCAACATTTACAGAATGGCATCTTCCATCAATTTTCACCAATAGTACATCAGACAATGGGCTGATCTCCAAAATATGCAAACTACTCAAAAAACTAATCAACAAAACACCAACCAGCCCTATTAAAAAATGGGGTATTGACCAGCAGAGGAACTAGGATACAAGGTGTATTCTAAGAGATTCATATAAAGTCCCTTACAGAACCAGGAAGGGACAAGTCCCCCAGATCTCAGGGGAAGTGGGGGGGCAGCGAATGGAGAGAGTAGTAGGAGAAAATGAGGGGGAGGAAAGGAAAACATGTGCGACCAGGAAGATTGAGCCTGGTTTGGAATAGAAGACAGGTAAGAGAGACACAAAGAGAGAGAGAGAGAGAACATAAAAGAGGGAGCCAATATTGGTTTGAAGATAAAATTGAACACAAAGAAAAGTCTAGAGAACTACAAGACTGCTCCCAACTAACAATTTGAGCTTCCTTGGAAAGGCTACCATAAATGCCCTTCCCAGAGGGTGAGGGAGAGTGAGAGTGAGAGCAACAACTAACTTATCCATGGAGCCCTCAATTAATGCCTGTTGGAAACAGGAGCAAATACCCATACATAAAAACTAAGTCAAAGTAGAACCCAGATGCATGTCGAGAGGACAAGACCAGGTGGAAGAAACACATAGAGACAGCTTACATGTACAAGGAGCAGCTATTGGGCCACCAGACTGATAGCTGGGAAGCCAGCATGGCCGCCCTGAATATGGGTCTCAGCCAGAAGGACTGAGCAGTCTAAGGAACCTCAGACAGCGGAGCCAGGATGTATCCCTGGGACACAAAAGAACTTTGTGAACACATTCCCCATGGAGTGATAACTGCCTTAATCTAGAGGCAGGAGAGAAGCACTAGTCCCTACGTCACATGACCTGTCAGCTCTACATGACCCCAACTGGATGGCATTCCCCTACATATGGAATTGGGGGGGGGGGGTGGGAGGGTAGGGTAGTTAGAATGCATGTGAGAAGGCAGCGAGGGTTAAAATGAGGGAAGGAGGGAGGAGGAAGAAAGGGAGGGGGGAGGGAGAAGGAACTGGGATTGACATGTAAAATAATAAATTAAATTAAAAAACATGCTTTGACTCCAAAATTAAGTTCAAGGACATGTTACTGGGGAAAAGGATTTCTATTATTGTTTCCACAGAAAATGAAAAGATGTGCCTTCCTTCCAGACTAATGTGGTTTGATCAAGCCAGACCAACTGATAGAGAATACCAGGTGATCCTACATTCAAAACAGGTGGACAAAGCAGCCTTACAGACTACAGGCAGGATTTCTGCCTCTTCATAGATTCCCCCATGACAGTGCCTCTTACCCGCAGGAAGTAGTTTGGAAAGAACGACACCCAAATCCCCAAATATTGTCTATAAATGTTTGTTATTATTTAAATGGACTTGGTTATATAAAATGAAAAAAAAGAATAGAAGCGTTGATTGAAAAAAAACTTTATAAAATCAAAAATAAAAATGGGGTACAGAACAGAAGAAATAGTTCTCAATAGAGGAAACCAAAAAAGCTGAAAAATACTTAAGAAAATGTTCAACATCTTTAGCTATCAGGGAAATTCAAATCAAAACAACTTTGAGATACCATCTTACTACTGGAGGATGGCTAAAATTAAAAACACCAAATGAAAACTTATAACAAAGGGAACATTCCTCCATTGCTGTTGGGAGTGCAAATTCATACAGCCATGTTGGAGATAAGTATGGTGGTTCCTCAGGAAAATGGGAATTAGTTTACCACGGGACCCAGCAATCCCCCCTTAGACATATACCCAAATGATACATATCCCAGCAACAAAGACATCTGCTCAACTATGCTGATAGCAGCATTATTTGTAATAGCAAGAAACTGGAAACAACCTAGATGATCCTCAATTGAAGAATGGATAAGAAGATAGGATAAGGATAGGAAAGAAATTATGACTAGGAAGATTGAGTCAGGGTAGGAATACAAGACAGAAGAGGGAGAGAGAGAGACTGAGAGTGAGTGAAAGAGAGAGAGGGAGACAGAAAGAGAGAGAGAATAAAAGAAGGAGCCAGTATTGGTTTGAAGAGAAAAGTGAATCTAAAGAAAGGTCTAGAGACCTACAACACTATTGCCAACTAACAATTTGAGCAACTGTGAAAAGGCTACCATAAATGCCCTTCCTGGATAGTGAGATCAACAACTAACTTATTCACCATCATGGAGCCCTCCTATAGTGCTGTTGGAAACAGAATCAAACACCCAAACCTAAACACTGAGTTTAACGAGAATCCAGATGCAGATGGACAGAACAAGACCAGGTTGTAGAAACACA